>NC_053028.1:204107241-204428111 GCF_003073215.2 Triticum urartu | reverse complement strand
CCTCCTATAAAATCCGGCGTGACCAAGGAAACTTCTTATACCTTTGATACCTTGGGACATGGCATCTTCTCAATAGCATCAACCTTAGCTTTATCAACCTCAATACCTCTTTCAGAAACTTTATGCCCCAAGACAATACCTTCATTAACCATAAAGTGGCACTTTTCCCAATTCAAGACAAGATTAGTTTCTTCACATCTCTACAAAACTCGATCAAGGTTGCTTAAGCAATCATCAAAAGAAGATCCATAGACAGAGAAATCGTCCATGAAAACCTCACAAATCTTTTCACAAAAGTCAGAGAATATAGCCATCATGCATCTTTGAAAGGTAGTAGGTGTATTACATAGACCAAAAGGCATACATCTATAAGCAAAAGTACCAAAAGGGCAAGTAAAAGTAGACTTTGGTTGATCTTTGGCTGACACAGGTATTTGAGAGAAACCAGAATAACCATCTAGAAAGCAAAAATGTGTATGTTTGGATAATCTTTCTAGCATTTGATCGATAAAAGGTAATGGGTAATGATCCTTTTTAGTAGCCTTATTTAATTTGCGGAAATCAATTACCATCCTATAACCTATAATAATTCTTTGAGGAATCAATTCATCTTTATCATTAGGAACGACAGTAATACCTCCCTTCTTAGGGACACAATGGACAGGACTTACCCACTGACTATCAGCAACGGGATAGATTATACCTGCCTCAAGGAGCTTTAGTATTTCCTTTCTTACCACTTCTTTCATCTTAGGATTCAGCCGTCGTTGATGATCACGCACTGGTTTAGCATCTTCTTCCAAATTTATTTTATGTTGACATAGAGTGGGACTAATGCCCTTAAGATCATCAAGAGTATACCCAATAGCAGCATGGTGCTTCTTCAAAGTTTTCAATAATCTCTCCTCCTCATGCTCTGAAAGGTTAGCACTAATAATAATAGGATATATCTTTTTCTCATCAAGATAAGCATATTTAAGAGTATCAGGTAACGGTTTAAGCTCAAACACGGGATCACCCTTGGGTGGAGGAGGATCCCCTAGGATTTCAACAGGCAAATTGTTTTTCAGAATAGGTTCCTGTTTAAAGAATATTTCGTCTATTTCCCTTCTTTCATTCATAAACATATCATTTTCATGGTCTAGCAAATATTGTTATAAAGGATCACTAGGAGGTACGACAATAGAAGCAAGACCAATAATTTCATCCTTACTAGGTAATTCTTCTTCATGGTGTTGTCTACTAAATTTAGAGAAATTAAATTCATGAGTCATATCATCTAAACCGATAGTAACAACATCCCTTTTGCAATCTATGGTAGCATTAACAGTGTTTAAGAAGGGTCTACCAAATATAATGGGACAAAAGCTATCCTGTGGGGAACCAAGAACACGAAAATCAGTAGGATATTTAGTTTTCTCTAGCAATTCCCATTGGTGAAATAGTATCTCTATTGGCAAGTTTAATTGTGACATCAATATCTTCTAACTCAACAGGTGCAATATCATGCATAATTTCTCTATATAGGCTAATAGGTATTGCACTAGCACTGGCACCCATATCACATAAACCATGATAACAATGATCTCCTATTTTAACAGAAATAACAGGCATGCCTACCACAGGTCTAGGTTTATCTTTAGCACAAGGTTTAGCAATTCTAGCAGTTTCGTCATAGAAATAAATAACATGCCCATCAATATTATCAGCCAAGAGATCTTTAACAATAGCAATACCAGGTTCAACTTTAATTTGCTCAGAAGGTGTATAAGTTTTAATATTGCTTTTACGAACCACAATTGAAGCTTTAGCATGATCCTTTATCCTAAAGGGAAAGGTGGTTTCTCAACATAAGAAGTAGGAACAATAGGATCATTATAAGTGACAATCTTTTCTTCAACTTTAATAGGTGCAGCTACTTTTACTTCTATGGGAGGATGATATTTAAACCACTTCTCCTTGGGGAGATCAACATAAGTAGCAAAAGATTCATAGAAAGAAGCTACTATCTCAGAGTCAAGTCCATATTTAGTGCTAAATTTATGGAAAACATCGGTATCCATAAAAGATTTAACAAAATCAAACTTAGGTGTCATACCTGACTCCTTACCTTTGTTGAGGTCCCAAACTTCAGAGTTGCGTTTAATTCTTTCCAATAAATCCCATTTGAATTCAATAGTCTTCATCATAAAAGAGCCAGCACAAGAAGTATCAAGCATGGTGCGATTGTTATCAGAAAGCTGAGCATAAATTTTTTGAATAATCATTTCTCCTGAGAGGTCATGATTGGGGCATGAATATAACATTGATTTAAGCCTCCCCCAAGCTTGAGTGATGCTTTCTCCTTCGCGAGGCCAAAATATATATATATAATTGCGATCACGATGAACAAGATGCATAGGATAAAACTTCTAATGAAATTCCAATTTCAATCATTTGTAATTCCAAGACCCCATATCATCACATAGCCTATACCATGTCGATGCATCTCCCTTCAAAGATAAAGGGAAGACCTTCTTCTTAACAACATCTCCGGGTACACCTGCAAGCTTAAATAATCCACAAACTTCATCCACATATATTAGATGCTCATCAGGATGTTTTGTTCCATCTCCTAAAAAGGGATTAGCTAGCAGTTTTTCTATCATACCCGAAGGAATTTCAAAGCAGACATTTTCATTTTTAGTAGGTTCAGTAGGTTGAGGAGCAACTCTTTGCTCTACTAGTCGGGGTGAAGATACCCCGAACAAGCCCCTCATAGGATTACTTTCCATAGTAACAAGTGACAGTAAATTTCAGCACACTATATAAATTTTTCCTTACCAAATTCCACCTACCAAAGGCGCTTCACTCCCCGGCAACGACGCCAGAAAAGAGTCTTGATGACCCACAAGTATAGGGGATCTATCGTAGTCCTTTCGATAAGTAAGAGTGTCGAACCCAACGAGGAGCAGAAGGAAATGATAAGCGGTTTCCAGCAAGGTATTCTCTCAAGTACTAAAATAAGTGGTAACAGATAGTTTTGTGATAGGATAATTTGTAACAAGCAACAAGTAACAAAAGTAAATAAAATGCAGAAAGGTGGCCCAATCCTTTTTGTAGCAAAGGACAAGCCTGTACAAACTCTTATATAGAGAAAAGCGCTCCCGAGGACACATGGGAATATCATCAAGCTAGTTTTCATCACGCTCATATGATTCACATTCGGTACTTTGATAATTTAGTATGTGGGTGGACCGATGCTTGGGTACTGTCCTTACTTGGATAAGCATCCCACTTATGATTAACCTCTATTGCAAGCATCCACAACTAAAACAAAAGTATTAAGGTA
This sequence comes from Triticum urartu, assembly GCF_003073215.2. NCBI lineage: Eukaryota > Viridiplantae > Streptophyta > Magnoliopsida > Poales > Poaceae > Triticum > Triticum urartu. Next base: position 204,424,780 of record NC_053028.1, on the reverse strand, counting down.
AACCTAACCATAGTATGAAACATATGGATCCAAATCAGCCCCTTACGAAGCAACGCATAAACTAGGGTTTAAGCTTCTGTCACTCTAGCAACCCATCATCTACTTATTACTTCCCAATGCCTTCCTCTAGGCCCAAATAATGGTGAAGTGTCATGTAGTCGACGTTCACATAACACCACTAGAGGGGAGACAACATACATCTCATCAAAATATCGAACGAATACCAAATTCAGATGACTACTAATAGCAAGACTTCTCCCATGTCCTCAGGAACAAACGTAACTACTCACAAAGCATAAACATGTTCATAATCAGAGGGGTATTAATATGCATATAGGATCTGAACATATGATCTTCCACCAAATAAACCAACTAGCATCAACTACAAGGAGTAATTAACACTACTAGCAACCTACTAGCACCAATCCCGGACTTGGAGACAAGAATTGGATACCCGAGATGAACTAGGGTTTTTAGAGGAGATGGTGTTGATGAAGATGTTGATGGAGATTGCCCTCTCCCGATGAGAGGAGCGTTGGTGATGACGATGGCGATGATTTCCCCCTCCGGGAGGGAAGTTTCCCCGGCAGAATAACTCTGCCAGAGCCCAAGATTGGTTCCGCCTCGTGGCGGCGGAGTTTCGTCCGAGAAGATGGCTTGCTATTTTTTCCATCGAAAGACTTCATATAGCGGCCACCAGAGGGCCACCAGGGGGCCCACGAGGTAGGGGGGCGCTCCCAGGGGGTAGGGCGCGCCCCCACCCTCGTGGTTAGGGTGTGCCCCCCTGGTGAACTTCTTCCGCTGAGTATTTTTTATATATTCTGAAAATGTCTTCCGTGAAGTTTCAGGAGTTTTGGAGCTGTGCAGAATAGGTCTCTAATATTTGCTCCTTTTCCAGCCTAGAATCCCAGCTACCGGCATTCTCCCTCTTTAGGTAAACCTTGTAAAATAAGAGAGAATAGGCATAAGTATTATGACATAATGTGTAATAACAGCCCATAATGCAATAAATATCGATATAAAAGCAAGATGCAAAATTGATGTATCACGCGACATAGCAATAGAGCGAACAACTAGCAAACAAAGATAGAAGTGATTTTGAGGGTATGGTCATCTTGCCTGAGATCCTGCAAGGAAGAAGAACGAGTCCATGAAGAAGACAAACGGACGAAGTCGAACGAATCCTCACAAACGCGACGTTATCGGAACTAACCCGAAGAAGCAACACCGGAAAGAAGCAAACAACATAGTAAATAAACACCACATAATCATGGCATGATGCACAACCAAGTATGATGCATGTCCGGTTTAAAGAGGCATGGCATGGCAAAGTGCACAAGCAAAACTACAAGTTAAGTGGAGCTCAATATGCAACTCCGTTGCATATTGACGAAACACCACATCAGTTATTTAGTTCTCTCTCATTTATGTACCCAACAATGTTAAATATTATTAAACATGTCAAGGGGTGAAGCAAATGAAAACTACCTATCTAGGCAGGTTTAAATGAGGCCGGAACAACAAACAACAAGTCCGGAAACTCCTCATGTGCATATCTTTAGGTTTGGTACTGTTCTGCCCTAAAACATATTTTAGACTTGTTAAACATGCAAAGATGAATGCACCATGTTAAACTAGGCATTTTTATACCCCATTTACATATAAAGTTTATTAAATTTGGAGCTACGGTTATGTAGTTATGAAGTAAATCATTTTAGCATGGCATTAGAGCAAAATTAATGCAAACAACCATTTAAACATTTTGAACATGGATGAAAGTTGCATATTATGAAACTAGATTAAATTCTAGTCATTTTTCATATATAAATCATTTTAATCCGATGCACCATTTGTGAGTTATGTTATGCATGAACTAGGAGGACTTTTCTGCAAAACTGCAAATCCCTGGAATAAAAGGAAAATCCTTCTAGAGAAAAAAACATGAAATGGGCCGAATCAGGGACAAGCCCAACAGTGGAAGGGGAGGGCGCAATGGTGGCTCACCATGGGCTTGGCCCATGAGTTGGAGGGGAAGCAGGCCAGGGCGCTGCTGGGCCTTGGAGGCTGAGCGAGGTCAACGCGAGGCAGGGACGCGGGCTTCAGGTCGTGGCGCTCGTCTCCCTCGAAAAGAAGACACAGTAGAAGGACCGGTCAACAGGCACGACGATGCACGGGACTCCGGCGACGAGGCCTTGGTGGCGATGCAGGGAATGGAAGCGGCGGGACTCCGGTGCGGCAGGAGCTTGGCGGACGGGGTCGAGCCGGAGGAGCTCGGGGCCTCAAGTGTAGGCGCAGAGGAGGCCGAGGCGCCATCGCAGGGGAACAGCAGCAACGGCGGGGAACTTGGCGTCATCAATAGGTTCAGGAGGCGTCGCCGGGGCCTGTGCCGTCGAGACCTGAAGGAGGAGGCGAGGCATTGACGAATCCGGCCAGATGCGGGCATTGAGGCGGTGGGGAGGACCTGGATCGGGAGCTTGGCTCTCCATCACGCTCGTCCCTGTGAACCAGCAAGAGGAAAAGATCTCAGAGGGAGAGAGAGATCCAGGGGAAAAACAAAGGGAGAAGGAGGAACGGGCGGTTCCTGGTGACTGTTGTTGCTGGCCAGGAGCCTTCGACAGGGGAAGCACCGGCAAGGAGGAGGCTGAGTGCGGGAGGCCGGCGCTGGGTCGTTGCGGGAGCGTCTCGACAGGGGTTCAAACGAGCAGGGGATCATGCGAGGTGGTAGGAGGCTTGCGGGAGGAGGCAGCAGGTGAGGTGGATGGAGTTGGATCGAGAGGAGCTCTGGTTGGCCGGGCGTGCAAATCAAGGAGGAGAGGAGTGGCGACTGCTGGATGGAATGGTGGATGGGACAGGGGATATCCCGAGGGGAATTTGGGTGGAGCAGCGGCGACGGTAGGGACAAACTTCCTAGATTTTAGGGTTTGGTCGAAATGGGCTAGGGGTCTATATATATGTGAAATGGGTGATGATTTGGATCCTCCGATCGCGATCGGATGGTCCAAAATAAATGGGTTAGGGAGTCCAAATAAGAAAACAGAGATATTTTAGGGACATTTGGGGATGATCCGGACCCATTGGTAACGAAAGAGCATGTCGGGTTCGGGACAACTTCGGACGCGCACTCGAGGGGTCGATGCACTAAGCAAGGAGGGGTTAGATGGACTGTGGAGAGTCGGTTGGGAAGAGAGGAGAGGGGAGAAATGCAGCCCGACAACTGTTTCCGGAGACCGAAAACGTCCGACGTATGACCGGCTATAATGCCGCTATATGTTTAACGGTTGGGCTATCAAACGAACTCCGAATGAGATGAAATTTGAAGGCGTTCTATCTACACTATAACAAGACCGCACGCCAAATCTCACCCCATTCCGAGAACATTCACCAGCCACTTATAAAATACTATTTCGGACGTGCCGCGGGCGCGTGCAAGTGTGTCTAGGCTCAGAACGGACAACGGAAAGAACGGGGAGACCGGGACGGATGCAAGTTTTGAAAACATGATGATGCAATGCACATGATGACATGGCAAGCCGCTACACTCAAGAAAATGACAAGGCAACAACAACGAATAACATGGAAGACACCTCGCGCATCGGTCTCGGGGCGTCATAGATGACTACTCGATAGTTCAGTGTGCCATGCTTTACGGCTTAGAACCGGGACTTCAGCGACATTTTGAACGTCATGGAGCATATGAGATGTTCCAGGAGTTGAAGTTAATATTTCTAGCAAATGCCCGGATTGAGAGATATGAAGTCTCCAATAAGTTCTACAACTGCAAAATGGAGGAGAATAGTTCTGTCAGTGAGCACATACTCAGAATGCCTGGGGTACCACAATCACTTGACTCAGCTGGAAGTTAATCTTCCGGTTGATAGTGTCATTGGCATAGTTCTTCAATCGCTACCACCAAGCTATAAAAGCTTCGCGATGAACTATAATATGCAAGGTATGGATAAGACAATTCCCGAGCTCTTCGCGATGCTAAAGGCTATGGAGGTAGAAATCAAGAAGGAGCATCAAGTGTTGATGGTCAACAAGACCACCAGTTTCAAGAAGAAGGGCAAAGGGAAGAAGAGGAACTTCAAGAAGAACAGCAAGCAAGTTGCTGCTCAAGTGAAGAAGCCCAATTATGGACCTAAGCCCGAGACTGAGTGCTTCTACTGCAAAGGGCAGCCACTAGAAGCGGAACTGCCCCAAGTATTTGGCAGATAAGAAGGATGGCAAAGTGAAAGGTATATTTGATATACATGTTATTGATGTGTACCTTACTAATGCTCACAGTAGCGCTTGGGTATTTGATACTGGTTCTGCTGCTAATATTTGCAACTCGAAACACGGGCTACGGATTAAGCGAAGATTGGCTAAGGACGAGGTGACGATGCGCGTGGGAAATGGTTCCAAAGTCGATGTGATCTTCGTTGGCACGCTACCTCTACATCTACCTTCGGGATTAGTTTTACACCAGAATAATTGTTATTTGGTGCCAACATTAAGCATGAACATTATATCTGGATCTTGTTTGATGCGAGACGGTTATTCATTTAAATCGGAGAATAATGGTTGTTCTATTTATATGAGTAATATCTTTTATGGTCATGCACCCTTGATGAGTGGTCTATTTTTACTAAATCTTGATAGTAGTGATACACATATTCATAGTATTGAAGCCAAAAGATATAAATTTAATAATGATAGTGCAAATTGTTTGTGGCACTGCCGTTTAGGTCATATTGGTGTAAAGCACATGAATAAACTCCACACTGATGGGCTTTTGGAATCACTTGATTATGAATCACTTGATGCTTGCGAACCATGCCTCATGAGCAAGATGACTAAGAGTCCGTTCTCTTGAACAATGGAATGAGCAACAGACTTATTGGAAATAATACATACTGATGAATGTGGTCCGATGAGTGTTGATGCTCGTGGCGGGTATCATTATTTTCTGACCTTCAAAGATGATTTGAGCAGATATGGGTATGTCTACTTGATGAAACATAAGTCTGAAACATTTGAAAAGTTCAAAGAATTTCATAGTGAAGTGGAAAATCATCATAACAAGAGAATAAAGTTTCTACGATCTGATTTGGTCTTCATTTGAAACAATGCGGAATAGTTTCGCAACTCACGCCACCTGGAACACCGCAGCATAATGGTGTGTCCGAACGTCATAACCACACTTTATTAGATGTGGTGTCTCTTACTGATTTACCGCTATCATTTTGGGGTTATGCTTTAGAGACGGCTCCATTCACGTTAAATAGGGCACCATCTAAATCCATTGAGATAACACCATATGAACTGTGGTTTGGCAAGAAACCCAAGTTGTCGTTTCTTAAAGTTTGGGGCTGCGATGCTTATGTGAAAAAGCTTCAACTTGATAAGCTCGAACCCAAATCGGAGAAATGTGTCTTCATAGGATACCCAAAGGAGACTGTTGGGTACACCTTCTATCACATATCCGAAGGCAACATATTCCTTGCTAAGAATGGATCCTTTCTAGAGAAGGAGTTTCTCTCGAAAGAAGTGAATGGGAGGAAAGTAGAACTTGATGAGGTACTTGTACCTGCTCCCTTATTGGAAAGTAGTTCATCATAGAAATCAGTTCCAGTGATTCCTACACCAATTAGTGAGGAAGCTAATGATGATGATCATGAAACCTCTGATGAAGTTACTACTGAACCTCATAGGTCAACCAGAGTAAGATCCGCACCAGAGTGGTACGGTAATCTGTAACATCCCAAAATTTCAATTTGGAATGTTATACATAGATCATTCATGCATACCATATTTTATTGCATTTTCGTTTTGCGATCCTTGAAATTCTAAGCAACTCAAGGACCCACGGACAGAGTTGGGGATTTCATGATTTTCATATTTGAATTTTATCAAATATTGAAACGGGGATCATTTTGGTTTTAATAATTTTTCTCTCCGAAATTTTTCTTATTAAAATATATGAGAGGAGGTAATATGACTTCTCCAAAATAAACGAGATATTGGAGGAAAAATATTAAAATCAAATAAATAATCTTATTTGAATTTTATTTGAATTAGAAAAAATATGCTTTTTAAAATTGCATTTTAGGGTCAAGAAAATTTTCATCTTGTTCTAAATATTTTATTTAGACGGTGAAATTTTGTTTTGGTATTTTTAGATTTTTATTTTATTTTCTAGGATTTTTTCGGGAGAATTCTGGTTAAAAAAATAATCCCGCCGGACCGGACTGGGCCGAGGCCCAGCTGGCCCAGCCAGCGCCGCCGCCTCCCTCCCGTGCGCGAGACGGACTCGCCGGAGTCCGCCTGCGCCACGCCGCCCCCTCCTCCAAGTCGGCCTCGACCCCGACCCCCTCTCTTAAATACCCCGTCGCCGCCACCCTACCCCACCACCCACCACCCCTGCCACCCAACGCCACTGCCGCCTGCGCGCCCCTCCACCGCAAGCCGCCGCAGCCCTGCAGCTCGCCGCCGCCTGCGCGCCTCGCCGCCGCAAGCCGCCGCCCCACAGCTCACCGACGCCCCACCGCTGCAAGCCTGACGCCTCGCCGGAGGTAGCTGCCGCCGTTGTCGTTTTTTTGGCTAACCATTCGGTTTTTTAGAAACCCTAGATCTAGTTTTTTTATAGATCGGTTCGTTCGGTTTTCCGTCGGATTATTTATTTAGCGGACGTTCGTCCGTATGTTTGTTTAACGAACGCCATTCTTCCGTTAGCCGCAGACAACGAACATTCGTTCGTTAGCCTGTTCGTCGGTTTTTTCTTTTTCCAGGGTTTTTCCATGATTATTTTTTGATTGCGATTTCTGCCCTAATCTTCGTTCTAGTATAAATTTTCGCTTGTTTACCCAAATCATGTGAAACAAGTGCCTAGATCTTTGTCTCGAAGTCCTCTTTCTGTTTAACCAACTTGAACAAGATTTTGGTATTGTAAAATTTGACTTTAGTTCAGATTAGTAATCGGATCTTGTTTCTTTCGTGGTTTGAGTTTCGTTGCTCCATTTGATTTGATTCTTTTTGCAAACCAGAGTTCTTCAGTTGAACTTTCTGGTTAGATCTTCTTATTTGAGTTTTACCCATGCATCTTTGCTTGATTGCTTATGTATGCTATTGTTTGTTTATGATAGAACACCCGGAGTGCGAAGCGTGCTACTACGAGTCACTAGGTTTTGCGGATCGTCAGTAAGGCAAGTAACACTTTGATCATACCCCTTTATCACCCAGTTTTTATGCATTAGTTTCAACCCTCACACATTGCATGAGTAGGATCTCTTAACATGTGGGTCTGGGAAGTAGATGATGAGGTAGAACCTATTACCTGTTTTATTATCAAACCCTTGGGAGCTACCTCTACGCTATGATTATACTGCCATGCTATGCTCGTAGACGTGGATTGGATTTGAGTGTATCCATGACAGATGTGAGTTGTTAATTAATGGTTCAACTTAAGGTGGCAACTTTAATACACATCTGGGTGGATTGCCTGTGGGCACCTGGAGAATCCAGTGTTGTCCTAGGATATCCTGGAGTACCCGTGTGATCATCCTATGGTCCGCCACCCAGGCTCAAAGGGATCATGAGATTATTCATGCTAGAAACTTCCTATGCAGCCACAAGCTATTATGGGCTCTAGCATAGTTGAGTATGGTGCATGACCTCTTTCAGTGGTGGGCTAGCAGATGTAGGGGAAAGTAGGTGTAACTGTCCACCCGGAGTAAAGAGTTAGTGCTTCTGAAAGACTGTGTCTCGGTCATCCGTTTCTCAAACACCATGTAGTGTGAGAAATCCAACGGAGGAGATTGAGTCTTGTGGGGAAAAGTGCGCAAACCTCTGCAGAGTGTACAAACTAATCATCGTTAGCCGTGTCCCCGGTTATGGACATCTTGAGTATCTGGTTCTTGGATTATCATATGGATCTCATCACTCTAAATTAATTTGTTGGGTTAATGATTACTTTTAATTGGGATTGAGTTGGAGGAACCTTCTAAATGTTGTTCAACTACCACGATAGTTAAATAAAATATATTCCTTTGTTGGAGGAAAAAAATTGGCTTTTCGCAAAAACATATTAACCATACAGCCTCCACCAGCCATATATGCATATACTGATAGCCTTTATCTGTTTACTCTACTGTGTTACATTGCCGGCATATTCCATGTGCTGACCCGTTTTCGGGCTGCAACGTATCATGTTGCAGACTTTTCAGACGAGGAGTAAGGTTCGCTAGGCCATTGTCGTGCACTCAGCTATGCCATTGGAGTTGATGGACTCACTTTATCTTCCAAGCCTTGCGCTGTTATCGTATTAGATGGCCTTAAGCCATATTTATTGTAATAAGTTCTCTCTTGAGACATGCGATGTAATAAGTGTGTGATTGCTACTCTGTTATAAATCCTTCGAGTATTGTGTGTGTCAGCATTACCGATCCAGGGATGACACTGAAGCATAGAGACTTGACCGTCTGAGGTCGGGTAGATAAAAGATGGTATCAGAGCACACGCTGAATGTAGGACACGACCACTAAGAAAAGCCATAGGCCACTCTTCTCTACTCATTTTCGACTTCTCTCCATTTTCTACTCTTTAGGATGGTGGACTCGAGGAACAAGTTTGCACAACTGGATGAAGACACACCGTTTGGACGACACTTGAAGGAAGTCACTAGGTACCTGAACATTGGAATACCAAGCTTCACCGGGACCTATACCGCCACTTTACCAAAAGAGGAGCGCTGGATGATTCGAGTTCAAGTTCCAGGAAGGACGTTCACGCCAGTCACTAAATCCATAGAGTTTTCCTTTGATGCACCAACCTAGAGTCTAGGCAAGAGTATGGCAACCCACATTGCTATAGGACGCATCGGCGAAGTTTACCACAAGGAGCTTAAGGACACTATCTACCAGATATGTGGGCGCCGAGATGAGCAATGGGAGATGATCAGCACCAGGAAGGACAGGTCCATTGCAGCATTCATCCAGGAATTAAACCATCACATTCGTCGCCAGGAGAACCAGATGTGCGCAAGCATGATAGATTTGAAGAAGGTGATGACCAGGATCACAGAGCTAGAAGAGGAGCTTAAGTCTACACGCGATGGATATGAGGAGGAAATGATGATACTTGTGGAGAGGAATGACGACATGACAAGGAAGCTAGGAGTTTTCATGGGAGACCCTGCGCCAGGAGGAGAAGACGACGAACCTAAGGAGATTCGTTCTGAAGACTACATCATCATCGACGACACCGACTCCGACCCTGATAGTAGTGATGATGACTATGAAGATGAAGCTGGAGCGGATATCATGGAGTCTTCCACCGATCAAAATTTCTAGTAGACCACCATAATATTAGTAGTATTCCCCCATGTAAATATTAGTAGTCCGAGCACTGTAACGATAGTTAGACAGATTGTATGCCCTTGCTTGATTGATTGAGTGATATGATATGATTATGTTTGTCTCGTGTGCATATGGGTAGTGCTCTCTCACTAGACCTCATTCTATTCTAATCTCTTCCCTCTAAACCCATCAGATGCCTCCGAGACGTGACCCCGGTTTTGCTTTCCCACCAGAGCTCACTCAGTTGATCCAGCAGCAGAATGCCTTGATGCAGTTGTTAGTTCAGAACCAAGGCAACAACAACAACAACCCACCGCCACCACCTCCAGTCGACAACTTAGCCCGTTTTCTGAGGTTGCAGCCACCGGTGTTTTCCAGTAGCACCGAGCCAATAGTTGCGGATGACTGGCTGCGCAAGATTGTAAGGGAGTTGACCACCGCAGGTTGCACAAATGCTGAGAGGATGCGTTTTTCCGCACACCAATTGGATGGACCAGCAACCTCATGGTGGGAGAATTACACAACCACTTTTCCTATAGCCAATGTCACTTGGGCGTAGTTTCAGCAAGCATTCCGCACAGCCCACGTCTCAACTGGAGCTATGAGCATGAAGAAGCGTGGGTTCCACAATTTACGCCAAGGGAACCGTACTGTGGGGCAGTATGTGGATGAGTTTAGTAAGTTATCCCGCTATGCCCCAGATGATGTGGCCACAGATGTCGCGAAGCAGGAGAAGTTTATGGAAGGGATGAATGATGAGATGAGCATGCAGTTAATGGTGGCAACATTTAACAACTACCAGGAGTTGGTAGATAAAGCTCTCATGATCGAAGGGAAGCAACAGCAGATAGAGAGCCGCAAGAGGAAATATGGACAAGGGAAGTACAATTCAGGACTCAGCAGAAGCCTCATTTTACCCCGAACTCGGGAGGGCTTACCCATAACCATGGAGGCCACACTCACAATGGATGAAGTTCTCATAATCATAATGACCCAAAGAATGGGAATGGAGCAAGTAGCAACCAGAATCGCTCCAATCTAGCCACACCCGCCAAGAGGGACCTAAGCCACGTTACTTGTTTCAAGTGCGGGAAGACTAGACACTATGCCACTAAGTGCCCTGAAGCGAAGAACAAAAATGGTAATGGGAGCTCTAGGAAGAAGCCCAATCCATTTAACAAAGGACAAGTGAACCACGTGAACGTGGAGGAGGTTGAAGAGCAACTAGATGCAGTTATCAGTAAGTTTTTAGTTAAGTCGTTTACTGCAATCGTTCTTTTTGATACTGGTGCATCGCATTCATACATATCAAGGGGATTTGTGGATAAGTATAAGTTGCCCACTAAAGTTCTTAGGACACCTATGCTAGTAACCTCACCCGGAGCGGAGTATATGGCAAGCAGTGGATGTTTTCAGATGCCATTAACCATAGGTAGTCATGTTTTCCCCTCTGACTTGATAATTCTGGGGTCGCAAGGATTGGATGTGAAACTAGGAATGGATTGGCTGTCGATGTATGGAGGAAACATCGATTGTGCCAGTAAGTCAATTCTGCTTACCACCCCAGAGGGAAAAATGATCAAGTATGTATCCAGGCATATGCCAAGGAGAACCCAAGCAAATTCCCTCACGGGAGTTGTTCAGGAGGAAGTGCCTGTTGTGAAGGATTACCCAGATGTATTTCCAGAAGAGTTACTAGGAATGCCGCCAGATCGAGACATCGAGTTTTTGATAGAGCTGTTGCCAGGCACCGGGCCTATATCAAAGAGACCCTGCCGGATGCCCGCAAATGATCTAGAGGAGATCAAGAAGAGGATTAAGGAGTTATTGGAGAAAGGTTACATCTGACGGAGTTCATCACCATGGGGAGCCCCAGTGCTCTTGGTTGAGAAGAAGGATAAATCCTTGAGAGTGGTGGTTGATTATCGTGCGTTGAATGAAGTGACGATCAAGAACAAGTACCCACTGCCGATGATCAATGATTTGTTTGATTAGTTGCAAGGAGCTAAAGTGTTTTCAAAGATCGATCTGCGATCAGGATATCACCAGCTGAAGATTCGAGAAAAGGATATACCTAAGACAGCTTTCACCACAAGGTACAGGCTATATGAGTATACGGTTATGTCATTTGGATTGACTAATGCCCCTGCCTATTTCATGAGTATGATGAACAAGGTGTTCATGGAGTTCTTGGATAAGTTTGTTGTGGTGTTTATTGATGATATCCTGGTATACTCAAAGAATGAAGAGGAAAACAAGGAGCATTTGCGTTTAGTTCTCGAGAAACTCAGGGAGCATCAATTGTATGCCAAGTTCAGCAAATGTGAGTTTTGGTTGAAGGAAGTTGGATTTCTTGGACATGTTATATCAGGAGAAGGTATAGTAGTAGACCCCACCAAAGTTCAGTCGGTCACTGAGTGGTTGGCACCCACCTCAGTTGGAGAGATCCGCAGTTTTCTTGGACTCGCGGGATACTATCGGAGATTCATTGAAAATTTCTCTAAGATTGCGAAGCCTATGATGACGTTGTTGAAGAAGGACACCAAGTTCCATTGGACTGAAGAATTTGAAGCAAGTTTCCAGGAGTTGAAGAAACATTTGACTACAACACCAGTGCTTATTCTGCCGTATATACGCAAGGATTTCCAAGTGTATTGGGACGCCTCTCGCTTAGGACTTGGAGGAGTACTTATGCAAGACGGAAGAGTTGTTTCGTATGCCTCACGACAACTTCGACCACATGAGTTGAATTATGGCACGCATGACTTGGAGTTAGCAGCAGTAGTGCATGCACTCAAGACCTGGAGACATTTTCTTATTGAGAACCATTATGATGTGTACACGGATCATAAGAGTTTGAAGTACATTTTCACCCAGAAGGAGCTGAACCTCAGGCAGAGGATATGGTTGGAGCTTATAAAGGATTATGATATGAGATTGCATTGTCATCCAGGAAAGGCCAATGTCGTAGCAGACGCTTTGAGCCGGAAGAGTTATGCCAATACCTTCTTAAGTAAAGGATTGCCAAAGGAGTTAGCAAAAGATACCAGGGAGCTTCATTTGGAGGTTGTTCCTAGAGGTTTTGTTACAAACATGGAAGTTCAGTCGACATTGTTGGGAAAGATTCGAGAAGCTCAGAAGGATGACAAAGGAATTGCCGAGATAAAGGAGAAAATGGCCGAAGGCAGAGCCAAAGGTTTTCGTGAGGATGAGCACGACACCCTGTGGTTTGAGGACCGTATATTTGTGCCCAACAATGCAGATATCAGGAAGTTGATATTACAGGAAGCTCATGACTCACCATACTCGATACACCCTAGAAACACCAAGATGTATTTGGATTTGAAGGAGCGTTTCTGGTGGACTGGAATGAAGAAGGATATTGCCGAGTATGTAGCCATATGTGATGTATGTCAGAGAGTGAAGGCAGAACATTAGAAGCCAGCGGGATTATTGCAGCCTATGCCGATACCCGAATGGAAGTGGGATAAGCTTGGCATGGATTTTATCACCAGATTACCTAGGACCCGATCGGGATATGATTCTATCTGGGTAGTAATGGATCGCTTGACCAAAGTAGCTCACTTTATCCCAGTGAAAACCACATATACAAGTGCGAAGTTGGCCAAGATATACATGACCAGGATCATATGTGTGCATGGAGTTCCGAGGACCATCATATCAGATAGGGGAACATGGTTTACTTCAAAGTTTTGGCACCAACTTCACCAAACTTTGGGAACCAGGCTAGAGTTCAGTACAGCCTTTCATCCACAGACAGATGGACAAACTGAGAGAGTCAATCAGATTCTGGAGGACATGTCGAGAGCTTGTGCGCTAGACTACGAGTCTAGTTGGGATGACAATTTGCCCTACACGGAGTTCTCATACAACAATAGCTATTAGGCCAGTTTGAAGATGGCACCGTTCGAAGCCTTGTATGGAAGAAGGTGCAGAACACCGTTGATGTGGGATGAAGTTGGAGACCGTCAGTTGTTTGGACCGGATTTGATTAAAGATGTAACACCCTCGATGCGACTATAGCTCCCACGTGTCGAGGCACGACTTAGAGACATAATCGCATTGAAGGCATATGTCGCAAGTTAGGCAATCTTCACAACATCCCATGTAATATAAATAATAAAGGGGAGATAACATAGTTGGCTTACACTCGCCACGTCAATCAAGTACATAAATAACATTACATCATCCAAACACTCATGGCCCGACTATGGCGCCAAAATAAAAGAGAACCCAACATGCGACAACGGTCCCGTTCACCCCCAACTGGGCACCACTACTGATCATCGGGAAAGGAAACATAGTAACGTTGAGAGTCTTCGTCGAACTCCCACTTGAGCTCAAGTGCGTCTCCTGGAGCGGAATCATCAGGCCCTGCATATGGTGTAATAGTAATCTATGAGCCACAGGGACTCAGCAATCTCGCACCCTCGCGATCAAGACTATTTAAGCTTATAGGTAAGACAAGGTAAATATGAGTGGAGCTGCAGCAAGCGACTAGCAAGTATGGTGGCTAACTTATTCGCAAAAGAGAGCGAGAAGAGGAGGCAAAGCGCGAGCGAAAAACTAGAGAGCAACCTACGCAAACATTACTCCAACACCGTGTCCGCTTCCCGTACTCCACCGAGAAGAGGCCATCAGGGTAACACACTCAGTTGATTCATTTTAATTAAATTAAGGTTCAAGTTATCTACAACCGGACATTAACAAATTCCCATCTGCCCATAACCGCGGGCACGGCTTTCGAAAGTTCAAATCCCTGCAGGGGAGTCCCAACTTAGCCCATGACAAGCTCTCATGGTCAACGAAGGAATAGACCTCCTCCCAAGACGTTCCGATCAGACTCGGTATCTCGGTTACTCAAGACACTTCGACAGGTTAAAACAAGACCAACAACACCGCCCGAATGTGCCGACAAATCCCGATAGGAGCTGCACATATCTCGTTCTCAGGGCACACTCAGATGAGACATCCTACGAGTAAAACCAACCCTCAAATTGCCCCGAGGTGGCCCCGCAGTCTACTCGGTCGGACCAACACTCAAAGGAGCACTGGCCCGGGGGGGGTTAAAATAAGATGACCCTTGGGCTCCGGTAACCCAAGGGAAAAAGAGGCTAGGTGGCGAATGGTAAAACCAAGGTTGGGCATTGCTGGAAAAGCTTTAATCAAGGCGAACTATCAAGGGGTTCCCATTATAACCCAACCGCGTAAGGAACGCAAAATCCGGGAACATAACACCGATATGACGGAAACTAGGGCGGCAAGAGTGGAACAAAACACTAGGCAAGAGGCCAAGCCTTCCACCCTTTACCAAGTATATAGATGCATTAAGATAACACAACAATATAATGATATCCCAACAAATAAATAAAAGATGTTCCAACAAGGAACGGCCTCCAATCTTCACCTGCAACTAGCAACGCTATAAGAGGGGCTGAGCAAAGTGGTAACATAGCCAATCAACGGTTTGCTAGGACAATGGTGGGTTAGAGGTTTGACATGGCAATTTGGGAGGCTTTAAAGCAAGTGGTAGGCATCGTAGCAATGGCATAGCAAAAGAGCGAGCAAACTAGCATAGCAAAGATAGTAGTGATTTCGAGGGTATGATCATCTTGCCTGCACAGTTGTCAGAGTTGACTGGATCTTCAAAAGCAAACTCAACGGGCTCCTCGTTAGCAAACTCGTCTCCCAGCTCTACCCAAACAAGACAAGCAAGCAACAAGGATACAATCAACCACATGCAAACTCAAACAACACGATGCAAAGATGATATGCTATGCGGGATGCGATGCGGGATGCAAAATGCAAGATATGACAGGAAATGCATGAACCTGGCCTCAACTTGGAATTCCAAGTGTGCCACTGGAAAGATGGGATGAAATCGCTTGAAAACGATATAAAGAACGCCGGAATCGGAGTTACGGTTTGGAAATGGCAAGCGATTCAAAAATGACACCGGTCTACGATTTACAGCAAGTAGGCATCTAAATGCAACGAAATGAACATGCTACAGCAACCAAACATGACAACAAAATACATGGCAGGGATGCACACAAGATGCTTAACAAAAGTCTAGCACTGAGCTATGGCCAATTCATCCATTAACAGGTGCAAACAAGCATGGCAAAAATGCATATGACAAACAGATCTCAGACTTAGTGAAATTAACACTTGTCTGGAATTTCAGATCAGGTAGCACTCTTCGGAGCAACAAAATTACATGCTACAGGACCTGATCATGGCAAATTAAAGCATGGCATGGAGCTACTCAAAAAGCTTAACAAAAGTCCCTTAGTGACCTTGAGACAAAAGAGATCAGAAAATACAATTGCAAGCATGTGAACATAGCAAAAACATAATCAATTTTCAGATTTAGTGAAAACTGGCACATGCTGAAATATAACTCAAGTGGGCATGTTTACGAGCTCGATGCACTCACTACAGAGTAAGTCATGGCAAGACAAGCATACATCCATCAATAAGGCACAAAATTCAATCTAGACATGGCAAGAACAATAGCATAGCATGCACGGATCAACTACAACATCACCGGCAAAATTGCAAACAAGTTGATAATCTGCCCAAATTCACAAAGTAGCAAAAGTAGAGCTCGATTGACTCAAGCTAGGGTGCTCCATAATTGCAAACAAAGGCATGGATGGATATAGCACTACAAGATTAACAAAACATCCCTACTGATCATCCTCAAAAGAGGCACGGATCACTAGGAAATAACATGAACATATGACAACATGAGATAAGCAGCTCCAGGACTTGGTGAAATCACTAAGTCCCTGAGAACAGAATTAGCAAGTGCACCACTTTGCAAGCTTGCACAAGTCACCACACACATCACAAAAATACATGGGTTGCACCTCTGGAAAGATGAAAAAAACCCTTAACAAAACACATGTAGAGCATCAGGGCATAGCATGCACACATTAAACATGGCAAAAATGACAAAAACCTAAACGGAGTAGCAGATCCGACAATAATCTCAAGTAGCCCTCTTCTAACAGCATTTCGGGCATCAAGATGAACTCAAATCAAAATGATTCAATGAAATGAAATGATGTACTCTCTGAGATGAACATTTTGATATGCTATGTGCATGAATCGGAGCTACGGATGCAAAGTTACGGGGCTACGAACATGTGCATATGGACTGAGAATTTCAGGACTTAGAGAAAAAAACGACCTAGGGTTTCACTGTTCATAGATCTGGATCGGATCTCGCCGAGGCACGGACGCCGAGGTCCACCGGAGGAGTCGCCGGAGTTGGAGACTTGGCGGCCGGAGCTTGCCGGAGGAGTGGACGGCGCGGGGCGGCGGAGGTGGCACGGCGGCCGGGCGGCGCGGCGACTGGGCGATGCGGCGGCGCGGCCGGCGAAGGCGACCACGGCGGCCGGCGGAGGAAGGGCGGCGAGGCGGCTCGGCTACGAGCGCGTCGCCGTGGAGGGATGCGGCAGGCAGCGGGGAGGCGCGGGCTCGGCTCGGCGGCGGGGAGGGCCGCGCGCGGGCCAGGCGGGCCGGCGCGGGCGAGGCGGCGGGGATGTGGGCGCAGCCCACGTGGCAGCTCCTGGTTGGGCGGCGGCGATGTCCGGCCGGATCGGACAATGTCCGGCGCGGCGCGGTGGCTTTTCTAGGGTTTCGGGGAGAGGGGATCCGGGACATTTCAAGGGGGACCTATTTATAGGCATAGGAGGAGCTAGGAGAGTCCAAATGAGGTGCGGTTTTCGGCCACGCGATCGTGATAGAACGCTCTAGATGATGGAGCAGAGTTAGGTGGGTTTTGGGCCAAATTGGAGGGGTGTTGGGCTGCAACACACACGAGGCCTTTTCGGTCCCTCGGTTAACCGTTGGAGTATCAAACGAAGTCCAAATGATACGAAACTTGACAGGCGGTCTACCGGTAGTAAACCAAGGCCGCTTGGCAAGTCTCGGTCCAATCCGGAAATGTTTAATCCCCACACATGAAAGAAAGCTAGAAATGACCACCGGAGGAGAACGAAGCGCCGGAATGCAAAACAGACAATGGGGAAAAAGCTCGAATGCATGAGACGAACACGTATGCAAATGCAATGCACATGATGACATGATATGAGATGCATGAGAACGATAACAACACACGGAGACAAAACCCGAACCCGAGAAAAATAAAATAACTTAATGCCGGAAACAGCAAGAGTTGGAGTACAAATTGGAAAAGTTACATCCGGGGTGTTACAAAAGAGTCCGAAGAGAAGGTTAAGCTGATTCGAGATAGGCTGAAGGTAGCTCAGTCCAGGCAGAAGAGTTATGCAGACTCAAAACGCAAGGAGGTAGTCTACGAAATCGGAGACCCAGCATATCCGCGAGTGTCACCTCTGTGAGTTAAGCGTTTTGGAGTTAAGGGAAAGTTAGCCCCGAGATTTGTAGGACCATACCGAGTTTTGGAACGCATGGGAGAGGTTGCCTACAAGTTGGAGGTTACCCAAAGGACTGTCAGGAGTTCATGATGTGTTTCATGTTTCCCAGTTGAAAAAGTGTCATGCAGAGATGGCCGATATTCCTCAGAGAGATATAGTGCCCCTAGAAGCAATTCAGTTGGACAGTGATTTGACATATGAGGAGAAACCTGTCAAGATTCTCGAGTTTGCCAGCCGAGTTACTCGCAGCAAGGTTATCAAGTTTTGCAAAGTTCAGTGGAGCCACCATACCGAGGATGAAGCCACCTGGGAAAGAGAGGATGATCTATGCAAAGACCACCCACACCTGTTTTCTAGCCAACCCGAATCTCGAGGGTGAGATTCATCTTAAGGGGGTAGGTTTGTAACATCCCAAATTTTCAATTTGGAATGTTATACATAGATCATTCATGCATACCATATTTTATTGCATTTTCGTTTTGTGATCCTCAAAATTCTAAACAACTCAAGGACCCACAGAGAGAGTTGGGGATTTCACGTTTTTCATATTTGAATTTTATCAAATATTGAAACGGGGATCATTTTGGTTTTAATAATTTTTCTCTCCGGAAATTTTTCTTATTAAAATATATGAGAGGGGATAATATGACTTCTCCAAAATAAATGAGATATTGGAGGAAAAATATTAAAATCAAATAAATAATCTTATTTGAATTTTATTTGTGATTTTACTTGAATTAGAAAAAATATGTTTTTTTAAATTGCATTTTAGGGCCAAGAAAATGTTCGTCTTGTTCTAAATATTTTATTTAGACGGTGAAATTTTGGTATTTTTAGATTTTTATTTTATTTTCTAGGATTTTTTTCGGGCGAATTTTGGTTTAAAAAAAATCATGCCGGACCGGACTGGGCCAAGTCCCAGCTGGCCAGCCAGCGCCGCCGCCTCCCTCCCGTGCGCGAGACGGACTCGCCGGCGTCCGCCTGCGCCACGCCGCCGCGCCGCCCCCTCCTCCAAGTCGGCCTAGACCCCCCCTCTTAAATACCCCGCCACTGCCGCCCTACCCTGCCACCCACCACCCCCACCGCCCGTGCGCCCCGCCGCCGCCGCCCCGCAGCTCGCCGCCCCGCAGCTTGCCGACGCCCCGCCGCCGCAAGCCCGATGCCGCGACGCCACGCCGGAGCCTCGCCGGAGGTAGCCGCCGCCGTTGTCGTTTTTTTGGTTAACCGTTCAGTTTTTTTAGAAACCCTAGATCTAGTTTTTTTATAGATCGGTTCGTTCGGTTTCCGTCGGATTATTATTTAGCGGACGTCGTCCGTACGTTCGTTTTAACGAACGTCGTTCATCCGTTAGTCACAGACAACGAACATTTGTTCGTTAGCCTGTTCGTCAGTTTTTCTTTTTCCAGGGTATTTTCGCGATTATTTTTTGATTGTGATTTCTGCCCTAATCTTCGTTCTAGTATAACTTTTCGCTCGTTTACCGAAATCAGGTGAAACAAGTGCCTAGATCTTCGTCTTGAAGTCCTCTTTCTGTTTAACCAACTTGAACAAGATTTTGGTACTGTAAAATTTGATTTAGATTAGTAATCGGATCTTGTTTCTTTCGTGGTTTGAGTTTCGTTGCTTCGTTTGATTTGATTCTTTTTGCAAACCAGAGTTCTTTAGTTGAACTTTCTGGTTAGATCTTCTTATTTGAGTTTTACCCGTGCATCTTTGCTTGATTGCTTATGTATGCTATTGTTTGTTTACGATAGAACACCCGGAGTGTGAAGCGTGCTACTACGAGTCAATAGGTTTTGTGGATCGTCAGCAAGGCAAGTAACACTTTGATCATACCCCTTTATCACCCAATTTTTATGCATTAGTTTCAACCCTCACACATTGCATGAGTAGGATCTCTTAACATGTGGGTTTGGGAAGTAGATGATGAGGTAGAACCTATTACTTGTTTTATTATCAAACCCTTGGGAGTTACTTCTACGCTATGCTTATACTGCCATGCTATGCTCGTAGACGTGGATTGGATTTGAGTGTATCCATGACAGATGTGAGTTGTTAATTAATGGTTCAACTTAAGGTGGCAACTTTAATACACATCTGGGTGGATTGCTTGTGGGCACCTGGAGAATCCAGTGTTGTCCTAGGGTATCCCGGAGTACCCGTGTGATCATCCTACGGTCCGCCACCCAGGCTCAAAGGGATCATGAGATTATTCATGCTAGAAACTTCCGTGTGCAGCCACAAGCTATTATGGGCTGTAGCATAGTTGAGTATGTTGCATGACCTCTTTCAGTGGTGGGCTAGCAGATGTAGGGGAAATTAGGTGTAACTGTCCACCCAGAGTAAAGAGTTAGTGCTTCTGAAAGACTGTGTCTCAGTCATCCGTTTCTCAAACACCATGTAGTGCGAGAAATCCAACGGAGGAGGTCGAGTCTTGTGGGGAAAAGTGCGCAAACCTCTACAGAGTGTACAAACTAATCATGGTTAGCCATGTCCCCGGTTATGGACATCTTGAGTATCTGGTTCTTGGATTATCATATGGATCTCATCACTCTAAATTAATTTGTTGGGTTAATGATTACTTTTAATTGGGATTGAGTTGGAGGAACCTTCTCAATGCTGTTCAACTACCACGATAGTTAAATAAAATATATTCCTTTGTTGTAGGGAAAAATTGGCTTTTCGCAAAAAACATATTAACCATACAGCCTCCACCAGCCATATATGCATATAGTGATAGCCTTTATCTGTTCATTACTCTACATTGCCGGCATATTCCATGTGCTGACCCGTTTTCGGGTTGCAATGTATCATGTTGCAGAGTTTTCAGACGAGGAGTAAGGTTCGCTAGGCCATTGTCGTGCACTCAGCTATGCCATTGGAGTTGATGGACTCACTTTATCTTCCAAGCCTTCTGCTGTTATCGTATTAGATGGCCTTAAGCCATATTTATTGTAATAAGTTCTCTCTTGAGACATGCGATCTAATAAGTGTGTGATTGCTACTCTGTTATAAATCCTTCGAGTATTGTGTGTGTCAGCATTACCGATCCAGGGATGACACTGAAGCACAGAGACTTGACCGTCTGAGGTCGGGTCGCTACATAATCCTGTTCTAGAAGTCATATTACTTGACCATGACGAACCTACAAACTATGAGGAAGCGATGATGAGCCCAGATTCCGCAAAATGGCTTGAGGCCATGAAATCCGAGATGTGATCCATGTATGAGAACAAAGTATGGGCTTTGGTTGACTTGCCCGATGATCGGCAAGCCATAGAGAATAAATGGATCTTCAAGAAAAGACTGACGCTGACGGTAATATTACTGTCTACAAAGCTCGACTTCTTGTGAAAGGTTTTCGACAAGTTCAAGGAGTTGACTACGATGAGGCTTCTCACCTACAGCGATGCTTAAGTCCGTCCGAACCATGTTAGCAATTGCCGCATTTTATGATTATGAAATTTGGCAAATGGATGTCAGAACTGCATTCCTTAATGAATATCTTATAGAAGAGTTGTATATGATGCAACCAGAAGGTTTTGTTGATCCAAAAGGTGCTAACAAAGTGTGTAAGCTCCAGTGATCCATTTATGGACTGGTGCAAGCATCTCGGAGTTGGAATATACGCTTTGATAGTGTGATCAAAGCATATGCTTTTATACAGACTTTTGGAGAAGCCTGTATTTATAAGAAAGTGAGTGGGAGCTCTGTAGCATTTCTGATATTATATGTGGATGACATATTGTTGATCGGAGATACTGAATTTCTGAATAGCATAAAAGGATACTTGAATAAGAATTTTTCAATGAAAGACCTCGGTGAAGCTGCTTATATATTGGGCATCAAGATCTATAGAGATAGATCAAGAAGCTTAATTGGACTTTCACAAAGCACATACCTTGATAAAGTTTTGAAGAAGTTCAAAATGGATCAAGCAAAGAAAGGGTTCTTGCCTGTGTTACAAGGTGTGAAGTTGAGTCAGACTCAATGCCCGACCACCGCAGAAGATAGAGAGAAAATGAAAGTCATTCCCTATGCCTCAGCCATAGGCTCTATCATCTATGCAATGTTGTGTACTAGACTTGATGTGCGCCTTGCTATTAGTTTAGCAGGGAGGTACCAAAGTAATCCAGGATTGGATCACTGGACAGCGGTCAAGAATATCCTGAAATACCTGAAAAGGACTAAGGATATGTTTCTCGTGTATGGAGGTGACAAAGAGCTCGTCGTAAATGGTTACGTTGATACGTCCATTTGGCACCATGCTTTTATATCGATATTTATTGAATTTGGCTGTTATTACACATTATGTCACAATACTTATGCATATTCTCTCTTATTTTACAAGGTTTACACGAAGAGGGAGAATGCCGACAACTGGAATTCTGGGCTGGAAAAGGAGCAAATGTTAGAGACCTATTCCGCACAACTCCAAAAGTCATGAAACTCCACGGGAGTCATTTTTAGAATATATAAAAAATATTGGGCGAAGGAAGCACCAGAGGGGGGCCACCCACCATCCACGAGGGTGGGGGGCGCCCTACCCCCTGGGCGCACCCCCCTGTCTCATGGGCCCCCTGGCAGGCTTCCGGTGCCCATCTTTGGCTATATGAAGTCTTTTGCCCTGGAAAAATCATAAGAAAGCTTCCGGGATGAAAATCTGCCGCCATGAGGCGAAACTTTGGCGGAACCAATCTAGGGTTCCGGCGGAGCTGTTCTGCCGGGGAAACATCCCACCGGAAGGGGGAAATCATCATCATCGTCATCACCATCGATCCTCTCATCGGGAGGGGGTCAATATCCATCAACATCTTCACCAGCACAATCTCCTCTCAAACCCTAGTTCATCTCGGGTATCCAATCTTTGTCTCAAAACCTCAGATTGGTACCTGTGGGTTGCTAGTAGTGTTGATTACTCCTTGTAGTTGATGCTAGTTGCTTTATTTGGTGGAAGATCATATGTTCAGATCCTTTATGCATATTAATACCCCTTTGATTATGAACATGAATATGGTTTGTGAGTAGTTACGTTTGTTCCTGACGACATGGGAGAAGTCTTGCTATAAGTAGTCATGTGAATTTGGTATTTGTTTGATATTTTGATGAGATGTATGTTGTCTTTCCTCTAGTGGTGTCATGTGAACATCGACTACATGACACTTCACCATTGTTTGGGCCTAGGGGAAGGCATTGGGAAGTAATAATTAGATGATGGGTTGCTAGAGTGACAGAAGCTTAAACCCTAGTTTATGCGTTGCTTCGTAAGGGGCTGATTTGGATCCATATGTTTCATGCTATGGTTAGGTTTACCTTAATACTTATTTTGTAGTTGCGGATGCTTTCAAGCGGGGGTTAATCATAAGTGGGATGCTTGTCCAAGGAAGGGCAGTACCCAAACACCGGTTCACCCACATATCAAATTATCAAAGTAACGAACGTGAATCATATGAGTGTGATGAAAACTAGCTTGACGATAATTCCCATGTGTCCTCGGGAGCGTTTTCCTTTATATAAGAGTTTGTCCAGGCTTGTCCTTTGATACAACAGGATTGGGCCATCTTGCTGCACCTTATTTACTTTTGTTACTTGTTACCCGTTACAAATTACCTTATCACAAAACTATCTGTTACCGATAATTTCAGTGCTTGCAGAGAATACCTTACTGAAAACCGCTTGTCATTTCCTTCTCCTCCTCGTTGGGTTCGACACTCTTACTTATCGAAAGGACTACGATAGACCCCCTATACTTTTCTGGCGCTGTTGCTGGGGAGTGAAGCGCCTTTGGTAGGTGGAATTTGGTAAGGAAAAATTTATATAGTGTGCTGAAATTTACCGTCACTTGTTACTATGGAAAGTAATCCTTTGAGGGGCTTGTTCGGGGTATCTTCGCCCCGACCAGTAGAGCAAAGAGTTGCTCCTCAACCTACCGAACCTACTGAATTTTTTTATTTTGAAATTCCTTCGGGTATGATAGAGAAACTGCTAGCTAATCCTTTTCTAGGAGATGGAACACTTCATCCCGATTTGCACCTAATCTATGTGGATGAAGTTTGTGGATTATTTAAGCTTGCAGATATGCCCGAGGATGTTATCAAGAAGAAGGTCTTCCCTTTATCTTTGAAGGGAAAGGCATTGACATGGTTTAGGCTATGTGATGATATTGGATCATGGAACTACAACCGATTGAAATTGGAATTTCATCAGAAGTTTTATCCTATGCATCCATCGTGATCGTAATTATATATATATATATATATATATATATATATATATTTTGGCCTCGCGAAGGAGAAAGCATCGCTCAAGCTTGGGGGAGGCTTAATTCAAAAAATTTATGCTCGGCTTTCTCTCAATAATCGCTGCATGCTCAATACTTCTTGTACTGGATCTTTTATGATGAAGACTATTGAATTCAAATGGGATTTATTGGAAAGAATTAAATGCAACTCTGAAGATTGGGAACTCGACGAAGGTAAGGAGTTAGGTATAACACCTAAGTTTGATTGTGTTAAATCTTTTATGGATACCGATGCTTTCCGTGAATTTAGCACTAAATATGGACTTGACTCTGAGATCGTAGCTTCTTTTTGTGAATCCTTTGCTACTCATGTTGATCTCCCTAAGGAGAAGTGGCTTAAATATCATCCTCCCATTGAAGTAGTTGAACCTATTAAAGTTGAAGAAAAGACTATCACTTATAATGTTGATCCTATTGTTCCTACCACTTACATTGAGAAACCACCTTTCCCTGTTAGAATAATGGATCATGCTAAAGCTTCAAATGTGGTTCATAAGAGTAATACTAGAACACCTACACCCTCTGAGTAAATTAAAGTTGAACCTAGTATTGCTATGGTTAAAGATCTCATGTCCGATAATATTGATGGGCATGTTATTTACTTTTGTGATGAAGCTGCTAGAATTGCTAGACCCGATACTAAAAATAAACATAGACCTGTTGTAGGCATGCCTGTTATTTCTGTTAAAATAGGAGATCATTGCTATCATGGCTTATGTGATATGGATGCTAGTGCGAGTGCAATACCTCATTCTTTATATGAAGAAATTACGCATGATATTGCACCTACTGAGTTAGAAGGTATTGATGTTACAATTAAGCTTGCCAATAGAGATACTATTTCACCGATTGGGATTGTTAGAGATGTTGAAGTCTTGCATGGGAAAGTTAAATATCCTGCTGATTTTCTTGTTCTTGGTTCCCCACAAGATGACTTTTGTCCCATTATATTTGGTAGACCCTTCTTGAATATTGTTAATGCTAAGATAGACTGCAAAAGGATATTGTTTCTGTTGGTTTAGGGGATATGTCTCATGATTTTAATTTTGCTAAATTTCGTAGACAACCCCATGATAAAGAATTGCCTAGTAAAGATGAAATTATTGGTCTTGCTTCTATTGTCGTGCCTCCTAATGATCCTTTAGAACAATATTTGCTAGACCATGAAAATGATATGTTTATGAATGAAAGACGGGAAATAGATGAAGTATTCTTTAAACAGGGACCTATTTTGAAACACAACTTGCCTGTCGAAATTCTAGGGGATCCTCCTCCACCCAAGGGTGATCCCTTTTTGAGCTTAAACCATTGCCTGATACTCTTAAATATGCTTATCTTGGTGAAAAGAAGATATATCATGTTATTATTAGTGCTAACCTTTCATAGCAGGAAGAAGAGAAATTATTGAAAACTCTGAAGAAGCACCGTGCTGCTATTGGATATACTCTTGATGATCTTAAGGGCATTAGTCCAACTCTATACCAACACAAAATAAAGTTGGAAAAAGATGCTAAACCGGTTGTTGATCACCAACGACAGTTAAATTCTAAGATGAAAGAAGTGGTATGAAAAGAAATACTAAAGCTTCTTGAGGCAGGTATAATTTATCCCGTTGCTGATAGTCAGTGGGTAAGTCCTGTCCATTGTGTCCCTAAGAAGGGAGGTATTATTGTTATTCATAATGATAAAGATGAATTGATCCCACAAAGAATTATTACAGGTTATAGAATGGTAATTGACTTCCGCAAATTAAATAAAGCTACTAAAAAGGATCATTACCCTTTACCTTTTATTGATCAAATGCTAGAAAGATTATCTAAACATACACATTTTTGCTTTCTAGATGGTTATTTTGGTTTCTCTCAAATACCTGTATCGAAAGAGGATCAGGAAAAGACCACTTTTACTTGCCCTTTTGGTACCTTTGCTTATAGACGTATGCCTTTTGGTTTATGTAATGCACCTGCTACCTTTCAAAGATGTATGAATACGATATTCTCTGACTTTTGTGAAAAGATTGTTGAGGTTTTCATGGATGATTTCTCCGTATACGGAACTTATTTTCATGATTGCTTAAGCAACCTTGATCGAGTTTTGCAGAGATGTGAAGAAACTAATGTTGTCTTGAATTGGGAGAAGTGCCACTTTATGGTTAATGAAGGCATTGTCTTAGGGCATAAAATTCCTGAAAGAGGTATTGAAGTTGATAAAGCTAAAGTTGATGCTATTGAAAAGATACCGTGTCCAAAGGAAATTAAAGGTATAAGAAGTTTCCTTGGTCATGCCGGTTTTTATAAGAGGTTCATTAAAGACTTCTCAAAAAATTCCAGGCCTCTGACAAATCTCTTACAAAAAGATGTTCCTTTTGTCTTTGATGATGATTGTGTAGAAGCATTTGAAATACTTAAGAAAGCTTTGATTTTTGCACCCACTGTTCAGCCACCTGATTGGAATTTTCCCTTTGAAATTATGTGTGATGCTAGTGATTATGCTGTAGGTGCTGTTTTAGGACAAAGAGTTGATAAGAAATTAAATGTCATCCAATATGCTAGTAAAACTCTAGATAGTGCCCAGAGAAATTATGCTACTACTGAAAAAGAATTTTTAGCAGTTGTATTTGCTTGTGATAAGTTCAGACCTTATATTGTTGATTCTAAAGTAACTGTTCACACCGATCATGCTGCTATTAAATATCTTATGGAAAACAAAGATGCTAAACCTAGACTTATTAGATGGGTTCTCCTACTACAAGAATTTGATTTGCATATTATTAATAGAAAGGGAGCTGAGAACCCCGTTGCAGACAACTTGTCTAGGTTAGATAATGTTCTTGATGACCCATTACCTATAGATGATAGCTTTCCTGATGAACAATTAGTTGTCATAAATGCTTCTCGTACTGCTCCAAGGTATGCTAATTATGCCAATTACATTGTTGCTAAATTTATATCACCTAGTTTCACATACCAGCAAAAGAAAAAGTTTTTCTATGATTTAAGACGTTACTTTTGGGATGACCCACATCTTTATAAAGAAGGAGTAGACGGTGTTATTAGATGTTGTGTACCTGAGCATGAACAGGAATAGATCTTACACAAGTGTCACTCTGAGGCTTATGGAGGACACCATGCTGGAGATGGAACTGCACATAAGGTATTGCAATCCGGTTTTTATTGGCCTGCTCTTTTCAAGGATGCCTGTAAGTTCGTCTTGTCTTATGATGAATGTAAAAGAATTGGAAATATTAGTAGACATCAAGAAACGCCTATGAATTATTCACTTGTTATTGAACCATTTGATGGTTGGGGCTTTGATTATATGGGACCGTTTCCTTCCTCTAATGGGTATACACATATTTTAGTTGCTGTTGATTAGGTTACTAAGTGGGTAGAAGCTATTCCAACTAGTATTGCTGATCATAACACCTCTATTAAGATGCTTAAAGAAGTTATTTTTCCGAGGTTTGGAGTCCCTAGATACTTAATGACTGATGGTGGTTCACATTTTATTCATGGTGCTTTTCGTAAAATGCTTGCTAAGTATGATGTTAACCATACAATTGCATCTCCATATCATCCACAGTCTAGTGGTCAAGTAGAACTGAGCAATAGAGAGCTTAAATTAATTTTGCAAAAGATTGTTAATAGATCTAGAAAGAATTGGTCCAAAAAACTTGATGATGCATTATGGGCCTATAGAACTGCATATAAAAATCCTATGGATATGTCTCCATATAAAATGGTTTATGGAAAAGCATGTCACTTACCTCTCGAACTAGAACATAAGGCATATTGGGCCATTAAAGAGATCAATTATGATTTCAAACTTGCCGGTGAGAAGAGACTATTTGACATTAGCTCACTTGATGAGTGGAGAACCCAGGCCTATGAGAATGCCAAACTGTTTAAAGAAAAAGTTAAAAGATGGAATGACAAAAGGATACAAAAACGTGAGTTTAATGTAGGTGATTATGTATTGTTATACAACATTCGTTTAAGATTTTTTGCAGGAAAACTCCTCTCTAAATGGTAAGGTCCTTACGTTATCGAGGAGGTCTGTCGTTCCAGTGCCATAAAAATCAACAACTTCGAAGGCACAAATCCGAGGGTGGTGAACGATCAAAGAATCAAACATTATATCTCAGGTAATCCTATAAATGTTGAAACTAATGTTATCGAAACCGTAACCCCGGAGGAGTATATAAGGGATACCTTCCAGAACGTTTCAGCCTCCGAAAAGGAAGAGGTATGTGGTATGGTAAGTAGACAGACTCCAAAATAGTTCTAATAGCAATTTTTCTCCGTTTTGGAATATTTAAGAATAGGAAAATAAGATCAGTCCGGAAAGGACACGCCGCGTCCATGAGGGTGGAGGGTGCGCCCTACCCCCTGGGCGCGCCCCCTGCCTCGTGGGCACCTCGTGTGCCCTCCGGACTCTGTTTTCTTGCACGATACTTCTTTTGGTCGGTAAAAAATCACTTATATAATATCCCGAAGGTTTTGACCACCGTACCACGCAAATATCCTCTGTTTTTGTTTTGAGCTGTTTTCTGCCAGAGTTGTCAAGGTCAGGCATCATGTCGTCCCCCTCCCCCAACAATGAGGGCGACGATGTTTGGCTAATGAAGATAGAGCTGAAGAGAGAAGAACCCGGGGAGATCAACAAGGATGATAGGATCAAGAAGGCCACGGAGGATCAAGCTCCGGCAGCAGAAGAAGAAGACATCCTTGAACCTCATTATAATCTTCTTACCCCAACTAAGATTGAAGCTTTCAAGATGATTGAGTTAGCTCTCATACAAAAAAAGTATCTCACACGTGAAAATACTTTTTTGAAGGAGCATATCACCGCACTCAAGGGCATTATTAGCAAATTGGAGGATCTCCTACGCTAGATGTGCAACACTACATCATCAAAAACTCCATCATCACCACCTCCGAAGAAAGAGACATAAATACATGGGTATGGGCATTCCTCTTGGCAACTGCCAAGCTTGGGGGAGTGCCCCAGTATCGGATCACTATCACACTTTTATCTTTACCGTTTTCTTAGTTCGATCCTTTTGGTAATATCTTGATCTAGTAGAATAAAGTTTTAGTATGATCTAGTTTTGAGTTTTGCTTTATGATCCTTCTATGTAATCGAGTTCATGAGCTATATATAATAAAGATTAGTTTTGAGTCAAGGGCTTGGTTATCTTGCTATGATCTTGAGGGAATAAAAGTAAGAATAAAAAGAAATAAAGATATCATATTGATCTTATGGAGAGTAATGACTTAAAATATAAAGAGTATGATGAATAAAAGTTGTTGAGAGTTGACAAACATAGTTTTGGTCATCGTTGCAATTAATAGGAAGTAATAAACAAAGAGAGGTTTTCACATATAAATATACTATCTTGGACATCTTTTATGATTGTGAGCACTCATTAAAATATGACATGCTAAAAAGTTGACGTTGGACAAGGAAGACAACGTAATTGGTTATGTTTTCTTACATCTGAAATAAATTATATTCTCATGGATCATCCAACATGTTGAGCTTGCCTTTCCCCCTCATACTAGCCAAATTCTTTGCACCAAGTAGAGATACTACTTGTGCTTCCAAATATCCTCAAACCCAGTTTTGCCATGAGAGTCCACCATATCTACCTATGGATTGAGTAAGATCCTTCAAGTAAGTTGTCATTGTTGCAAGCAATAAAAATTGCTCTCTAAATATGTATGATTTATTAGTGTGGAGAAAATAAGCTTTATACGATCTTGTGATGTGGAAGAAATAAAAGAGACAGACTGCATAATAAAGGTCCATATCACAAGTGGCAATATAAAGTGATGTTCTTTTGCATTAAGATTTTGTGCATCCATCATAAAAGCACATGGCAACCTCTGCTTCCCTCTGCGAAGGGCCTATCTTTTATTTTTGTCCTATACTTCATACAAGAGTCATGGTGATCTTCACCTTTCCTTTTTACATTTTATCCTTTGGCAAGCACTCTGTGTTGGGAAGATCTTGATATATATAGCTAATTGGATGTGGGTTTTCATAAAGTATTATTGTTGACATTACCCTTGAGGTAAGAGGTTGGGAGGCAAAACTATAAGCCCCTATCTTTCTCTGTGTCCGATTAAAAATTAATACCCATAAATATTGCGTGAGTGTTAGCAATTGTGAAAGACTAAATGAAAGTTGATTATGTGGACTTGCTGAAAAGCTCTTACATTGATTCTTTCTGATGTTATGATAAATTGCAATTGCTTCGACGACTGAGATTATAGTTTGTTAGATGTTGCTGTTCTAAGAATGATCATGATGACCTCATGTCCGTATTTTATTTTATCGACACCTCTACCTCTAAACATGTGGACATATTTTTTTCGATATCGGCTTCCGCTTGAGGACAAGCGAGGTCTAAGCTTTGGGGAGTTGATACGTCCATTTTGCATCATGCTTTTATATTGATATTTATTGCATTGTGGGTTGTTATTACACATTATGTCACAATTCGTATGCCCATTCTCTCTTATTTTACAAGGTTTACACGAAGAGGGAGAATGCCGGCAGCTGGAATTCTGGGCTGGAAAAGGAGCAAATATTGGAGACCTATTCTGCACAACTCCAAAAGTCCTGAAACTCCACGGGAGTCATTTTTAGAATATATAAAAAATATTGGGAGAAGGAAGCACCAGAGGGGGGCCACCCACCATCCACGAGGGCGGGGGCGCGCCCTACCCCCTGGGCGCGCCCCCTGTCTCGTGGGCCCGCTGGCAGGCTTCCGGTGCCCATCTTTGGCTATATGAAGTCTTTTTCCCTGGAAAAAATCATAAGCAAGCTTTTGGGACGAAACACCGCCGCCACGAGGCGGAACCTTGGCGGAACCAATCTAGGGCTCCGGCGGAGCTGTTCTGCCGGGGAAACATCCCTCCGGGAGAGGGAAATCATCATCATCGTCATCACCATTGATCCTCTCATCGGGAGGGGGTCAATCTCCATCAACATCTTCACCAGCACCATCTCCTCTCAAACCCTAGTTCATCTCTTGTATCCAATCTTTGTCTCAAAACCTCAGATTGGTACCTGTGGGTTGCTAGTAGTGTTGATTATTCCTTGTAGTTGATGCTAGTTGGTTTATTTGGTGGAAGATCATATGTTTAGATCCTTTATGCATATTAATACCCCTCTGATTATGAACATGAATATGGTTTGGGAGTAGTTACGTTTGTTCCTAAGGACATGGGAGAATTCTTTCTATAAGTAGTCATGTGAATTTGGTATTCGTTCAATATTTTGATGAGATGTATGTTGTCTTTCCTCTAGTGGTGTCATGTGAACGTCGACTACATGACACTTCACCATTGTTTGGGCCTAGGGGAAGGCATTGGAAATTAATAAGTAGATGATGGGTTGCTAGAGTGACATAAGCTTAAACCCTAGTTTATGCGTTGCTTCGTAAGGGGCTGATTTGGATCCATATGTTTCATGCTATGGTTAGGTTTACCTTAATACTTCTTTTATTGTTGCGGATGCTTGCAAGAGGGGTTAATCATAAGTGGGATGCTTGTCCAAGGAAGGGCAGTACCCAAACACCGGTCCACCCACATATCAAATTATCAAAGTAATGAGCGTGAATCATATGAGCATGATGAAAACTAGCTTGACGATAATTCCCATGTGTCCTCGGGAGCGTTTTTCTTTATATAAGAGGTTGTCCAGGCTTGTCATTTGCTGCAAAAAGGATTGGGCCATCTTGCTGCACCTTATTTACTTTTGTTACTTGTTACCCGTTACAAATTACCTTATCACAAAACTATCTGTTACCGATAATTTCAGTGCTTGCGGAGAATACCTTACTGAAACCGCTTGTCATTTCCTTCTGCTCCTCATTGGGTTCGACACTCTTACTTATCAAAAGGACTATGATAGATCCCCTATACTTGTGGGTCATCATACATCGATGCAAGCTTTGACACTGATCCGGATGACTCTAAGTCACAAACCACATACGTATTTTTATTGAATGGTGGAGCTGTCAGTTGGTGCATTTCTAAGCAGAGCATCGTGGCGGGATCTACGTGTGAAACGGAATACATAGCTGCTTCGGAAGCAGCAAATGAAGGAGTTTGGATGAAGGAGTTCATATCCGATCTAGGTGTAATACCTATTGCATTGGGTCCAATGAAAATCTTTTGTGACAATACTAGTGCAATTGCCTTGGCAAAGGAATCCTGATTTCACAAGAGAACCAAGCACATCAAGAGACGCTTCAACTCCATCCACGATCAAGTCAAGGAAGGAGACATCGAGATTTGTAAAATACATACGGATCTGAATGTTGCAGACCCATTGACTAAGCCTCTCTCATGAGCAAAACATGATCAGCACCAAGACTCCATGGGTGTTAGAATCATTACTATGTAATCCAGATTATTGACTCTAGTGCAAGTGGGTGACTGAAGGAAATATTCCCTAGAGGCAATAATAAAGTTGTTATTTATATTTCCTTATATCATGATAAATGTTTATTATTCATGCTAGAATTGTACTAACCGGAAACTTAGTACATGTGTGAATACATAGAAAAATAGAGTGTCACTAGTATGCTTCTACTTGACTAGCTCGTTAATCAAAGATGGTTAAGTTTCCTAACAATAGACATGAGTTTTCATTTGATAAACGGGATCACATCATTAGAGAATGATGTGATTCACATGAGCCATCCGTTAGCTTAGCACTATGATCGTTTAGTTTATTGCTATTGCTTTCTCCATAACTTATACATGTTCCTATGACTATGAGATTGTGCAACTCCTGAATACCGGAGGAACACTTAGTGTGCTATCAAACGTCACAACGTAACTGGGTGATTATAAAGATGCTCTACAGGTGTCTCCGATGGTGTTTGTTGAGTTGGCATAGATCGAGATTAGGATTTGTCACCCCAATTGTCGGTGAGGTATCTCCAGGCCCTCTCGGTAATGCACCTCACTATAAGCCTTGCAAGCAATGTGACTAATGAGTTAGTTGCGGGATGTTGCATTACGGAATGAGTAAAGAGACTTGCCGGTAACGAGATTGAACTAGGTATGATGATACCGACGATCGAATCTCAGGCAAGTAACATACCGATGACAAAGGGAACAACGTATTTTGTTATGCAGTTTGACCGATAAAGATCTTCGTAGAATATGTAGGAACCAATATGAGCATCCAGGTTCCACTATTGGTTATTGACGGGAGATGAGTCTCGGTCATGTCTACATAGTTCTCGAACCCGTAGGATCCGCACGCTTAACATTCGATGATGATATGTATTGTGAGTTATGTGATTTGATGTACCAAAGGTTGTTCGGAGTCCCGGATGTGATCACGGACATGATGAGGAGTCTCAAAATGGTCAAGACATGAAGATTGATATATTGGAAGGTTATGTTTGGACACCGGAAAGGTTTCAGGATAGGTTCGGGCATTTTCCGAAGTACATGGGCTTTAGTGGAAGAGAGAGGAGGCAGCCAATAGGAGGAGCGTGCCCCTAGCCCAATCCGAATTGGGGAGGGGGGCGGCCCCCTTTCCTTCTTCCCCTCTTCCCTTTCCTTCCCTCTCCTAGTTGGACTAGGAAGGGGGGAACCTACTCCTAGTAGGAGTAGGATTCCTCCCTTGGGACGCGGCCTATGAGGCCGGCCGGCCCCCCTCCTCCACTCCTTTATACACGGGGGGGCACCCCATAGACACACAAGTTGATTTCTTAGCCGTGTGCGGTGCCCCCTCCAAAGATTTCCACCTCGGCCATATTGTCGCAGTGCTTAGGCAAAGCCCTGCGTCGGTAACTTCATCATCGCCGTCAACACGCCGTCGTGCTGACGAAACTCTCCCTCGGCCTCGGCTGGATCTAGAGTTCGAGGGACGTTACCGAGCAAAACATGTGCAGATCACGGAGGTGTCGTGCTTTCGGTACTTGATCGGTTGGATCACGAAGACGTACGACTACATCAACTGCGTTACCCAACGCTTCGCTTTCGGTCTACGAGGGTACGTAGACACACTCTCCCCTCTCATTGCTATGCATCTCCTAGATAGATCTTGCGTGATCGTAGGAATTTTTTTTTTGAAATATGGCGTTCCCCAACAACTAGCACCATGATCTTCATGATGGAGAGTCTCCTATTTTGTTACTTTCATATACTAGTGCGAATTTTTCATTATAGAACTTGGCTTGAATATTCCAATGATGGGCTTCCTCAAATTTCCCTAGGTCTTCGTGAGCAAGCAAGTTGAATGCACACCCACTTAGTTTCTTTTTGAGCTTTCATAAACTTATAGCTCCAGTGCATCTGTTACAAGGCAATCCCTACTCACTCACATTGATATCTAATGATGGGCATCTCCATAGCTCGTTGATATGCCTAGTTGATGTGAGACTTTCTCCTTCTTTTTTTCTTCTCCACAACCACCATATTCTATTCCACCTATAGTGCTATGTCCATGGCTCACACTCATGTATTGCGTGAAAGTTGAAAAGGTTTGAGAACATCAAAAGTATGAAACAATTCCTTGGCTTGTCAACGGGGTTGTGCATGATTTGAATACTTTGTGTGATGAAGATGGAGCATAGCCAGACTATATGATTTTGTAGGGATAACTTTCTTTGGCCATGTTATTTTGAGAAGACATGATTGCTTTATTAGTATGCTTGAAGTATTATCGTTTTTATGTCAATATTAAACTTTTGTTTTGAATCTTATGGATATGAACATTCATGCCACAATAAAGAAGATTAGATTGATAAATATGTTAGGTAGCATTTCACATCAAAAATTCTGTTTTTATCATTTACCTACTCTAGGACGAGCAGAAATTAAGCTTGGGGATGCTTGATACGTCTCCAATGTATCTATAATTTTTTATTGTTCTATGATATCATATTATCCATCTTGGATGTTTTATATGCATTTATATGATATTTTATATTATTTTTGGGACTAACCTATTAACCTAGAGCCTAGTGCCAGTTTCTGTTTTTCCTTGTTTTTGAGTTTCGCACAAAAGGAATATCAAACGGAGTCCAAATGAGCTGAAAATTTACGCAGATTTATTATGGACTAGAAGAAGCCCACGAAGCATCAGAGTTGGACCAGAAGCTTCACGAGGAAGCGGCAAGAGTGGAAGGCGCGCCCACCCCCCTAGGGCGCCCCTTGTCTTGCCGCTGCCTCGTGGACCCCCTTGACGTGAAACCGGCGCCAAAAATTCCTATAAATCACGAAACCCCCAGAAACAAACCTAGATCAGGAGTTTCGCCGCCGCAAGCCTCTGTAGCCACGAAAAACCAATCGGGAGCCCGTTCTGGCACCCTGCCGGAGGGGAAACCATCACCGATGGCCATCTTCATCATCCTGGCGGTCTCCATGACGAGGAGGGAGGGGCTGAGGGTATGTACCAGTAGCTATGTGTTTGATCTCTCTCTCTCTCTCTCGTGTTCTTGATTTGGCACGATCTTGATGTACTGCGAGCTTTTTTACTATAGTTGGACCATATGGTGTTTCTTCCCCTCTATCTTCTTGTGATGAATTGAGTATTACCTTTGAGGTTTCACTATTATCAGATTTGAATACTATTATGGATTTGAGAACACTTGATGTATGTCTTGGATGGGATACCCGTGGTAACAATGGGGTGTTCTATTGATTCACTTGATGTATGTTTTGGCACTCAACTCGCAGATTCCCGAGGTGACATTGGGGTAATCTATGCATAGGGGTTGAAGGTTTTCGTCCTTGTTTCTCTAGGAGGAATCTTGGGGAACCCTTTGAGGCTCTTTGTGTTGGATTGAATATGATGAATCTGAAGTTGTTGGAGATATTACTATCAGTTATGACCCGCCCAGGAGGGGCTGGGTCAGCCCAATGGCGGGTTACACAAGAAGCCTAGCAAACATCAAGATTATAGTTTATTAAGTCTTATAGAAGGCCCAAAGGCCTGGAAGGCGGTTTAAGGCCCGTTATTGTGAACCGCCGTATGTAAGGAAAGACTTGTAAAGAAAGGCATGTAAAGGAAGTCACCGACCCAGACACGATTATGAGCCGGCCGAGACTCTGTAGGCCACCAGGCGTCAACCCAGGTATATAAGGGGACGACCCGGTGGCGGCTTAGGGCAAGAAACAACAAGTCGAGAACCAAGCCGGCGAGTTGAGCCTCTTGGTGATCGAAACCCCAGCAATACCAATCCCAACTAGACGTAGGCTTTTACCTTCATCGTAAGGGGCCGAACTAGTATAAAACTCTCTCGTGTCCTTTGTCCCGATTAACCCCTTTAAGCTTCCTAGTGCGATGGCCCTACGACTACGTCCTTGCTCTAGGACATCTGTCGTGAAAATTCCACGACAGTTGGCGCCCACTGTGGGGCCAGCACACGGTGGATTTGAGTTCTTGAAGGGCAACTTTGAAGGGCTCAAGGGATACGCTGTGGGCTGGATGACCAAGAGTCGTCGCGGCAAGCTCTACATCGACGACGAAGGCTGGGGCCCCGAGGCCGGCTCAATTGAGTACGGATACCGGGTCCCCTTCAGCGGAATTCACGTCTTCATAGGCCGGATCGGCGAGTCAGGACCTGAGCCGGACGTCCACACCAACCTCATCGAAACGGCTCGGCGCGCCAGGACCGCCCGTGTTCAATCTGCTGTGAAGCATGCCTTCGTGGGCTGCATCCACGGCGGTGAATATTCTAAAGGATCGGTGGAGGGCGGTGAGACGGTCGTCTGTTCTGACACTGCATCATCAACTGGCGAGAAGGACTCTTTGTACCAGCTACAGGACGGCATGCTCGGGGGTTGTTCTGATGGCAGCAGTATTCCGGACCCTCTTGAGCCGCTGAATTGGGCCGGAGTCTTCATGGCAGGGACGCAGCCTGTGCAGAATTCTACAGCAGCAGCGGCGACAGCTACCAGGTCGGCTGCAACCGGGTCAGGAGACCCCGCGCCCCCCGGCTCAGATCTTGATGGACCTCATGGATAAACTGACGACTCTGTTGACTGTCGTGGTAGAGCCGGCGGATAATGCCCAGCATGACACAGAGGTGGCACGCGTACGTGAAGAGATGGTGCAAGCTAAGGAAAATCTAGCCGCAGAGGAAGTTAGGATGGCAGTAGAGCGGGCGGCTTTGGACGCTCGTGCTCAACAGCTTCAAGCGGAGACCTTCCGGCTCTCGGTGGATCTAAACGCGTCAAATGAGGTCATGAGGAGGAGGCATCAGAAAACCCAATCACGTCTGCCTCTGACGCTCGATCCTAGGAATCTTTTTCACAAACCCGGGGCCGGGGGAAGTGACCCGCCGGAGGCACCCCGGATTACAACACCCGGCGCACCGGTCCAGCCGCACGCCATGAATCCACCTCGTATAAATACTGCTCCGCCTCATTACATCCCAACGCCGTCGGTTCACTTCTCCAACCCTTTGGAAAACCTCATCGCAGCATCGGCTCGTTTGGCGGCTCTTCCGATGGAAGGTGACTCGCCGGCGGCAATTGAAACATGGAGGGTAAGAGAACTTCTTCGAACAGCTCTTGCGCAGCAGGATGCATACTCCTACAGTCGAGACATGATCCATTCAACTCCTCGCCCAAGCCGGAGCCCGAGTTACAGTAGGCATATGGAATCTGCAGATATGTCAAGCAATGCTCAACGCCACAACCGGCCATACAGGCATGAGCCGGTGCGGGCTGGAGCCCTTAACTTGGCGGATCAGGAGAGGATTCGTCAAGAGGCAGAATGAGCAGCTCAAATGGCAGCAGATCAGGCAGCTCATCAAACGTTTCCGGCTTTCCAGCAACCTCGGTCGAGGCAGGAGTGGCCACAAGAACCGGAGGCATTCCTTGCTTGGTGCCGGCCATACGTAATGAGCGTTTGCCAAAGGATTTTAAGGGGCCTCGTAAGGTGCCTAATTACACAACTGACTTACAGCCTGGGGCTTGGATTGAGAGTTATGAGATGGCTATGGAGTTATTGGAGGTCATTGATGCTGCAATGGCCAAGTATTTCACTATGATGTTAGATGGAACCGCTCGTACTTGGTTGAAGGGATTGCCACCCAGTTCTATTGGCTCATGGGCGGAGTTGAAGGCCCGGTTCATCCAGAACTTTAAGGACACATGTAAGCAGCCTATGTCGATTGTGGACCTGACCAATTGCAAGCAAGAGGATGGTGAATCCACACCCCATTGGGTGCGCCGGGTCAAGGAGATAATACATTCATCTGATAAGATGGATGCCGGCTCAGCAGTCTTGATGTTGGAGAAAAATTGCCGTTTTGAACCTCTGAAGCAGAAGCTGGGGCGGCTCAAGCGTGACTGTAATGACATGGGAACGTTGATGGCGGCTCTCTTCAAGTATGCTGATTCTGATACTACCAAGGACCCGGTGTCTGACGAAGAAAAGGCAACGAAGGGAAAGAAGAACGGCAACGGCAAGGGTCACCAGCATAACCCAGCAAATCAGGGAGGTAATAAACGTAAGGCTGATGAGTTTGTTGCTAACACCAATGCACAGGGCGGTAATCAACGGCGCAAGGGCAGACAGCCCCCACGGTCGGGCGGGTCAGGTCCCACCCTTGAGCAGTTATTGAATGAACCCTGTCCAAAGCATGACACCCGGGAGAAGCCAGCCACCCACCTGTGGAAAGATTGTACGATCATGAAGGCATTTAAAAATTCAAATGCGTTTGATGGAGGTCACGTCCCAAGTGGCGGTTCAGGAGGAGGCGGTTTTCACGGCCCGGGCGCCGGTTCAGGTGGAGGAGGATTTCACGGTCAGGGCCATCCTGGTAACCAAGGAGGATATAATCAACAACCCGGCCAAGGTAATCAGCAGCAACAATCCGGCTATCAGAGCAACCCAAAACAGCTGAGTAGTGGGCAATACCATGTATTTACCACTAGTTTATGTAAGAGGGACCAGAAGCTTCACAAGAGGGCCATCAATGCCGTTGAGCCGGCGATTCCACGTTACCTACGTTGGTCAGAACATCCTATTGTGTGGAGTAGAGAGGATCACCTGCCCCGGGTTGATAATCC
The DNA here is from genome assembly GCF_003073215.2 of Triticum urartu. Classification (NCBI taxonomy): domain Eukaryota; kingdom Viridiplantae; phylum Streptophyta; class Magnoliopsida; order Poales; family Poaceae; genus Triticum; species Triticum urartu. Next base: position 204,385,656 of record NC_053028.1, on the reverse strand, counting down.
AGGTCACTTGGCCTTGGTAGTGGCACCTCAGGTTGGTGGATACAAATTTCACTAAGGTACTCATGGATGGAGGCAGCAGCATCAACATCCTCTACTATGAGACGTTCCGCCGGATGGGATTGGCTGATAAAAATCTTAAACAATCCAACACTGTTTTTCACGGTGTGGTACCTGGTAAATCGGCATACCTAGTTGGTAAGATTGAGCTGGAAGTAGCCTTTGAGGATGAGTATGACTCCAGAGCAGAAAAATTAACCTTTGAGGTGGTTAAAATCAAAAGCCCATATCATGCTCTGTTTGGGCGGCTGGCTTATGCCATGTTCATGGCTCGGCCGTGTTATGTGTATTTACAGCTCAAAATGTCGGGTCATAAGGGCACCATTATAGTACATGGGAGCCGGAAGATAGCCTTGGAGTGTGAAGAAGGTGATGCCGCCTATGCTGAATCTGTTTGTGCAACAGAGGAGTTAAAGTTTTATAAGGATCATGTTGACCCATCAGACATGACGTCATTAAAGAAACCAACAAAAGAGCATGAGCCGATGTTGAAATTCAAATCAGCTGATGACACCAAGATGGTTGACTTTGTGCCTGGCGACTCATCCAAGGAGTTCATCATCAGTGCGAACTTGGATCCAAAATAGGAAAGCGCGCTCATCGAGTTCATCCATGAGAACCAGGACATCTTTGCATGGAAACCTTCAGACATGCCGGGTGTCCCGAGGGAATTCGCTGAGCACACTCTTAATATGATCCAAAATTCAAACCTGCCAGACAGTTTCTCCGACGGTTCAATGAAGAAAGGCACAAGGCCATTGGAGAAGAGGTGGTCCGGCTCTTGGCGGCCGGGTTCATTGTAGAGGTCTTTCACCCAGAGTGGTTAGCTAACCCGGTGCTTGTACTTAAAAAGAATGGCACCTGGCGTATGTGTGTAGATTACACCAATCTGAACAAGGCTTGTCCGACTGATCCTTTTGCCCTCCCCCGTATTGATCAGATCATTGATGCTACGGCGGGTTGCGCACGTTTGAGTTTCTTGGATGCTTATTCCGGTTATCATCAGATCAAGATGGTGGTCAAGGATCAAGAGAAGACAGCTTTTATTACTCCTTTTGGAGCTTTCTGCTATGTGTCTATGCCTTTTGGGCTTAAGAGTGCCCAGGCGACTTACCAACAGTGTGTGCAGAATTGTCTTCACAATCAAATTGGGCGTAATGTTCATGCTTATGTGGATGATATAGTGGTAAAATCCAGGAAAGAGGAAACCTTGGTCACAGATCTGAAAGAGACTTTCGATAATCTCCAGGTCTACAAAATGATGCTTAACCTGGCCAAGTGTGTTTTTGGAGTCCCAGCCGGCAAGCTCTTGGGGTTTTTGGTGTCTAACCGAGGTATTGAGGCTAACCCGGAGAAAATCAAGGCAATTACATCCCTGGCTAGACCAACATGCGTCAATGACGTTCAACGACTGGTGGGTCGTGTTGCTACTTTGAGCCGGTTCATAAGCCGGTTAGGGGAGAAGGCAATGCCTCTGTATCAGATGATGAAGAAAATAGATGATTTTGTCTGGAGCGATGCTGCAAACTCTGCTTTTGAAGATCTGAAGACACAACTTGCTGAGCCGCCGGTCCTGGCTGCTCCAATTGAGAAAGAGCCGCTGCTGTTATACGTAGCCGCCAACTCACGAGCTGTTAGTGTGGCTATTGTGGTGGAGCGCAATGAGACTGGCAAGGAGCATCCGGTTCAAAGGCCGGTTTATTACGTCAGTGAGGTGCTAATTGAATCCAAGCAACAATATCCACATTGGCAGAAGCTTGTATATGGGGTGTTCATGGCAAGCTGGAAGCTTAAGCATTATTTCCAGGGACATTGAATCACCGTGGTTAGCTCTGCTCCTTTGGGAGACATCATTCAAAACAGACAAGCCACTGGGCGAGTCGCCAAGTGGGCAATTGAGCTTGGGTCTCATGGGTTGAAGTATGTGCCACGTACTGCGATCAAATCTCAAACACTGGTTGACTTCATTAATGACTGGACAGAGATGCAGATGCCAGAAGAGAAACCAGACAACATGTATTGGACTATTCATTTTGATGGGTCCAGACAGTTGGAAGGCTCGGGGGCTGGAGTTGTGTTAACCTCTCCGCGAGGTGCCAAATTTTGTTATGTGTTACGATTGATGTTTCCTTGCACTAACAACGCAGCAGAGTATGAAGCCTTGCTCCATGGTCTTCGAGTAGCAAAAGAGATGATTTTGAGCCGGGTCAGATGTCTTGGCGACTCAGATCTAGTGGCTCAATAGGTATCGGGCAAGTGGGATTCCAAGGACCCTCTCATGGCGGCTTATCACCGGGAGGTTGATGCTGTTGCAGGGCACTTTAAAGGCTATCAGGTGGAGCACATTGACCGTCGAAAGAACGAAGCGGCTGATGCTTTAAGCCGGTTGGGGTCTCAGTGAAAGCCGGTACCACCTAACACCTTTTTGGATGTTTTGCATAACCCCTCTGTCAAGTTGCCCACAGAAGAAGATTTAGCTGTTCCTGACCCGGAGGCGCAGTTGGTGGCGGCTCCTCTTGTCATCCCAGATTGGATAGTACCGTTATTGGCTTACATGACCCGGGGAGAGTTGCCAGCAGATGAGACCCTGGTTCAACAGATAACCCGACGGTCTAAGTCAATGACGATTTTGGATGGAGAATTATACCACCGTAGTGTCTCCGGAGCGTTTCAGCGGTGTGTTTCCCCCGAAGAAGGTCAAGAAATACTTTGTGAGATCCATGAAGGCGATTGTGGTCATCACGTCGGGTCAAAATCTCTGGTGGCCAAGGCTTTTCGTCATGGTTTTTACTGGTGGACGGCTCACGCTGATCCAGAGGATCTGGTCAGCAGATGTGATGGATGTCAAAAGTTTGCACGACGAGCGCATGTGCCGGCTCAAGAGCTCCGGATGATTCCAATCACTTGGCCGTTTGCAGTCTGGGGGCTTGACATGGTGGGACCTTTCAAAAGGTCTAAGGATAAAAAGACACATCTCTTGGTGGCAGTTGATAAATTCACTAAGTGGGTTGAGGCGGAGCCTGTGAGTAAGTGTGACGCGGCCACGGCGGTTCAGTTCATGAAAAATGTGATCTTCCGTTTTGGTTTTCCACACAGTATTATCACTGACAATGGCACTAATCTGTCCCAAGGGACTATGAAGGAGTTTTGTCAACGTGAGCACATCCGGCTTGATGTTTCTTCTGTAGCTCATCCTCAATCCAATGGTCAAGCTGAGAGAGCCAATCAGGAAATTTTGAAAGGGCTCAAACCCCGGCTTATGGTTCCTTTACAGCGAACGCCGGGTTGTTGGGTAGAGGAATTACCCTCGGTGTTGTGGAGTATCAACACCACACCCAACAGGTCTACAAGTTACACACCTTTCTTCATGGTTTATGGAGCAGAAGCAGTGTTGCCTAGTGACATCATCATGACTCGCCCCGTGTGCCAGCTTATGTTGAAACTAATAATGAACAAGCCAGACAGGATGCACTTGACTTGTTGAATGAAGAAAGAGACTTAGCAGCGGCCCGGTCAGCAATTTATCAACAGGACCTGCGTCGTTATCACAGCCGCCGGGTTAAGTCCAGGACTTTTCAGGAAGGCGACCTGGTGCTCCGGCTCATCCAGGATCTATCAGATGCACACAAGTTATCCCCACCTTGGGAAGGACCTTTTGTGGTTAGTAAGAATTTAAACAATGGGTCATATTACCTCATTGACGTTCGAGAGCACAAAGACTTGCGTAAGTCGGAGGAGGAGACCCGCCGGCCGTGGAACATTGCTCAACTTCGGCCATACTACACCTGAGCCACCGGCTCTCATCATGTACATACTTTGACATTGTATATACCATGATAAGTAATAAAGTAAGACCATCGGTCTCTTTTCTTTTCAAAGATTATGCATCTTCGTTATTTCTTATTTTCGAATAATTATTAAGGAGCTGATCATATTTGAATCAAGTTTAACCTTTTTTTGGTCCGGCTTATGATCGTATCCGAATCTAGCTGCAGATCTGATGGTCACTTGGGGGCTTCCTGTTCAAGCATAGGTCGTATTCGAACCAAAGAGAACATAGCTGTCGTAACCCTCTTGATCGGATCAAGGCCAAACTCACTTGGGGGCTTCTTGATCGTATCCGAATCATAGCTTAACCCCTTTTGGGTCCGACTTGGATCGTATTCGAATCAGGGTCGTTAAAAACCTCTCAAGGTCATTTGGGGGCTTCCTGTTCAAACATAGGTCGTATTCGAACCAAAGAGAACATAGCTGTCGGTACCCTCTTGATTGGCGCAACGCCAAAACCACTGGGGGCTATATGGTCGAATTCGAACCTTAGCTTAACCCCTTTGGTCCGGTTTACTGATCATATTCGAATCAGAAGCCCCCAACATTTTGAAGACAAGGCTAGATTATGCTTATTATCTGTTGTTTTGCCTTTTAGTTTTTTGTTGTCTCAATATTACAAATAAGTAGCCTGGTCTTCTTCACCGGCTCGACTATTTGACAACACAGCTACCAAGGTATAATGATCATTGAGTATTCAAAAGCATTAACTTCTCATAAAGTTTGAATCATCAATTTCATCACTCGGGTTATTCAAGCCGGCGGTCGAAGGATCAAAAGGTACAAGGTATGGTTATTACTTATATGCAATTGCCTGCTGTATTAACTAAAAGAGTTAGTCTCAGCCCTTGTCCTTTGTTTATATCTGTTTCTGGTTCCTACTATGGTAAACATATTGGCTATAAACCGGGTGTTTTAACCCGTTTGATTCTAAGCCGCCAAGCCAGTCCTTTCTTTGTATCTACAGGAACGGAGTTCAAATATTGCAGAAACAAACATTAAATACAATGCATACAGTGGCATCAGGAAACACAAAATCACATAGAAGTGTTTTATGCGCGATGGCATAAGCAAAGCATACAGTGTTTTCACAACTAAGCTATTACAAGGCTTTATAAGCCCATGAAGATGATCATTGTTCCTCCCTCGCCGGTTCACCACCTTCTGTTGGCTGGAAGTTGGGTTTTAACCAATCAAAACCATTCACGGCGACAAATTCGGCTTCATCGTCGATCAGGCCGACCGGGTCAACTTCCGGGGCAAATGTGTCTTCTCTTACCGGTGGAATCAAATCTGTTACCTTGTATGAGGGAGTGGCCATCTTCTTATTTTCAGCATCAAAACCCGGCTGGTATTTGTCAATATTGGTGTCATCTCCCAGGGTAGTTGCCTGAGGTCGGACTCCGCACACGTAGACCATGAAGTCATCCTGCCCAAAAGGAGAACCATCTTCCTTCACGGTGGGATAGCCTCTGGCCACGTCCGCCGGGTCTAGGTCTGGCACCCAAGCCTTGGAGCGACTCAGGCCAGTCAAAGCTCCGGCTCGCGCGCAGGAGCGTTTCACTTCTTGAAACCTGGCAGGCAGGATTGATAGTTTCTTCAGGACGTCGCTGAGCCGGTTGAGTCCTTGATTGACAGGAGAAATGGCGGCAAGAGCCCGCTATGCGCCAATATACAGTTGTCCTACCAAAGTATACACTGCCTTTAGTTTAATCAAAGGGTCTTGGCTCAGATTTTTGCTTTGAGGGCCTGCACATATTTTATACACAAAGTCAGCTGGCAGTTTATACTCCGGATCAGCAGAAAGCACACAAAATTAAAGTTGGACAACTTACCAAAGATGGTAGCCACCATTTGAGACACCCGGCCCTTTAACCCATTCAGCTCTGTTGAAATCTCTTCAAGGGTTGTTTCGGCCTTCTCAGCATGTTGGGTCAGAAGCGTTTTTTCTTCTTCCCAGGTTTTCTTCTTGGCAGCGAAGCTGGTCTTTAAATTTTCCGTCTCAGAGAGACTTATTTGCAGTTTGGAGTTAGCAGATTTGATTTCTGTTTCCTAACTCTCTAGTCGGGTCTTCGCATCAGTCAATTGTGAGTTCAATTCAGATAAGGCATTCTGCAAAACATTCAGGTGAGTCAAGATTTTGTTTCAAATTCAAAAGAGCAAGATTCAAGTCTCAAGTACTTTACAAAAAACCACTTGACACTTGGGGGCTAATGTATGCCAAATCAAATTTTTATGACTCTAAAGACATACTTTAAGTCCCAAGTCCCTTACAAAGTAACAACACTTGGCACTTGGGGGCTAATGTATGCAGTTCAGCAAGTTTCTCAAGGTTAAGCCAGAGTATTAAGTCTTTTGAATACGGTACCAAACAATTTAAAGTGCCGGTTCATTTATGATCAAAATGAACCGGCCCTTGGGGACTACAGGTGAAGCTTTGTTCTATTGAATTCAAGACAAGTTTCAAAGGTAAAGGTCTCGGTCTATATTTTAAAGTCTACAGATCATTCCAGTTCTCTCATAAATCTGAAGACTTGGGGGCTGAAGGAATACAGATAAGCCGAAAGAACGTACCTCGTATTTCAACTGCAGCTGCTTGACCATTTCAACCTCAGAGTCGCGACTGGAGTGTACATGGCTAAGATAGCCGGATAGAATATCATTGGCATTTAGATGGTCATAGTTGGCAACGTTAAAGCGAACTTGTTTTGCTGTACACCGAGCCAGCATGGTTGGGTTCCCCGGTTCAATAAAGCGGCTCCCGGTGATCTGAACATCTTGCGCAGATGGTGATGGCGGGTTGGCTGAGCTTGATGGTCCATTAGCAGAAGGGTTCACAGTAGTCTCATCAAATGACGGCTTAGGAGGATTTGCTTCTATATCAACAGGCGGGTCTGCTGGAGCATCGTTTAATGGAGAAGAGGGCCTGGCCGGGTCAGATGCATGCACTGGCGGGTCTTCCGCCGGCTTAGCTGCCTTCGCTTTCTTGGATTTAGCTTGGCCACTAAGAAAAATGTTGCAGGATTGTCAGTATAAAAATAAAATTTGAACAACCAGGAAATATGAGGGTTTTTCATTACCCAGGGGCAGTCTTGAAAGCCGGAAATTGCGTCTGCGATGAGTCGCCAAAAGAGCGAGACACCTCCTGCAAGGATAAAATAGAGTTAAAAGAAATACAAAGGGAAGGATCCATTAAACAGAGTTAAAGACAGAAAGAAGTAAACCTCATTTGGACGTTTCTGAGGAGTTTGTTGAAGAACGACAGCCGGCTCATCTTCAGTCCAAGCTTGACGGCGGCTTTCATGTTGTTGTTTTTTCAAACGAAAGTTGGGATCCAAGTGAGCTAAAGGGTTAGAAAACCTTACTTTACGGATCACTCGTCAAACTTTTTGTCTTGGCAAGGGCTCTAAGTCGGAGGAAATGATAGTTACCTCTGCTTCCACAGCCTGACTGGCCCCAGTGTCATCCTGGTAATGATTAGTGTCAATAAGATTGTTAAAAAATTGGCCAAGGGAATCAAGGGCTACCTCCGAGTCAGATGTATCATCAAGCTTCATCAAGTCTTCAGCAGTACTTTTTTTCTTCCTTTTCGACCTCCGGGTCGTTTTCTTGGCATTTATGGCGGCGGCTTTTGCTTTCTTGGCCGCCTCGTGGTCATACTTAACTTTCCATAAGTCAAAGTTGGCCTGCAGACAGGTAAAAACAAGGTAAAGAGTCAGGCAAGTATTAAAATAATACGGCTGAAAAAATACAAAAGAGAGAAATAATGACATCCTTACTTCTGGCACCGGGTTAAGCTGGCAGAAGGGGTTTAACCTGACGACACTACAATCTTCATATTTCCCGTTCACCAGAAGAGTTGACATTGAGACAATATCTTCTTCTGTCAATTGAATGGGGCTGTGATGAAGAGAGTCATCCGGGCCTCCACCATACTCATACATCAGCTTTGACCGGCGGCTCAAAGGGATGACCCGCCATGAGATCCAGCAGCGGGTCAGATCAACTCCAGTTAACCCGTTCCCCAACAGAGCATTGATCCTTTTGATAGATGGTATCAGCCTCTTGCGTTCATCGATGGTAAGTTTATCAGGAAACGCAAACTTGGAGTCAAGACAATCGGGGCGATAACCCAGCAGTGGCTTCTCGTTTGCTGGTGAAATGTCCTGGCAGTAGAACCAAGTCTGGTTCCAGTCCTTTGGATGACTTGGTAAGACAATGAGGGGGAAGATAGCACCCTGCCGGCGCTGAATCGATATGCCTCCGAGCTCTAAGCTAAGGCCGTTGGTGCACTCATTCTGCCGGTTTAGATAAAAGTATTCTCTAAACAACTCCACGGTCGGCTCTTGTTGAAGATATACCTCACAGAGCACTTGGAAGTTACAGATGTTAGATATGGAGTTGGGCCCGATATGTTGAGGGTGGAGCTTGAAAAAATGGAGGACCTCTCTGAAGAACTTTGAGCCGGGCGGTGAGAAGCCACGGTTCATGTGGTCAGTAAAAACGATCACCTCACCGTCTCTCGGATTGGGTCGTTCTTCTTCCGGGTCAGGGGCACGGTAAGACATGACGGTTTTTGCTGGCAGAAATCCTATGATGAAGAACTCTTTTAAACGTTCCTCAGTTATGGTTGAGGGAACCCAGTTACAGATGGTTGGTGTTTTGGACGGCATGATGTGCAAGGAACTGAAAAGAAAAGCAACATGCCGGTTCAGTTTGATGGTGAGATTAACAGTTAAGGGATGAAGATGCAAAACAAGTAATGACGGCTTAGTTAAGGGCTAATGACATATAAAGGAAAATTAAGCCGGCATGATAAGCCGCCATGACTACAGATATTTGAAGAAGGCAAATTCAGCTAAGTATTGAGACAAACAAGTTTCCTACATTGCTTGGTATTATTCCAGATCAAAATGGTTGTTCAAAATGAAAACAATTCTAGACCTAAAAAGTTCAGTACACAGGAGTCGGTAAGTTTTGAAGCAGCCTTTTTAATCAAAGAAAGAGATCTGTGGGTCAAGAAGAGGTACAAAAACACTACCGCGCATATATATATATATATATATATGACTTTTTGGATCAAAAAAAGTTGGCGGTGGAAGAACTATGATGAACTATGAAGAACACGCATGAGCTTGGAAACCCTAATGCAGATCTGAGAAACAAAGGAAAGAAAACTTACGGTTGCAGGTCTACTGCGGAGGTCGCCGCGGTTTCTCTGATCGGTTCAGGTTGATGCGGCGGCCAAGGTCGACGGAGACGGAGATGAGGCGCGGCGGCGGCAGAGCTCGAGCAGCAGAGGGTTTGCGCGAGGAAGAAGACGGAGCGAGAGAGGAGAATGAGAAGGCCGAGGCGTGCCTATTTATAAGGAAAAGATGCGAACAGACGGGCACGAAGATCAAGAAAGAACCGAATAAATGGTTATCCAGCTATACAGGCACCTCAATTCTCGGGAAACATTGAAGATAAAAGATCCGTTGGAAGATGACGTCATGAAAGTTTTTTGCATTTTCAAGAGGTGACGTCACGGCGGGTTACAAGAAAATTTCAGCGAGAATAAGAAGATGGATTTTTGTCTAAGTATTGAAGATTGACAAAGAACAAAGTTCAAAGTCAACCTGGGGCCTAATGTTGGAGATATTACTATCAGTTATGACCCGCCCAGGGGGGGCCGGGTCAGCCCCAATGGCGGGTTACACAAGAAGCCCAACAAACATTCAACATTATAGTTTATTAAGTCTTATAGAAGGCCCAAAGGCCTGACGGCGGTTTAAGGCCCGATATTGTGAACTACCGTATGTAAAGAAAGACTTGTAAAGAAAGGCATGTAAATGAAGTCACCGAGCCGGACACGATTATGAGTCGGCCGGGACTCTGTAGGCCACCTGGCGTCAACCCATGTATATAAGGGGACGACCCGGTTGCGGCTTAGGGCAAGAAACAACAAGTCGAGAACCAAGCCGGTGAGTTGAGCCTCTTGGTGATTGAAACCCCAGCAATACCAATCCCAACTAGACGTAGGCTTTTACCTTCATCGTAAGGGGCCGAACTAGTATAAAACTCTCTCGTGTCCTTTGTCCCGATTAACCCCTTTAAGCTTCCTAGTGCGATGGCCCTACGACTAAGTCCTTGCTCTAGGACATCTGCCGTGAAAGTTGAAAAGGTTCGAGAACATCAAAAGTATGAAACAATTCCTTGGCTTGTCATCGGGGTTGTGCATGATTTGAATACTTTGTGTGATGAAGATGGAGCATAGCCAGACTATATGATTTTGTAGGGATAACTTTCTTTGGCCATGTTATTTTGAGAAGACATGATTGCTTTATTAGTATGCTTGAAGTATTATCGTTTTATGTCAATATTAAACTTTTGTTTTGAATCTTATGGATATGAACATTCATGCCACAATAAAGAAGATTACATTGATAAATATGTTAGGTAGCATTTCACATCAAAAATTCTGTTTTTATCATTTACCTACTCGAGGACGAGCAGGAATTAAGCTTGGGGATGCTTGATACGTCTCCAACGTATCTATAATTTTTTATTGTTCCATGCTATCATATTATCCATCTTGGATGGTTTATATGCATTTATATGATATTTTATATTATTTTTGGGACTAACCTATTAACCTAGAGCCTAGTGCCAGTTTTTGTTTTTCCTTGTTTTTGAGTTTCGCACAAAAGGAATATCAAACGGAGTCCAAATGAGCTGAAATTTTACCGAGATTTATTATGGACTAGAAGAAGCCCACGAAGCACCCCCCCTAGGGACCCCCCCTTGTCTTGCCGCTGCCTCGTGGACCCCCCTGACGTGAAACCGGCGCCAAAAATTCCTATAAATCACGAAACCCCCAGAAAGAAACCTAGATCAGGAGTTCCGCCGCCGCAAGCCTCTGTAGCCATGAAAAACCAATCGGGATCCCGTTCTGGCACCTTGCCGGAGGGGGAAACCATCACCGATGGCCATCTTCATCATCCTGGCGGTCTCCATGACGAGGAGGGAGTAGTTCACCATTGGGGCTGAGGGTATGTACTAGTAGCTATGTGTTTGATCTCTCTCTCTCTATCTCTCTCTCTCTCGTGTTCTTGATTTGGCACGATCTTGATGTACTGCGAGCTTTGTTACTATAGTTGGACCATATGGTGTTTCTTCCCCTCTATCTTCTTGTGATGAATTGAGTATTACCTTTGAGGTTTCACTATTATCGGATTGAATACTATTATGGATTTGAGAACACTTGATGTATGTCTTGGATGGGATACCCGTGGTAACAATGGGGTGTTCTATTGATTCACTTTATGTATGTTTTGGCACTCAACTCGCAGATTCCCGAGGTGACATTGGGGTAATCTATGCATAGGGGTTGATGGTTTTTGTCCTTGTTTCTCTGGTAGGAATCTTGGGGAACCCTTTGAGGTTCTTTGTGTTGGATTGAATATGATGAATCTGAAGTTGTTTGATGCATATCGTATAATTGACCCATGGATACTTGTGGTGACATTGGAGTATCTAGGTGACATTAGGGTGGATTGATGTGTGTCATATGGTGTTATTTTACTACGAACTCTAGGTCTATTTGTGACACTTATAGGAATAGCTCAATGGATTGATCGGAAAGAATAACTTTGAGGTGGTTTCGTACCCTACAAGCAATTTCATCTTATGTTCTCCGCGATAGGAACTTTGGAGTGACTTTTGTCGCACGTTGAGGGATTTCCATATCATTTAATTATGTTATCATTGTTGAGAGAACTTGCACTAGTGAAAGTATGAACCCTAGGCCTTGTTTCCAAGCATTGCAATACCGTTTTCGCTCACTTTTGCTACTAGTTACCTTGTTGTTTTTATATTTTCAGATTACAAAAAACTATATCTACAATCCATGTTACACTTGTATCACCATCTCTTCGCCGAACTAGTGCACCTATACAATTTACCATTGTATTGGGTGTGTTGGGGACACAAGAGACTCTTTGTTATTTGGTTGCAGGGTTGTCTGAGAGAGACCATCTTCATCCTACGCCTCCCACGGATTGATAAACCTTAGGTCATCCACTTGAGGGAAATTTGCTACTGTCCTACAAAACTATGCGCTTGGAGGCCCAACACGAGTATACAAGAAGAAGGTTGTGTAGTAGACATCAGTGATTGGCCGGGTTGGCGTGCAAAACGATGCTGCCGAACGCGAAGAGCTGCCATGAACAAAGATGTCCCCGGTGTGAATGCCATCTTCGATGATCAGGCAAGCCATCGATCCTTCGATGGTCTCACAACGGAACTCTCAATGAAAGCACCAATGTCGGTGTCAAAACCGATAGATCTTGGGTAGGGGGTCCCGACCTATGGATCTTGGATCAATGGGGAACATGGGACAAAGGAGACGATATTTACCCAGGTTCGGGCCCTCTTGAAGAGGTAAAACCCTACATCCTGCTTGATTATATTGAAGTGTACATGATGATTACAGAGTCGATCTACCATGAGATCAGACAAACTAAACCCTAGGTGAGTATGATGATGGTTCTTCTTCTAGACTCTATGGACTAAACCCCTTGGTTTATATAGACACCAGGGGTACTAGGGTTACACACTGTCGGTTACAATAAGGAGATAAACATGTCAATTTCCCTATCTTGACTTGGAGGACACACCAAGGCTTCAAAGGTTTCTTGTCCGGACACGAAGCCGCCTTATAGCTCGACCTTCTAATAGTTGTAGAGCGGCCCACCTGTCCGGCCCATAAGTAATAGGCTGGCAGCCCGAGGGCCCCTTAGTCCAGGACTCCCTCACCCACCACGTGTGTGATGACAGGACGGAGCCCAGAAGAATGGATAGGCATCTACAGATCATCTTGGTCCCCAAGTCTAAGTTGGCAATGTGCTAGATCACATCTCCCTATTTGTATAACCCTAGCTCCCACCCTGTATATAAGGGGGCTTGGAGGGTCTCTATCCCATCCATTATCATAGATTAGACTCTCGGTAGCACTTCATATGCATCACTGTAATCCCTCGCATGAGGTATACCCACCATGAATAACGATAACAAGTAGGATGTACGGTATTACCCTTCACTGGAGGCCCAACCTTGGGTGAAAACCTTGTGTGACCTCCTATATAAGACTTCAAGCCACTCTAGGTACCCTACAAAGGGTAATGATGGGATCATGCACCGTCAGTCGTCATATTGATGGTCGCTAAATGGTTAGCATCCACCAGAAAGAATAGGAAGCATTCATGATCTCAAGTTGGTCATGCGGGACAGAATTGGGGGCCACAACCGGCTGATGAGAGACTACTTTATGTCGGGTTGTATCTTCCCACTATATATGTTTTAACAACACTTTCTCATGACCAAACGGTTGTTCCGTCGAATTGCCGACGACATAGAGGTTGTGGAACCTTTCTTCCAGCAACGGAGAAATGTTGTTGGTCTCTTGGATTTTCTAATTTTCAGAAGGCGATCGCAGCAATCCAGATGCTTGCATATGGCTCCCTTGTAGATTCAACGGACGACACTCCCTGAATGGACAAAGATACAATCATCAAGTGCATGGTAGTATTCGCTGATACTATGGTGAAGGTTTACGGAGAGCAGTATCAGGCAACCCAAAGTAGCCGCTGTCACTCCACATGGGTGTAAGTCAATCTGTAATATCCAACTCGTTGTAGCCACTACTCCGGTGGCAGATATCGATGAAGAGCCATTGGTGTGACCTTTCTCCGTGTGAAGGTTTTCGGTCTGAAATCATGCCTGTATGTGTCTGACGTGGTGGTGCCTGGAAAATGTTGGCGCCATCGACGAGTGCCCACAGCGCCACACACGACCACACGCAATCAACGTCGTCATGCATGCAGATGCGTCGCCACGCATCCAAAAGTCTCGTCGTGTCTTGTCCTGTGACCCTTGATATCCATGTCGTTGACATCAAGGGTCACCACCCCTGCTACAGTGACCAATGGTCATCGTCGCCGCCCTGTCATGCCCCTGATGGATCCGAACACCGTTGCATGTGTCTCTAGGTCCAACGGAGGTCGCCGCTGCCGTGACTCCCAACCATTCACATGCATCAATATCAGTGTCATGGTCTCGCTGGTCGTCGCTAGTCAACCCAGCGCATCCAAGAACGGCGTCTCCAGGAACACCATCGTCGCCGTCGCGCACGGTAGGGTGCCCCCTATGGCGAAGGGTGAAGGCGAAGCCAAGCACCCTATGGTCGTTGTGTCGGCCTGCAGATCAAGAACGTCAGTGCCAGTGATGCGCCATCGCACAATGCTAACATGCCGCCTCAGGTCGGCCAACCGTCGGCGTTCGTAGATGGGGCCATGCGCTCTCCATCTGTGGGCTACGTAGCATCTGCCGGCGGTAACAAGGACGAGGAGGGAGGTGAGGAAGAGGGACATGTGGCCTGGCTCGCGCCGTCGCGAGGAACCAAGGAGGCGTTTGGTTACCAACATCGTTTTTTAGCACTTTGCATACTTGTCTCACTTGAGTCTGGTTGAGCTAATGCAGGCAAAAAATACTATATCTGCACTTAGTTTGATTACCTGCATATGGGCTGCCTGCATTAGGGGAGCATTTTTTGCCTGTCGTTTGGTTGTGTGCATTGGCTTGGCAAATACAAGTGCTCGGTGTTTGGTTGCATACATGCCATGTGATTAAGAGTTAAAACCTGCACATTACACACCGAGTTATAGTAGAGTTCTTGGCAGTGTGCTCGCGATGGCGTCGTCAGTGTAGGCCGAGGACAAGGTGGCCGAGAGGAACGACGCCGTCGAGGGCGCCGAGCACAACATGGCGTCCACCCGACAAGATTGACAACTACACATAACACTACACCATGGTGCCGAAGTGGATAAAGATGAAGGAGAAATGCAGTTTGGCAGTAGCTTGTGATCAAGATTTATACTACTTGAGCTCATAGATCAACACAAGTCAAGAACTTATATTAGCGTCACGGTATACTCCTACCATTCACTAGTGCAGCAACCTGCTATACAAACGGTTTTTAACCCCTTTTCGCGACGGTATTTTAAACCGTTGGCCTGCCTGTGTGCGAGGGGGTGGTCCTTCCCACACGTCCCAGAAACCGTTGGGGATAGGTCCTCCGGTCACACATGCGGGGCAAAAAGTGCTCGTGTGTGATCGGGCAAGCTATCACATACAATTATACATGCTCAATCGTTTCCGTTCGTATGTACATCCCACACAGTGAATCCCACACAAAATTTTTCATTTTTGTGCACATCACACACATTGAATCCCAGACAAACGTTTCCTTTCATACGTACATCACACACGATTTCCTCCATCACATCGCCTGTGATAGGGTTACCATTACAAACGATAATAATAATTTTATTGTTTTGTGTTACTGGCGCTCGTTTCTTCTCTCTCGGAAAAAAAAAGAGAAAATGGAGACGCTTCCGTCTGACCTATTACGTATTTCGAGCGGGAATGCTTTCTTTCTGTCCGGTGTGCGAGAGAGTAGCAGTAGTAGACGTACTCATGCAGCATGCGCCACCAATAATAGCCCTCCCCTCCCGCCACCGACCGATCTGCAGGAGTCGACAATGGCAGGGCCGCGACTACTACTCGCTCCCTCCTCTCCCCCCATGCATACTTTAACCAAGCCTGAATTATTATTATATGCATGTCCACATACATGTAAACTCTGGTCGTCGGACGTGTTCCAGCACAGCGATTCCGGAGAGTCGTCGCAGCCACGTTCTCTCAAGCCCCAACGGCAAAAGGGAGATGATCATGGTAGACGGCAACATGTATGCCCCGCCATTTCATTTCCCGGAGGCCTCTGCTCTGCTCTGCTTCCCCCTCTTCCTCCCCGGCTGATTTCCGTTCTCGTCCCGATGCAGCGGCATGGGAGCTGAGGCTGCATTGCTCGGCCGATCGGTTCGCCTCAGCCTCAGCCTCAGGCGACGGCCCTGCGTGGTTCGGGCCTTGCTCTGATCCGTCGAGGCGTCCGCTATCTTTTGTGATCCTGAGGTACCGTCCGTGGATCGTTACTATGATCTTCTTCCTTCTCATGCCTGTGAATCGATTGTTCAGAACCACTACTGTCTGCTCTTTTCTTATGGTGATGCTTTTTCATGTTTGCATGGAATGACTTGTTTTGTAGTAGTATTTCTTTTCCTGGGGATTATTTTGTTCCTTGTTAGTAGTATTCCCTTTTTTTTTCTTTTTTTAGGATATTGTTAGTAGTATTCTTTAGCATATGCTCATGTTCTGAAGAAAACGAAGTTTCCACGTAATTAGTTGGTCCTCTTAGCGATCGAGCTGGAAGAATCTTGTGCCGTACTTCCCAGTTGGTTGTTGCAAGCTAGCAGAACATGTGTTGGAAGTGGAACAAGTGCATCATCTTTTTGCTGAAATCCTACATTCAAGTCAACCGTTTTGGATTTTGTCGGTGGGATATGAATATGATGGAGTGGAGGCCCATGATCTAATCTAATTCTAATACACCATGCCCTTCTCCCGTTTCTATTTTTTAAAATTTTCAGCCAAGAGGTCATCTTAAACTGGACTAGGATTTCCTACCATGGCCCGAATATCCACGTCAGATTTTTAGGCATGGCAAATCGACCGTTTTCCATAACAAATTATGTTTGCTGAGTATGGCAAATTTAGTTCGTAATAATGTGTCTTGAACTCTAGATCAAGAGAAAATACTGCACAAACTAGTGGGGTCACCTTATATCCTTGGCCTGAAGAATTTATTTGGAACCTAGCATTAGGCTTCAGCAATTTTGCATGATGTGGCTTCAGACCTTTTCCTTTTCTTTTTGGAAGAATGTTTTTGTATGTGATGAATACTGTTTATATTCTCATTTGAAGACATGGTACATTTGTTCTGAACTTCTGACCGTTTCCCTCCTTTTTACAGCGCTGCACACAATGAGAACTCTGCTCCAAGCTAAAG
The DNA here is from genome assembly GCF_003073215.2 of Triticum urartu. Lineage (NCBI taxonomy): Eukaryota > Viridiplantae > Streptophyta > Magnoliopsida > Poales > Poaceae > Triticum > Triticum urartu. The sequence continues at coordinate 204,368,828 of NC_053028.1, read as the reverse complement.
GCGGTGGTCGCGGTGCCGGTGCCGGTGCCGCCGACGCGGCCGCCGATGCAGTAGACACCGTGACAGGCACCACGCCGCCGCCCTCCTCCACCGACGATTCGCCGCCGCCTCCTGCTTCCGACCCTCCTCCTTCACCCTCGTCGTCCTCTTCTCCACCGCCGCCTTCCCCGTCATCTCCCTCGGACCCACCGCCGTCTCCGTCTTCGCCCCCGCCATCACCGCCACTCGCGCCGCCTCCTTCGCCCGCGGCGTCTTCTCCCCCTCCGCCGGAGGTATCGCCGCCTCCTCCGCCGGTGGCATCCCCGCCGCCTCCACCTGATGCATTCCCTCCTCCGCCACCCTCCCCGGTCTCTGCTGCCCCGCCCCCGGCAGACGCCGCACCGCCCCCGCCTGATAATGCCCCGCCGCCACCGGATAACGCGGCCGCGCCCCCGCCTTCTCACACTCAGGCGGCGCCGCCAACGCAGTCGCAGGCCAAGCCGCCTTCTTCCAAAGCGTCGCCTCCGCCTACCGCCGAGGAGCCAACGGCGTCTCCGGTGGTGGACGCCACGCCGCCACCGAAGCAACCCGCCGTGGATTATGCGCCGCCTCCGTCGGCGCGGACGAGCTCATCTGCCACGGCGCACTCACCTCCTGCCTCCGCGGTAACACCGCCCACGGCTGATAGAAGCGTGACGGCACCGGCACCGCCAAGCACCGGTGGCGGCATGAGCTCCGGCGCCACGGCGGGCGTGGCAGTCGTGGCCGTGATCGCCTTCCTCTGCTTCGCGGGCGTGTTCGTCTGCCTGACGAAGCGGCGGAAGCGGAAGTACTCGGACCAGTACTACCCGGGCTTCGCCGCGCCGCCGTACACGCCGCAGCACATGTCCGGCGAGGCGCCGTTCCTACGGGTGCCGTCCGCGCCGGGGTCGGGGAACTTCAGCCAGCCGGGAATGTCGGCGATGATGAGCCAGTCGTACGGGAACCAGCAGCAGCAGCAGCAGCAGCAGTACCAGTACCAGCAGCAGCCGCCGCCGCCGCAGTTCGCGTCGGCGAACTACAGCAGCACGATGGGGAGCCAGGGGCCGGCTCGGAGCATGGCGACATCGGGCGACCTCAGCGTGGGCAACAGCAAGTCGTTCTCGTTCGACGAGCTGTACGAGATCACGGGCGGGTTCTCGCGCGACAAGCTGCTCGGGGAGGGCGGGTTCGGGTGCGTGTTCAAGGGCACGCTCGGCGACGGCCGGGAGGTGGCCGTGAAGCAGCTCAAGGGCGGCGGCGGGCAGGGGGAGCGCGAGTTCCAGGCGGAGGTGGAGATCATCAGCCGCGTCCACCACCGCCACCTCGTCTCCCTCGTCGGCTACTGCATCTCCGAGGACCACCGCCTCCTCGTCTACGACTTCGTCGCCAACGACACCATGCACCACAACCTCCACGGTAGGACACACACCACCACGATCTCCACTTCACCTACCAACTTCTTGAACGGCAATGGCTTACTGGTGCGTCTAAATTGCTCTGCTTGCAGGGAGGGGGAGGCCGGTGATGGACTGGCCGACGAGGGTGAAGATCGCGGCGGGATCGGCGCGCGGGTTGGCATACCTGCACGAGGATTGTAAGCTGCTTAACTTTGCTCCTACGGAGTACTCTGTTGGTGTGTGTTGGGTTGGAATTTACAGCTGAATTTCTCATTGCTCTCGGTTGTTGTACAATAGGTCATCCAAGGATCATCCACAGGGACATCAAGTCATCCAACATCCTGCTCGATGACAACTTCGAAGCTCAGGTTCTGCACTTCTTACACTGCAAAGCTGAACTGCCGTGATCTCTCTGAATAAATGGATGGTAATGTTCAGTTACTGACGAAACCTGAATGCCGTGTTCATCGTAATCCAGGTCGCGGATTTCGGGCTCGCCAGGCTCGCGGAGAACGACGTGACGCACGTCTCCACGCGCGTGATGGGCACATTCGGGTAAGTAAATCATCTTTGCAGACTCATTCATCTCGGCACGTCGACAGAAAACGAGGAAACATTGTCAAAACTCTGTTTGCGCTGACTGAAAACGAACAGGTACTTGGCGCCGGAGTACGCTTCGACGGGGAAGCTGACGGAGAAATCGGACGTGTTCTCCTTCGGCGTGGTGCTGCTGGAGCTCATCACCGGGCGGAAGCCCGTCGACTCGTCCCGCCCCCTCGGCGACGAGAGCCTCGTGGAGTGGGTAAGAAAGACCACCACCAGCAGCAGCACTGACTGCAATGCAATGCCACTGTATCCGTCACTGACAGCGTGCTGCTCGTGCCATTGTCGCAGTCGAGGCCGCTGCTGAACCGCGCGATCGACGAGCAGGAGTTCGAGGAGCTGGTGGACCCGCGCCTCGACGGCAACTACGACGACGTCGAGATGTTCCGCGTCATCGAGGCGGCGGCGGCGTGCATCCGGCACTCGGCCGCGAGGAGGCCCAAGATGGGGCAGGTACGTAGTACGTGCGGGCGAGGAAGAAGAACCACCTCCAAACTAACTAACCTTCGATGGAGCCTGGCAACGTCTCGCCATTGATTGACTGCTTCGTCGTGGGCTGTGTTGCAGGTCGTTAGGATCCTGGATAGCCTGACCCTGAACGACGTGGACCTGACCAACGGCGTGCAGCCCGGGAAGAGCCAGATGTTCAACGCCGCCAACACGGCGGACATCAGGCAGTTCCAGCGGATGGCGTTCGGCAGCCAGGACTTCAGCTCCTCCGAGTACACCCAGTCCAAGGCCAGCCTGAGCGGCAGGAGGGATCTGTAGCCACGCGAGAAGAAAAGGATCCATGAGAGCTTGCTTCCGACGATTTTGTTTCTGTTCATCTCTTGATTCCTTTTTATTATTTTTTACAGTGAATTTGTATTTGCTGTCTTACTGTATGTTTGTGCCTTTGATGTGTACATTAACAGGGGTATATGCCCACAGGGTTATGTATTTTTAGCTATTCTGAAGAGATATAAATTGTTTTTCTCATCTGCTCACGGAACTAAAAACTAAGGCCTCGGATGAACAATAAATTCCGAAAAAATACTACTCCCTTCGAAAGTTGTACTAGAGTTGTGACAATTAATTTGGATGCGAAGGGAATAATTTTTTTGAAAAAGATCTGATTTTTTTACAAATAAACATTGAGTTGTTTTATACACCCATGCAAAATTTTGCAATGAAATCACATTTGTGAAAGTGTGGACAAAAAAAAAATCGATGCTTCAAAATAATCTTTTTAGAGCATCGATTTTTTCCCACATCTCCACAAATGTGATTTCATCCGAAAAATTTGCACGCATGTACAAAAAACATCAATGCTTCTTGCCCTCAAAAGGATATTTTTATTTTTTTACTATTTATTCCGACTTTACTGTTCATCCGAGCTCCAGTGAGCTCGAATTCACATACTCCATGGCCCTGTGAATATTATTGTTGTACGCCCTTATGCACAAGCCATGTCATTTGAAATCACTAAATTCTTAAAAGATGAGGGAGGCGTTGAAATGGAATCAACAGGCCGAAGTAAGACATCTTCTGGAGGGCACACAACATGTTTATGGATTTGCTAATTTCTATCGTCTTGCCAATGGTAAACATATCAAATAACACATCCTTCAACTCGAATAACACGGGGAGATCAAGCTCAAAGTGCTCGCCGGGTTTTGGCACCACTATCTATATCTCCCAAGTTACCAAGGTATTCAATGAGAAAGAGGCCATTTCTATGAGGAAAAGAACGTTCTTACGCATGTGGCATCATGTAATCTTGTTTCTTTTCAGCCAATTTAGTCTTGTTCCGGTCATAGTGGTCCTTGTACTTGCGTGTGTGCATTGTTGGATCTACTAACCTGCAAAAAAAAGATTGCATTCATAATTCAATGAAGAGGCATGATGACCTTAGACATTCACCAAGAAAGAGGTAAGAGATGCAGTTTCCCAAAGGGAAGATAACAAGACACTACACATTGATGGCTTCTCTATAAAATATCTTCCATTTTTTGGAGCCTATCAAACCTTAATGTTGGGCTTATCACTCACTACCTAAAAAGTTACCTATCGGTAACTTATAGGATTACTTGTTTGTTCCACGCCACATTTCATTTTTATTCCACAAACCATATTGTTGTTATGTCTCGAAATGTTATATGTTGTACCCACATGAAATTTTTCCCTAGGTGGTTTATTTTAGATGGTTGGTTACCATAAAACCATTACACAGATATACAAGAAAGACATGACAGAGTGATATTCAAAACTGGTTTCGAAAGACAGAAAAGGTTGATTGGTCATTTCTTCAACAAAATTTTACTCATGAAAGTTTTTACTCTAAGATACACATTTTTTAGTTTCCCCAAGGTGCGAGTGTTGGTATAAATGTGAATGCCGATTTTGATACCCTGAAAGACCTGACAGAAAGTGACCCATGTTGCTTATTTTGCTTGATATTGTATTGAATATATTGTAATAAAACTTTCACGCGCCAAGGATGAGAACCCAATTAGTTTTCCCATTCTCCAGCTGTGTTGAGAATTGTTTATCCATTCTTTGATATACAATTGTATTAATTGTGTCTGTAGACTAAATTGGTGAGCAAGCCTTGGATACAAAGTTTTTGTGCACATTCCAATAACCTCTTGTTCAAAGGTTTATTTCAAAAGTTATTTTCGGCAAAGTTAAGGAATTTGTTAGCTAAATGAGGCATGTTCTATAGACTCTGAGAGCTGTTGCGTCACACATCCAATATCTTGAGCAAGAGATGTTTGTCGGACAAGAGGTTATTTAACTTTTGAACAAAGAAAGAATAAATGGACCTCAAGGCTCAAAGGTTGGAGAGGAGCATTTCATTAGAATGGGAAGAGGTGCTCTTGCTAAATCTTCCTTGTTAGCAATTGTGTTATACTATATGACGGTATCGCCCCTGCCCAAGTGGGTGACCCATAAGATTAATAGGTTTCAATGAACTTTCATTTGGAAAGGAGATGATGAGGGTCGGGTTGTCAGTGGTCACTTGTGATGGTGTGTTAGACTAGGGGGTACTCACCACATCATTTACCGACCAGGTGAGTCTGGCCAAGGACCTCCATGGCGGTTCACTAATGGGCTTCTTCGGGCAGCTCATGACATATACGAGGAAGATTCCACAAGACTTGATGATCAAGACAAGGACTCCTCTCCATCGACGTAGCCGAATAGAACTCTTGTTATCCTAGGCCTCCGGTACATTATATAAGCATAGGTCAAGCTAGTCGATAGATACATGCTACATCATTAGAATCATACACAACATACGATCTCGAGGTAGATCAACTTTGTACTCGATACATCATCATCAATATAAACAAAAGCATGGCGTAGGGTTTTACCTCCATCAAGAGGGCCCGAACCTGGGTAAACACCATCTCCTTCATCTCCAGTTACCCATCGATCCAAAATCCACAGCTCGGGACCCCCTACCCCGATGTCTGCCGGTTTTGACACCGACAACTTGCCGGTCAACTGGAGTGTTGTTTCCAAGTCAAAAGATATTGGTCACCTTGGTTTACTTGATTCAGAGCTCTTCGGGAGATCCCTTCACATCTGCTGGTAGTGGTTGTAGTCAACAGCGCCAGACAGACCATGGCACAGCTTGGCCCTCCCTTGTGATGAAGTTGGCATGGCTCATTTTCGTGCGTCCACCAAGATTGTGGTGGGAGATGGCATTAAAACTAGTTTTTTGTTCGACCGTTAACTCGATTCATGTACTCCGAAATACATGGTAGCACCATCCCTTTTGCCCCTACTTGATGGAAGCGACAATATGTCCACTGTGCCCTTGCTGATAATTGTTGGATGCATTCCTTTAGGGCCTTCACAACTAATGGTTAGATCCGAGCTTGTCTCACTTTGGATTGCTCTCCAAGCGATTCACCATGACACCATCACTCAATACCCTATTTCATAGATAGCTTCTTCGAATGGCTTTTATTAGACTGGGCCGGCATATAGGGCAGAGTTTCTGGGGTGCTTCCGATCCCTTTCTGCCATACAAAATATGGTAGGCGGAAGTGCAACCTGTGCATGTTGTTTATGTGGCTTCCTCTGTATTAGAATAAGCTTACTGCTAACTACTCCTTCCGTTTCAAAATAGATGACTCAACTTTGTACTAACTTTAGTACAAAGTTATGTCATCTATTTTAAAAGGAGGGAGTAACTTGTTGTCCATGGTTGGCCACATGAGGGGTTTGTTTTCTTTGTCTTACAGAGTTTGTGACTAATGAGCATCTTGCATGCAGTTGTTATTTTACTAGTGCGGCCTGAGCATAATCGCGGGCTTGATCTAGATCACCCCCAGCTTGGCTTTGGAATTCTCTTCCCTCAACGATTGGTGGAAGATCCACATCGTGTCACTGGAACCATGTGCGTGAAAACTTTTTAGGTAAGTACTCATATACTCCCTCTGTCCTAAAATACAAGAGCGTTTTCTATACTGTGTAGTGTCAAAAACGCTCTTATATTATAAGACGGAGGGAGTATATTTTTGTGGCATGTTTGGAACGAGCGAAACCACTAAATTTTTCCAGAATGTGCCCCTTCAAGTTCTTGAGGTTGTTTATCTAGTGAAGGAGGGTCTTGATCAGTTCGAGTTGGCTTTTGTTGTCAATAGATACTAGCTTTGTTCAGTTTCACTTCTTCATAAATAGTTTTTCTACTCTCTTTCTATTTTTCCCTATCTTAATGAAGTCGACAAAGCTCATGGATGTTTGGTGAAAAAATAGGTTGGTAAGACCAAGTTATAAATAAACACTATAGGGTTATATCACTGCACGTGTACTTGCCTAACCAGGGTGGCCCCATATATTACGGTGGGGTGATGAAAGTAAATAATCATGTCGTCCAGTTGGAACTTTTAAAGTCAATTCTGGAACTCAAAGACCACGGTATACCTTTCAGAACAAGATACCCAATTTTCTACAATTGTCCTCAATGATTTTTGGGGGAGTTCATGGAGGCGCACGTGATAAAACTCGAAGACTACAAGACCCATTAGAGTTACGCTTCAATCATACCCATGGATTAACATGGCAACAATAAAAAGAATAGAGATCCGGATGGGGAGGGGGAGGGGGTGTAGGGTTTATAGATGAAAATGTATAGGTTTTCGCACAAGTTGAGAAATATCGAATCCATACTCTGCCCACAAGGATTCCCATTACCCGCCCATGAAAATATTCATGGGTTCCTATGCAGGAGTATCCATGGATATACAAACCCATGAAGTAAATATCACAAAAAGAAGACATGAGCCAATATCATGATGAGTCGACACGATTGACCAATCTGGAAGATTGAGCGAGACCATGCACCACAAAAATTCCACGGAAATGCTATCTTGACATAAAAAAAAACACTAAAGGGAGCCACCTACATGGCCCATTATTAGTGAGAAAGGAGAGGCAATTACACGGGGAATATTCATTCTAGAAAGGCACATTTAAAAAGCAACATGGCTTCACCTGACTGGTTGAAACAAGCAATGGAGAGTTAATTATTGTCGTAATTTTAGCCTTTCTGCTCGTTGTGGTTATATTGGGTTGATACAATTTTTGAGTTAATATAATTCTTTTATCAGAAGAATTTATCATGTATAATTATATGTCGCAATGCAAATTCCAGAAAGACCCAACAGTTACAGTGTATAAATACTGAAGTCCTCCAAAACTTGCTTTAATTCTGAGTACTTTAGTATGGGGTTTTTTAACACAGTACAGACGCAAGCGCTCATATACACACATACACTCATCTCTAAGAACGCACACACGCACACCCTACCCCTATGAGCACCTCTGAAAGACTAAGCCGACATATCATCTTGAAATTTATGAAGTCATCATAGGCACCTCGTCCTCGACGGGAACGTCTCCTCCCACTGAATGCGCATCGCCAGAAATTCTGCAATAAATCCAGGAATAAATGCGAGCACCAGGACTTGAACCCTGGTGGATTGGGGATACCACAGTCCCTCTAACCATACAACCATAGGTTGGTTCGCACTTTAGTAGGTGATAAGTAAGGCATTCTTCCATCGTGCAGGGTTATATACGGGGTGTATATGGTGGATAATGTCCAATGCTTAAAATTTTGTGAAAAAAGGCAGCCTTTTCAAATCTCAAGTTTACTACATAATTTCTTATAAAGCGTTAAATAATTACACCATAAAATAGAGCACTACACTTGATGCTATAAAAGTTTTCTGGTTTTTTATTAGATCGTGCATGGCTTTTCAACTCCTTTCAAGCCGGTTATCCAAGAATAGATAAAACCAGATATCAGAATATGCTTAAACACTCCATTCACAGAATTTTCGTAACACATTTGATGCTAAATGATACAGGTATGGTCCACTATGATTATACTTTTCCCAATTATGTTGGTTGATTTATAATTGTATTTTACCCTATAAAATTACAATTATTATTTATTATTATAATCGAGATGATAAAGGTTTAGTAAGTGAGAACAAACCTGTATATACAGTTACATTTAACACAATAGAGGCATGTATTCTTATCTTGTCTTGCCACGTTCTTAGCCAGGATGAGAGGCCGTTGCCTATACTACGCTTGCTTCATGCTTTTCAAACTACGCTTGCTTCATGCTTACCCAGTCTAACAGGATTCACAAAAGAGCTGCAATCACGATTGTTGACTGAGCACATGACTTCACAGGTTGGGAGACAAGCTAGGTAGGATAGCAGAGGTTCCTAAATCGTATAGATAGCTGTGAAAAGAAGTCCAAAGGGGCAAAGATAAAGGGCTAGCTTCCTTTCCGATGCCATCTATTCCCATCATCTTCCTTTCCAAGGATTTCATGTCTACGCCGGACGCATGCTCTTTCTTCTCCAAATTACTTCACATCTGTTTGTGGACACTGCATTGGGTGGTAGTGTACTAAAAGGGTTGAAGAGATGCATGATACGAAGGGTATAAATACTAAAGTCCTCCAAAAGTTGCTTTTATTTTGGTACTTTGGTAGGTGAGAGCTAAAACTTTGCTCCGTTGTGCAAGGGGTATACTTAGCTCTTTATTTAGTGGATAAACTTCAATGCTTAAAGTAAAAAAGGCCCAACTTTTCAACTCTTATGGAACAAACTGATCTAGTAAACAATATCAAGATGAAAAATGATGGCCATCGACCAAGATCCCTATACAAAGGCATTTACTCAAGACGAAGATCAAGACATGTATAGGGAACCTCTTTCGCATCCTTTTCCGTGTTTTTGGCACCAATCAAGGCATGCATTGGGAACCTCTTTGGCATCCTTCAATGTTTTGGCGATGTCACGGACCTACTTTTGAACATCCATAAGATCTCGGTTGTCCCAATCTAGTGCAACCATATCAACTTGGATCCTATCCTTCAAAGTTTGTCGGCTGCAAGGGCTTCCTCCCGATGAGGTTTTGAGCCTCCCTCTTTCCGTGTGGCATCTCAAAAGAGTTTACTTCCAATTCCTAGAAGACAAGATTGCGACAAAGCTTACCATGGTAGGGAAACAACATAAATATCATTGGCCGCACAGCCCTCTCCAGTTTGGTACTCACCTCCTAAACGGTGTATTTTACCACCCCCTCACCCCACGAGTGCCCTCTCCAATATGCAAACAAGGTTGAGTGTGCCTTCCTTTGGTCCAGTTCGGACAAGACAACCGATGCTAAATGCAAACTTAATTGGGACACAGTTTGCCGACATTTCGAGCATGGGGGCCTTGGTGACCTCAATACCGCAAAGCTCGCTCGAGCACCTAGATTAAGAACACCTTGGTATGAATGCAAATAACCAACAACATTATGGGTTGGCATGGGAAATCCTTGTGATGAAGAGGACCCAATTTTTTTAACGCCCCCACCACCATCACTGTTGGTGACGGCACAAAGACCCCTTTTTGGGACTTGCCTTGGGTTAATGAGCGCAATACAAATGAGACTGCTCATCCATGCCGTGTCCACGAAGAAAACTTGGAAGGTGTGTGAGGCTCCTAAGGAGAATGCTTGGATCTTCTAAATCAGATCCCCCCTCTGATTTCTCATAGACTCACATCCTTGAATTTGTTGACCTCTGGACCCTTAAACATGATTTCCACCTCGATGACCTCACACAGGATGACATTGTTGTGAACCATACGAATAATGGCCACTACACGACGGCTTCCGCCTACAAGGCGCAATTTCTATGGACCATACTATCCCCTATGGCGCATACGGTTTGGAAGACTCCCAAGGTCAAGTTCCTCCCTTGATTGGCTATTGAAGATAGGGTTTGTACCATTGATCGCTTGGTCAAATGTGGATGGACAAATTGCTCTATTTGTCGTCTTTGCAAAAGGGGGCAAGAATCTGAGGTGCGCCTCTTCTACAAATGACAATTAACAATTCGGCTTTGAAACTTAGTTAAGGAGTGGCTTCATTGATGCCTCCTTGTGGAACTCGGAGCACTCCGCCATTGATTGGTGGATCAACCTCTCCGGCAAGAACATCCCAAATAGAAAAGCCATGGCATCTCTCACAATGCTTGTGTGTCGGACAATTTGGAACGGACAAAACTCTCATGTCTTCTGTCACAAGAGCGCCCCTCCGCCTATTTTGCTTAGCCTAATAAGAAATGAGGCCAAGCTTTGGGTCACCACTGGGGGGGGGGGGGGATTACGGGAAATGATACCGAAAGAGTAACCTTTTTGTTGCAAGGGTGTCTTTTGTAACACAACCTCGATTATCTTCTTAATTAATCGATGAGGCAAAGCTTATGCCTCTATTTATAAAAAAGTAGGTGTGCGTATTTGCTGTTAATGTTTTTTGTTTATGATGTTTTGGAATAAGAATTGTTCATGTAATAGATCCATCTATAGAAAAGAAAATGGTTCACATAGTAGAACACAAAGGAATAATGTGCTACCCATTTTTATTTGGAACGAAAAAAACGTTTTATGCTCTCAATTTATTTTTTTCGTTTTGTGCATATTCTGTTCGGATACAAAGTGAAGGATTGATTAATGACAAATGACGTAGGTGGAGGGGTTATTCTGCAAACAAAACGAGCACAAGTCTTAAGAAAATCGCCCGTTATAGTGCACGGATGCCAAGATGGGTGTGGGCTTGCACTATAGTCTCCTTAGCCAGGACTGGTCGTTGCATATGTGGCGCCCTTCTTCCCTCGCGCTTATGCCTACCCAGTAAAAATGTATTGCCTAAACATTTGCAATCGTGGCCGTAGAGCAAGTCCAGGACTTCATGGGTCGGTAATCAAGCTAGCTAGGATTGAAGAGGTTCCGCTAGGCATATAACTTTGCAGGGAAGGAAGTAGAAGGACTCTCCAAGCACTAGCTTTCTTTCCAATGCCTTCTATTCCTGTTATGTTTCCAAGGATTTCATGTCTACCGCAGCTGCATGCTCTGTCTCTCCAAATTATCTCACACCTATTAGTGGACGCCATGTTCGTGATAATGGAATGAAAGGATTGTAGAACATCGGTGGTATAAATACCAAAGTCCTCCAAAATTTGATTTAATTTTGAGAGTACTTTGGTAGGTGATAACAAAGACGCGGTTACAATGTGTAGGGGGTACATATCATCAATAAATTTTAGAGCTTACAATATTGTGAAACGGGTCAGTCTTTTTAACTCTCGAGTTTAAGATATCCTCTTACAGAGCATGAAAACATGTAGAACTACTATCGTGGCTTTGTGTTCTACGGTTCTCTCGGGACATCGGCATTGTAGAAAATATCACAGAAGAATTCACTGGACTTCAGACTGATCGAACATCAGCAAAATTAACCAAAGTTTCATTAAGTTGAAACTAATTAGTATCTTAAGAGTGTTGATCATCTTATTTTCAGGGAAAATGGAGCTTGTATTAACTTAGGGTGAAATTGCGCTCATACAGAGACTTACAATCTCATCTGTACCTGAACCCAGCCATACTGCTATGTGTGGCATGCTTCGTGTTAGATAGATAGGTAGTAGTAGAGATTGATTTCAGTTTAAAACAACTTTGATCGCCTTCTATCTATATCTCTTTGTAAACATCCTGGACTACGCATCCTAGAGACCGTCCACAATTTGTATGCCACGACTGGTCTTTTGCCTCGTTCAATATGTACAGACGCGGCCTACTACAGCAGGTTACATGCTTCTCATATTCTTTCATCATAATCAGAGCTACTTCCTCAAAATATCAACAAGACCGCATCTAGCCTAGCCCCTCCGAGAGAAATCAATGTAGCCTAAGATCCCCAGAGCAACCACGACCATGCACCAACTCTGCCATCGCTAGCACCATGAGCACCCTCACCACCCAAGTTTCTTTTTCCACCTTCACTCCTTCATCCAGCACTAGCATCGGTGTGCCCCTCAGTCCACCACCATCAGAGAAGTTGACGAGGACGAATTTCCTCCTATGGAAGGCCATCTTGCTGCCCCGCATCAAGGGTGCACAGATGGATCACTTCCTCAACGCCGTAAGCCTGGCGCCACCTGCCAGCATCACCATCACAAAAGTTGGGAAGGAGGATCACGTAGCGCAGTCGCTTGTGTTCTGCGTGATCCGATTATTTTGGGATCGGCTTTGTAAGAGAGCTACCTCACCATCTTGTATCGTCCGGCCGTGTACTTTTTTGGGTCATTGCTTTATATATAAAGCGGGACGAAAGCCTGTTTTGAGAGATTTTTTCGTTTTGTGCATGCTCTATTCAGATACGAAGTGAAGGGTGTTATATGCAAGAATGCCAGGATTGATTAATGATAAATGACTGAGGTAGAGGGGTCATTTTACAAAGAAAGCGAGCACAAATCTTAAGAAAATCAACACCCGTGATAGTCCATCAATGCCAAGATGCGTGTGGAGTTGCGCTATAGTTTCCTTAGCCAGGACGGGCCATTGCATATGCGATGTTCTACTTCCCTCGCGCTTCTGCCTAGCCTGTACTACAAATCAATTGCCTAGACATTTGCAACCACGACTGTAGAGTTACTGCATGACTTCATGGGTCAGGAATCAACCCAACTAGGATTGAATAGGTTCCCCTAGGCGTATATCTTTGCAGTGAAGAAGGTAAAATGACTTTGCAAGCGCTAGCTTTCTTTCTGATGCCTTCTATTCCTATTATTTTTCCAAGGACTTCATGTCTACAACAAGTGCATGCTCTTTCTCTCCCAATTATCTCACATCTATTAGCGGACACTGCGTTGGCTGATAGTGTAGTGAAAGGATTGTAAAGAGGCGGGACAACGGTGGTATAAATACTGAAGTCCTCCAAAAGCTGATTTAATTTTGAGGAGTACTTTGGTAGGTGATAACAAAGTCGCGGTTCCAACATGTAGGGGTACATATCATCAATAAATTTCAACATTTACAATATTGTGAAAAAGGTTAGTCTTTTTAACTCTCAAGTTTAAGAGATCGTCTTGATTTCTTGAGGACCAGCCTTTCCTGGTACTCATGCAATTTATCTAGAGGACCAGGCTTGATTATTAACCAAGATAAAAATCCTGGCACTCATGCTTAATGGTTGTATGCATCCTTAGTTTTTTCTAACAGAAAGACTGTAAGGGAACCCCCTACAGTATAATTGGTGCAACAAACCCAAATTGCAAGTACCGTGCCTTGAACCTGGGTGGGTGGGAAGGCATCAGCCCCTTCCTACCACTAGGCTATGCCTTAGTCTGCTGTATGCATCCTTAGTTGGTGCATAGGTCGGGGAAGTGAAATTATCTCCCATTTTAAACCAAAAACCTGGGTTCAAATCCTCACATAGGCGAATTTTGGTTCCTATTTATTTTTGAGGATCAACCTTTCCTGGTACTCACACATTTATCCTTGAGGAATAGACTTGGTGTAATAAAGATTAAAAATCCTGGTACTCATGCTTAAAAAGGTCGTGTGCATTACTAGTTGGTGTAGAGGCCGGGGAAGCGAAATCCGCCCCCCCCCCCCCACACACACAATTCTATCAAAGATAATTTTGCTAAACGAAACTGGAATGGATGTAGAAGTGTTGTTTTTGTGATGAAGATGAAACAATTCAACATCTTTCTATTTTCTACCCTTTCGCGGCATTGATTTGGCGTACGGTCCATGTTGCATATAATTTGTCACCCCCAACAAGTATCCCAATTTTTTTTGAAAACTGGTTGGTTGGTATCAACAAAATACCTAAGGTCATATCCATATAGGGATTTGTGCCTTACTTTTGGGCAATCTGGAATTGTCGAAATGACTGTGTTTTTAACAGGTCTCGCTCTATTAACATTTTTTGCAAGTTATGTTTAGAGCCACCGCATCGATCCATATGTGCTCATCACTTCAGCGTGGGGACACTGGGGGGCTCATGGCCTTTGGGTGCAACCATCTGAAGATGGTTTCACATGTGTTATTCAACCGATTTGGTTGGCATGTCACTAATAGATTATGTGGTTAAGTCATGTAATCTTTCGTTTGTACCCACCATTTGTGGTGTTTTCCTTTTCTTTTTGTCGTTTTAATTGATACTATGTACATTTCAGACCTGTTTATTTCTTTTTAATAAAGATGGATGTGTGTATCACAATGATGAAGAGGCTAGGATCATTCCCCTTTTTGAAGAAAAAAGGATATCGTCTTGCATTCAAAGAGAAAAAAAACGTCTTGTAGAGCATGTAGAACTACTATCGTGGCTTTGTATTCTACAGTTCTCGCAGGACATAAGCATCCTAGAAAAAATGTCGCAAAAGAATTCACTCGATTTCAGATTGACTGAACATCGACAAAATTTACTAAACATTGACAAAATTAACCAAAGTTTCATTTAAGTCAGTGAAACTAATTAGTATCTTAAGAGTGTTGATCATCTTTTTTCTTGGGAAAATGGAGCTTGTATTAACTTAGGGTGGAATGTCATTACGCAGAGACTTACAATCTCATTTGTACACGAACCCGACCACACCGTCATGTGTGGCGGGCTTCACCCATAAGCTGCAAGTCTATGACTAACCTTATTATGTGTGCGACTAACTAAGCTTAAGACAAGCCCCCTTTTGTCATCCATCATTGACAGAATGAATCTCTTGCATGACTACCATATACCTCATATACCTGAAGAGGTTGTTGTGTCTCGCCCTGATCCCTGATCATTGTGACCGCCTTGGAGCGATCCATCTCAAGTACAATGAGCATTTGATCGAGTTATGTGCAGTGCCGGTTCTAATCCTTCTCTACATGCTTACAACTCAACTTATCACAAGAGTGCAACTCCCGACATGTAGTGAATAAAATCGTACCCTCTTGGTAGCGTAAGATCATACCCCACCCAGCATGTCCTGTTGGCACCACAAAGTTGCCATTTGAGTTCAATTTCACTCAGCCCACCGGTGGCTTGCTCCAGCGTTGCTCCTCTACATTCTTGTTCAGCGAAGCATGAGGTGGCCAAATTCATTGTTTTGACCCTTTTCATGTCTTTTAGCCGCATTTATCCCCTTCCGTGAATTTTTTTCGGATCTGACCCTTTTCCTACCGCCACCCGAGCTGGCGGTAGGGTAGAACGTGCTACCACCATAGCCTGTGGCGGTAGGGTAGTGGTCAAAGTGAACAGAGCCATCAACATAGCTGACGTGGATAAGTGGCTACCGTCATAGTCAATGGCGGTAGGGTTTGGCAGCCTACCGCCAGAGACAGTGGCGATAGGGTGTTGAATGCACAAAACCAATGGCTGGGGGCTTTGGTGGGCCCCACAAGCTACCCATTCGCCCCCAAATCCTTCTTCCCCGAGCGTATCCCCTCTCCCCCCTCTCTCCCCCATCCTAGGCTCCATCAAATTCATCTCCATTGCTTGAGTTTTCTCCGGTGGATTGAGGCCATTTTCATCACTCAAGGTACCTCACTCACTCTCTTCTTTTTGGTTGGTTGGAATCAACTTATTTGATGACATTGATTACTTTTATGCAAACCCTAGTTGTGCTCTTTTTTGTGTGAAATCAATGGATATGATGGATGGTAGATCTAGATCTAGGGTTGTATATGTGTGATTGACCATGTGTAGTGTGCTAACTTTGTTGTTTGTAGCTAGATCTATGGTTATTGTTTTGGTTATTTCTAGGGTTAGGGTTAGTGTTAAGCAAAGTCATTATTTAGTTGTTAGGGTTAAGCCATGATATTTTGTTCTTTAGTTGTTATTTGTTTTGTTGCTTGAATGTATTGCATAGAACTTTTATCGATCCATGGGATGCACAATGGATATTGACCTATATTATGTTGCCGCCTATCGTTGACATTTTCTTAAATTTATTTAGATGGGTAGTCTCATGAATCTTCATTATTTGGATAAGGAGACATTTATGAATGAAAATGACGATGAAGGGGAAGAACACATGGTATTTGAGTATAGCCCAACCTATGAGGATGTAGTTGTGAAAGTTGGAAGTGTGTTACATTGGATGGACCCAAATGATGAGATTAAACTTATTAGAAGGTATGATGTTGGAGTGGGGTGAAGTCTCGGTTGAATAGTATGCCTATCACCTCGGAATTGCATTGGAAGGTGTACAAGGGTAAAGTAGAGCAATCACAAGACAACTCACTTGAATTATTTGCCACCAAGGTTGATGCTCCTCTACTACAAATTGACTTGAACCGGCATGCCTCCTCCCCAATACATGATGGTAGGGTCGAGGTGTATCTCCCCAATTCTTATAGCCAACCACCAAGTAGTCAATCAAATGAAGCGGAGATGAATGATAGAGCCATATTAATTCAAGACCCGAAGATTCATGCTATGGCTCATGTTGATGATTACGATATTGGTCATGATGATGCTTATGCGGAAGAAGAAGAGATTCATTACAATCCAATAGGTAACTCGGATGTCATTGTCCATCAACAAGACATGGATCATAGCCTCCCCTATAACCGTATGTGTGGTTATGGCTCAGATGACGAGGGTCCTGAGGAAGAATTGGACGAGGATGGATTCACGGTGCAAGAAAATCAATTCTTCAAGGAGGTGCACAGCAAGGATAGAGGACCCCCATTGTTTCGTGAACTTAGCCTTGCCGACCATGCCATTGTTGATGGTGGCATGAGACTGGGGTTGGTTGAACCAACACCGTGCCTGAGAGTCGGCGATCCAAGGCCGAAGGGTGAGGACGAGAATGCTCATTTGAAAAAAGACATCAAGTTTGGGTGCTTCCAAGAGTTCAAGATGTGGTTGAGTGACTACGCCATTCGGAACCATAGGCCATTTGTTGTTGGTCATTCGAACCAAGAGGTTTGTTACACCATGAAGTGTGACAAAGAAGGTTTCCCATGGAAGGTTCGTGGAAGAAAAATCGATGAAATGGGGCAATGGGAGTTGAAAAGTTGTGTAGCTACTCACGAGTGCATACCGCCAGACAAAGCTGGCCGAAGCAAGGGCCACCATCAACTCACGTCAGAGTTTCTCGGCTACAAATTATTGAATGAGATATCCCATGACCCAACCGTGAAGGTGAAGTTTCTCATGAGTATTGTTGAAAAAATGTACGGATACAGGGTCAATTATGGGAAGGTATGGAAGGCCAAGGCAAATGCTATTAGGATGTTACATGGTGATTATGCAGCCACATAGAATATTCTTCCAAGGATGTTGGGAGCCATTGCACATAAGAACCCATGCATGCGGCATGGGGTTGAGGACATTGACGGAGTGTTTCATCGTGCCTTCTGGAGTTTTGGGCAATGCATCGAGGCATTTAAGCATTGTCATCCGGTGTTGCCTATAGATGGCACTTTCTTGACCGGCAAATACAAGGGCACACTAATGGTGGCAATGGCTCATTCATCCAATGATAATGTGTTGCTGGTGGCCTTTGCTTTAGTTCCTTCCGAGCATGACGACAATTGGGAGTGGTTCATGGGGCATGTGAGTACCAAGGTGATTGGGAAGAGGGAGGTATGCATCATATCGGACCGGCACCATGGCATTCTCAAGGCCATAGAAGTTGTCATTCCTAGGCTTCCAAAGCTTCATCACCGATGGTACATGAGTCATTTCGTGGCGAACTTTTACCGGGCATGCAAGAGCAAGGAGTTTTGCAAAGACCTTACCTAGGTTTGTGTGGCATTCACCATCGACGCATTCAAAATCCGTTATGATAAACTCTTCAAGGCGAGCAAAGAACAAAGGGGGAAGAGCATTTTTGGAAAGGAATTATGGGGAGAAGCATAAGTGGTCACACGCTTACGATGAAGGAGGTTGGAGATACGGTGACATGACGAGCAACATGGTTGAATGTTCCAACAATGTGCTTAAGGGCGTCCGTTCTTTGCCGGTGACTGCAATACTGAAATACACCTTCTTCAAGCTGAACGAGTATTTTCTTAGGCATTCCCAAACCACCGCCAAATGGATAGGTGAGAAAAAAGAGTATCCCGACAAGGTTGATGATTGGTTGAGGTTTCAAGCAGGCAAGTCCTCGCATCAACAAATCATTAGATTCAACGACAAATAAAGATGCTGAATGGGTGGGTGTGGGGGTGGGGGTACCTTATCCTTTTCCGGTGGCTGAGGTGAGGGTAGGACCCTACCGCCATAGCCTCTGGTGGTAGGACTGCGTACCCTACTGCCAGATACTATAGCGGGAGGGTCCTGCCCTCACCCCAGCAACAGAACACGCCTGCAAACATTAGTTTTGGTAGTTTTCAGAGCAAACAACAGCATATATGCACCAGTTTTCACAGCCGAATATAGAAGTTCATAATATGTAATAATTAGAGCACAAATAGTAGAAACAAGTCCAACATAACACTTGAAACATACGTCCTCAAGTCCAACATAACACTTGAAATATAAGTCCTCAAGTCCAAAGCAAACTAAAATCTCATGATAGTTCAACATGGCCAAACACTAGTTCATCATCCCTTTCTTCCTCTCTTAGAGCACCCCTCATTCATGGTCTTCTTGCGGCGACGAGGAACCAGCTTTTGGAACGGGTCCGGGCTGAATGGATCCGCATGAGGGTGTCCAACCCTTTTTGCTTGGGAAACCGGTGGTGCATCCATCATTTGTGACATATTCATCTCCTCTGGGCCTTCCTCGCCCTGCAAGTCCACCTCTTCCTCCTCAGATTCACCGGAGTCGCTGCCACCACCAGCGTGGCTAGAAGAAGCACCGACGTGGCTAGTAGTAGCACCGACGTGGCTAGAAGAAGCGGCGGCTCCACTTGCCTGCACCATCGATGTGCTCGAAGCATGCACATCTACAGCACCCGGGCTTGCGATCCAAGAATGGTGACTAGCTTCCGGCAACGTTTCATGAAACACTGCAGCAACAACAATAACAAAGATACAAACATTTTTAATGCAACAAAGTAAGAACTTGTGAAGTAAAAAGATTTGTGAAGTAAAAAGAGAGTAAGGACTTCGAGTGCTTACTTTCACCATTTCCCTCAAGGTAGCATCCGACTCCGGAGTCCCAGGGTTATGAATTAGTGCATTTGAGCCTTTGATGATACCTCTATTGCGCTCAATGGTCTGAAAATTCAACGTAAGCTCGAAATTTTCCACAATCAAGATAATATGAATACACTCTCCAAATAGGTTCACAAGACTTACCACTCTATCAGTCAAGGGCGCATACTCTCTGTGTGAACCTTGTGTACTTCTCACGATGGCGTCGTACTCATCGTCTGATTCATTGTTTGCGTCATGATCCTCGAGATCTGCGTCAGTCCACCTTGGCCTCAAACGCACCCGAAATCGCCTCCCATTGTCATACCACTTTAGATGAGTTTCTTTGTAATCCCTCATTGACACGTCTCCAACGTATCTATAATTTATGAAGTGTTCTTGTTGTTATTCTATCATTCTTATATGTTTTACAATCATTTTATAGCAACTTTATATCATTTTTTGGGACTAACCTATTGACCCAGTGCCTAGTGCCGGTTGTTATTTTTCCTTGTTTCTTACATCGCAGGTAATCAATATCAAACGGAGTCCAAACACCGCGAAACTTTTTAGAGATTTTTTTGGACCAGAAGGAACCCAATGGGCCAGAGCTGCACCTGGGGGGTGCCCTGAGGGGGGCACAACCCACCAGGGCGCACCCAGGTGGGTTGTGCCCACCTCGATGGCCTCCCGTACCCCTTCTTTGCACTATAAATTCCCAAATATTCCGAAACCCCTCGGGGTTAACCTAGATCAGAAGTTCCGCCACCGTAGGGCTCCTTAGCCACCGAAAACCAATCTAGACCCGTTCTGGCACCCTGCCGGAGGGGGTAATCATCTCCGGTGGCCATCACGATGAGGAGGAGTAGTCCACCCTCGAGGCCGAGGGTTTGTACCAGTAGCTATGTGTTTTATCTCTCTCTCTCTCTCGTGATCTATATATATCATGGGCTTTCTTAATATAGTCGGGTCATATGTTGTTTCTCCCCTCTATACTCTTGTTGTGATGAATTGAATCTTTACCCTTTGAAGTTTTGTCATGTCGGATTGAATATTCAGAGATGAGAACACATGATATATGTCTTGCGGTATGAATACTTGAGGTGACAATTGGGGTATCTTATTGATCCACTTCATATATGTTATGGCATTCAACTCGCGGATTCCCGCTGTGATATTGGGGTAATCTATGCATAGGGGTTGATGCACGTTTTTTCTGACGGAAACTTTGGGGTCTCCTTATTGTTCTTTGTGTGGATTGAGTATTATGAATATGAATATGCTTTGGTGTTACTCTAGTACGAACTCTAGGATAGATCGAATGGAAACAATAGCTTTGTGTTATTTTAGTATGAACTCTTGAATAGATCGATCGGAAAGAATAGCTTTGAGGTGGCTTCGCACCCTACATTCCTACCTTTTGTTCTCTGCTAATAGGAACTCAGGAGTGATTCTTTGCTATACTTTGAGGGATAATCATATGATCCCACTATGTTAGCACTGTTGAGAGATTGCACTAGTGAAAGTACGGACCCTAGGCCTTGTTTTTAAGCATTGCAACACCGTTTTTGTGCCCGTTTACTATTAGTTACCTTGCTGTTTTTATAATTTCAGATTATAAAAACAAATATCTACTATCCATATTACACTTTTATCACCATCTCTTCGTCGAACTAGTGCACATATACAATTTGCCATTGTATTGGGTGTGTTGGGGACACAAGAGATTTCTTGTATTTGGTTGTAGGGCCGTTTGAGATGGACCACCTTCATCCTACACCTCTCACGGATTGATAAACCTTAGGTCATCCACTTGAGGGAAAATTGCTATTGTCCTACAAAACTCTGTGCTTGGAGGCCCAACACATGTCTACAAGAATAAAGTTGCGTAGTAGACATCACTCATGTCCGCCAAAGTCATATCCGCCTCTCTAGAACCGAGCCTCTGCATCCACATCTCAACATACCTAGCATGGTGTTGTCCCCACTCAACCATATTCTGATTATTCTTTCGGTTCTGACTGCAAAGAACGACAACAACAAAGCATAAGAAACAATTTGAAACCTTGTATTTCTAGTTAACATAGCCTCGGTTAGGTAACTCACTTGTGAAGCTCAATTCTGCCCGTGCTTGCTGGCTCTGGTGGGGTGTGTTGCCTCATACCAAATTGTGAGGCCACTCGATGTGGTAGATGCCACTCGACAGCATAAATGCATATGAGAGGGCACCTGATCCGCCAAAGATGGGTGTCCCTAGTGCACATCTGGTTCAATGTGAAACCCCTATTTGCCTCAGGCCTCCAGTTAACCTGTGAAAGAGCTATTAGTTCGTCCAATGCATTTGATGAAAGCTTAGAGAGAATATTGAATCGGTATACCTGACGATATGTGAGGATGTCCATCTCATTGATAAAGTTCTTGTACAAAGACTTGTTCTTGCTTCCAAAAATTCTAACCCTGTCCCAAGAGAATGCCACGGTGGGGAGTCGAAAAACAACATCTTCTTCATCAAGGCCTACCCACACGTGCGGTGAAGGATGCTTTTCAGGACACCCAACTGGCAAACGCTCCCACATCCAGACCGAGAGGCCCCAAATACATCCGCCCATGCATGGCTTCTTGGTGGTTTTCCTACATGTGACGTCGAGCTGCAAACCAATAATCAAACTGTGATTTCCTTCTTCTTATTTCTTCAAAGGACTTGTCATAGTCTAGCACGGGCGAGAAATAAAACTGTTATTTCCTTTGAAAACTAACAATCAAAATGTTGAATGGTTGTAGGTAGTACAATTCTATTCGCAAAGAAGAAGAAGAATATGTAGTACAATTCTATTTTTCACACACTTGGCCTGTAGCTAGGGCTACTGCTTGTTTACATCCTCCCAAATTTTTTTATAGAAGTTCATCTAGTAAAATGTACTGGCATATAATTATGGACTGGATGTCTTGTATGATCCTAAAATGACATTTATAAGAGTTGGAGGAGTGCTATTTGTAGGAATTCATGAAAACATACTACCATGCTTAATGAATATTTGCATAACTTGTTACCTGACGGTATAAGTAGGCGAGCCCAGCAGACCCCCAGTTGTACTTCTCGTCCCAGTCGGCCAAGAATTCAAGAAACATCTAAGGAGCAACGTCTCCAGAGCAGTCTCCAAATACCACTTGTGATAGGAGGTGCCACACATACGCTATGCTCCATGGCCTCCTCATTGGCATCTGTAGGGCATCCTGACCTATGTTCCTGGAGCCAAGGGAATGGGACACCATTTTTCCTGTTGTCAGTCTTCTTGCGGTCAGCAAGAAAGGGAGAGCAGTCACCGATAAGAGCGGTAACCCTCGCACGCCAGTTCTTGTTGTCCACTCGTCCGGTGAGAGCCTTGTCGTCAATGGGAAGACCAGTTATCATGGCAAAGTCCTCCAACCTAACCGTCATCTCGCCACAAGGGGGATGAAAGCTGTGTGTCGCCGGCCGCCAACGATCAACCATGGCGGTGAGAGCTGAGTGGCACATCGACGGCGACACGCGCTTGAACTGAAGAACAAACGGTAGGGGCCCGACATGCTCAAAGTACGGTCGTAGCGCATGTCATATACCATCAGGTTTGCTCACGTGTGGCTCCTAAATCGCACCAAGCAAGTTTCTGTAGAAAATGAAGAAATATGTCAGAAGCTTCCTTCATTAAAAAACAAAAGCATGAAAATGTCAAAAGCAAGTCTGTAAAAAATTGTTACCTCTCCACGCTCGATAGCACGGGCATGATGATCCTTGTCAAAAGCAAGGTCAAGCCCCGTATACAAACGCCCATTGTCCTCATCCTCGGCCATCCTAACATATATATATATATATTCACTTATTAGACAACATCGTCTATACATATGAATAAAAAAAAACTATATCCATACATCTTCAATTATAAACTGCAAAATATGATAATAGCATACAATTAATATGCATTCTCCATCACAACATTTGCAACTATATGAAATACGCAAATTTTCACACTATGCATTAACCACCTAGTAATTTTGCAACAAATTCATCCTCACAATTTTGCAATGCATTAACCATCTACAAATTTTGCAATGCTTTCATCCTCAAAATCTTGCATTCACCATACAGAAAAAATTATCATACAATTCTGACATAACAAAAAAAATGGACCAACATTTTTGCATTCACTAACATATCCTCACATATCTTGCAATACCCACACATCCTTACGTAAGCCTACTACTAAATCATATGCTACTAAACAACTAAAACATCATTAAAAAATCAACATCAAAACCTAGGTTGCACCTAGTGCCAAAAATAGCTTCTAAAATACAAAATCATTGCGAAAAGTGATTGGAGGGAATGGAGGAGCTTACCGGCCTATTCGATTTACCCCAAAGATCCGCGAAAATGATGGAGGGAAGAGGGAGATCGAGGGAGGGGATCGGGAGGAGGAGAGAGGCGTCGCTCGCCTCTGTTCGCGATGAGGAGAGGAGGAAGAAACGGGCTGGTGGGTGGGTGGGGTCCGCCCGCAGCCACACACAAAGGAAAGCCTGTTCGGCATCCTACCGCGACCCGCTCTGGCGGTAGCCAAGAACATCCTACCGCTACCGGCTCTGGCGGTAGCCACTTATCCATGTCAGCGCGACAGACGGTGCCGTCTATGTTGACCCAGTCCCTACCGCCACAGGCTATGGCAGTAGGACATTCTACCCTACCGCCAACTCGGGTGGTGTCGTGGGTCTAAGACTGACAGTAGAATGGGGTAGGTATGAGGAGGCAAGATCCTAGCTATGGAGTAGTTGCACACACGGGTTTACGAGTTCAGGCCCTTCACAGAGGAAGTAACAGCCCTACGTCTCGGTGCCCGGAGGCGGTCGACTGGATTGTGTATATGTGTGTGTTTACAAAGGATGCGGACCCTTGTCCCAGAGGAGGGGAGTGGCTTATATAGAGTGCGCCAGGACCCCAGCTCTCCTCCGTTACACATGATTCAATGTACATTAAGAGTGGAACGTTACTGGTAATGCTAGCAATTGAGTGATATAAATGATAATCAAGTCTATGAGTAAACGACCGACCATTGTTGTGTAGAGTGGATTTAGGTCTTCTGTACGTCGAGTGGTTACTATGACGGTCGAGTGTCATCGATTTTTCCGAGTGGAATGTCTCTGGTCGAGTGGATGATGGTACCCTTCGAATGCTTCTGGCTTTAGGGCGATGACCTTGGGGAGGGTGTCTAGGTCAGGCCTATGACCCTACCCTAGGTACATAGCTTCATCATTAGCCCCCAAATGGTTCGGGGCTTGAGTGGAGAAGGAGTTGAGAATTCCTCCAATTCAATTTTCGTGCTTCGGGAGCGTCTTATTTACGATCAAGCGAACAATTATGATGATCCCAACTTCTTCTCAGTCGCCTTGATCCATTCTTGGTTCTGTTGAGTGAACTTTTTCTGCAATGCTCTGAGTGCTAATACGGAAAAGATCTTCCGCCTGACAGGTTGCCTTGCTGCGCGCGGATATCGTGGGATTTCGTATTTGGGGAAGCGCGTGAGATGGAGGAGTCCGCAGTAATCGGATGGGATCAGGCGAGGCCGCCTCAATCACCGCGCCACCTTTTTCGCCACGTACCTCGCACGCGACTGTTGTGGGATTTGATTGGATCGTCTGTCCCCATAGGTCAGCCACTCGGAAGCGGCCCCATATAAGGTGCAAGATTGGATTTTGTGCATAGCGCTTCTCCATTCTCCTCCTTTCTCCTCTGCTTTCTCCGGCATCTCCATCTTCGCTCTCAGTGCCGCTGCTCCATTCGAGCTTCGCTTGCGACCATGGGGAAGGAGAAGACGGTGGCCTTGGAGCATGCAAAGAACGTGACGGCGAAGGCGAAGGGAAAGAGGTCCAACCGGGGCGGATCCTCATCGTGATCCGGCCTGCCGCGCGGCTGGATCCAGGGCGACTGGATCCGGTCTACGATCAGCCAAGACGACATTGATAATTTGGTCGAGGGGGGCTGATTCCCCATGAATCGGCGCGACTCTCAGAAGGAGAGACCGAACCACATACGCGTGATGGTGAGTGTGTTCTCCTCGCAACTCATGTTGACCGTGGATTTTCTCTGCCTCCCCATCCTTTTTTCCGGGGATTCTTGAACTTCTTTGGAGCACAACTTCACCATTTCAATCCCAACTCCATCGTATATCTTGCCGCCTACGTGTCCATGTGCGAGAACTTCTTAGGTTTAGGCCACACTGGGGTCTTTTCAAGCACAATTTCACTTGCCATTCTCAGTCGGTCAAGAAGGCCAATCCGAGTGACGAGAAAACGCGCGTGATTCGGATGTGCGGGGGTCTTGGGATTTAGATGAGAAATAAAAGCACTTTCCCAGCCATGATCCTTCCCGAGTCGGTCCGAGGTTGGCAGTCGACCTGGTTTTATTGCAAAGACTAGCCGACTCCACGTCAGTCGACTGAGCTCCCTGCTCTTTTCATGGCTCGGGTCGATAAGCCCTCTGCATTGAAAGTGATCCCAGAGGAGAGAGCGCATGTGAAGGTGTTGGTCGAGCGGGTGGTCCAGCTTGTCCGGGACGGCGTGACCGGTATGGATCTGTTGGAGGTATTTCTCAAACGACGCATCCAGCCGCTCCAAGCTCGTGATCATCCAATGTGGATGTACTCGGGCATTGAGGATTCCACTTGGATCCACCCGGAGGAGGTCGACGAGGACACAGTGGAGAAGTGGCTGAGAGGCATCATAGGCAACAAGGATAACCCCAGGGGGTCCAGGAGGGTCGCTACATTCAACCATTCGCACCAGCCAGACCAGGTATGAACCTGGATTGCTGAGTACTTTTTTAATTAATCATGTAACCGCCTGTCGACGACTGATTGATTTTTGCTTTGCTTGTTATCTTTCAGGCTCTTATTGAGATGTATTCAATGCCCAACGGAGAGCAGGAGCAGGACTCGGAGGAGGAGGTGAGCGGAGGCGATAGCGGCGAGTGGCACTCAGAGAGGAGGAGGGTGAGAAGAGCGGCGACCCGAGTGACGAAGAAGAGGTCGACTCGCCTCCTCGCAGAGAAAAAAGGTCCAAGCACGCTCACGACCCGGAAAGCGTCCATGACATGGTGGCCGCACCGATTGGGCAGTCTTTGAAGCGTCCCCGGACATCCTCTCCAGTGTTGACTGAGAGGACACCGAAGCAATCTAAAGCTGCACCTCCTCCAGCACCGAAACCACCGAGGGGTGCATCATCCAAACCTCCGAAGGCTTTGCCCAAGATCAAAATGGTCATTCCTACTATCTCTGGGTAATAATCTGACCTGATTCTTTGGTTGACTCGGTGTAACAAACGTGAGCGACTAAATATTAAAATTTGCAGAGCTGCTACCTCCGGGACTTCCACCCGCCAGTATGAAGACGAGGATATGGAAGATGCAGTCACCTCCAACCTGGGTACAACTCTCATGATCTTGTTCTTGATTATATGATCGATTAAATTCTGGCGACTCATCTAGGGTCGACTGATTTCTTTGCAGCCCCTCCCAATGTCATTGAACTTCCAGATGATGACGAGGACGTGCCGCCGAGGCCCAGGAAGAAGAAGGAAACAACTGGCAAGACATCCCAGTCGGAGCCGGCGACGGAGCCGGTAGTTCAACAGCTCGAAGATGCGAGTAAGGTTTCTGTAACCTTTGCTGACCCCGTGTCGAGTGCGCGCCCCGTATCGTCGACTGCCCCAGTGCTTGCTTCAACCATCCAACTTCATGCCACAGATCTCCAAGCCGCTGCGTCTAGACCGTTTGTCCCCTTCTTTGCCACTCATCATGTTCCAGAAAGCCAGTCGGACGCCACTGCGGAGGCCATTCGCCAGGCTGACATAATGATGGAGTGGGTGAAGATGGTGCACGAAAGCAGTCAGGCTGCTTATGACGCCAGCGCGGCTCTTCGAGCCAATGTCCAAGTAAGTTGACTTCCAGCTGAACTTGTTCTATTAGGATATGCTACCTGAATATTTTCCTTCGCGCAATCTCTCACTGTCTTGCACTTTGAGACTGTACACCCACTGGGTGTTTTGTCATCTTTATCATTTTCACTCTTCCACTCGGCCTGGTCGAGTGGGATTTGAACCACTGGGAGCACGCTAAGTGCAGCCACTGGGTGTAGTCCCCGAGACCGCAATCGACTGCTGGCAGTCGGTTGGGGTCTGAGCACTACTTTCTCTGGGGGTTTTTTACTCAGTCTGGGTGGACCAGCCGAGTGGAACCCGAACCGGTGGGGGCACGCTAAGTGCACCCACTGGGTGTAGCCCCTGAGACCGCGATCGACTGCTGGCAGTCGGTTGGGGTCCGAGTACTTATTTTCCTCTTTTTTTACTCGGTCTGGGTGAACCAGCCGAGTGGAACCCGAACCGGTGGGGGCACGCTAAGTGCACCCACTGGGTGTAGTCCCCGAGACCGCGGTTGACTGCTGGCAGTCGGTTGGGGTCTGAGTAGTCTTGAAGTTTTATTCACTCGGAAGTAAATAATATTTGATCATGTCTTTTACTCACTGTAGAAATCTTGTACGCTTATCTCCAAGTTCGTCATATTTGAGGAAAAGCAAATACAACTCAACCTTGACCTTGACCTGGAGCTGGCTCGGCAAAACTTAAAGAAGGCTCAAGATGAAGTCGCTGGTACGGAAGGTAACGGCCTGTCGATTGCTTATCTTGACCATCCTTCAAGTTATCCCTTCGTTCTTCTGTTTGATCTAAATGTGTATTTTGCCGAGAAAATGAGGCTGGCCCTGGAGAAGGACTTGGACCTTGCAACTGCGCAGAGGGAGGCTCAGGAGAAGACTACCCTTGCTGACCAGAAACTGGCTTCGGTGGGAGCGCTAGAGGAGGAAATCAACAATTTGAAGTCGTCTCTCACTGAATCCAACCGAGAGGTGACTTGTCTGAAAAAAGATAAAGTGGCTCTGAACGATCAACTGGAAAGCATGACTCGTAGGAGGAACGATTTGGAGGCTTATCTAAAAGCCCTCGCCAAGAAACTCTTTCTTATGCTCGAAGGTACCCCTTTTTACCCGACTGTTTTACTGTTTGCAAGTTAGTCCTGACCAGTCAACTCATTAACTCCTTGACTCTGCAGAATTCTGCCAAAACTTTGAAGAGGAGACCGGACGGGTCGAGACGGGCTTGGATCCTATCCTTTCTCCAGTCGGCGACGAGGCTGCCATGAATGTGCTTCGACTGGAATCCCGTGTCGCCAGTGTTACCGGTTATATCGCTCGTCTGAAGGTGGCGCTGTCGCGCATTGACTCATCACTCTGGCCAAGGGCAACGCTTCAGAATGATCTCAAGTCTCTGATGACTCGGCTCAATGAGGTCCCCGGTCGAGTGCAGGAATGGAAGAAGTCCTCTGCCCGATGCGGCGCTGACGTGGCTCTGTCGCTGGTTAGGGTCCACTGCAAAGAAGCCCGAGAAGAGAAGCTGGCGGCGATCAAGGTCGCCAACACCAAAATGCATGACTTTCAATCCTTCATGGAGACTTTCATCGTTGCTGCCACTCGGATCGCGGATGAGATCGATTTGGATGAGTTCGTCGAGCCTGCAAGCCCTCCTGCTGCTGAGTGAACAAACTTGATACGCAAACTTCCTTCAAATTTGCCTCGAAATGCTGAGTGATTTCTGTAACCGTTAAACTCCTTCGGGCCTGATGCCCGAGTACTTTTATCTTTGTCCTGAAACTTTTGAGGTTTTATCCGATCTTGGTTTATCTTCTGCATGTGCTTGCGTCTGCCTTCGAGTGGAGCTTATCCTTCACTCGGAATATTTCTTGAAATGCAGCTCTGAGGGAGATACCTCAGTCGTCTTGCGCCTCTCCATCCTTGCAGATAGGGATGGAGCACACGTTGTGCTCGTGGCACAGCTCCGAGGAGAGAGCTGCAGTCGACCTGCACCTCGTCGTCCTTGCGGATAGGGATGGAGCGTGCGTTGTACTTGTGGCGTAGCTCCGAGGTGAAGGTTGCATTCGACCTGCACCTGGTCATCCTTGTGGATAGGGAGGGAACGCATGTTGTACTTGTGGCGTAGCTCCAAGGTGAAGGTTGCATTCGACCCTCTGTTGGAAAAGGCAGTGCCTAGGAGGCGCTTAGGCATGCCTAGGCGCTAGGCAATGGCCAAACGCCTCACCTAGGGCATAAATGGAGATCTAGGCAGGGCAAGCAAGGAATTGCCTACCCAAGCAAGAAATCATGCCACATATTGCACTGATGTGCCAAATGGGTTATATGCCCTAGACGGTAATTAACTTATTTATATGCCCTAAACTAATATAAGCACCCATATAATAATCACAAATACACTATGAGTAAATACTATATTACCGCCTAGGCCGCGCCTAGCGCGCTTATGCACCGCCTAGGCACTAGGCGAAGACCAACCGCCTCGCTTACGCCTACCGCTTTTTCCAACTTTGATTTCGACCTGCACCTCGTCATCCTTGTGGATAGGGATGGAGCGCACATTGTATTTGTGGCGTAGCTCCAAGGTGAAGGTTGCATTAGACCTGCACCTCGTCATCCTTGCGGATAGGGATGGAGTGCACGTTCTACTTGTGACGCAGCTCCGAGGAGAGAGTTGCAGTTGACGTGCATCTCGTCGTTTTAGGCGAGTACTGGACTGCAGCTAAGCCCCCGAGTGTGAGGTTTGCTCATCACTTGGTAGGATTTTTAATACTTAGGCGAGTACTGGACTGCAGCTAAGCCTCCGAGTGTGAGGTTTGCTCATCACTCGGTAGGATTTTTAAAACTTAGGCGAGTACTGGACTGTAGCTAAGCCCCTGTGTCGGTGTCAAAATCGGCGGATCTCGGGTAGGGGGTCCCGAACTGTGCGTCTAAGGCAGATGGTAACAGGAGGCGGGGGACACGATGTTTACCCAGGTTCGGGCCCTCTTGATGGAGGTAATACCCTACGTCCTCCTTGATTGATCTTGATGATATGAGTATTACAAGAGTTGATCTACCACGAGATCGTAGAGGCTAAACCCTAGAAGCTAGCCTATGGTATGATTGTCCTTGTCCTACGGACTAAACCCTCTGGATTATATAGACACGAGAGGGGGCTAGGGTTACACAGAGTCGGTTACAAGGGAGGAGATCTACATATTCGTACTGCCAAGCTTGACTTCCATGCCAAGAAGAGTCCCATCTGGACACGGGACAAAGTCTTCAATCTTGTATCTTCATAGTCCAACAGTCCGTGCAAAGGATATAGTCCGGCTGTCCGGAGACCCCCTAATCAGGACTCCCTCAGTAGCCCCTGAACCTGGCTTCAATGACGGTGAGTCCGGCGCGCAGATTTGTCTTCAGCATTGCAAGGTGGGTTCTTCCTCCAAATACTCCATAGAAGATATTGAACACAAGGATAGTGTCCGGCTCTGCAAAATAAGTTCCACATACCACCATAGAGAGAATAATATTTCCACAAATCTAACCTGCTGACACGTTTAGCAACATGACATCATGCCATGGCCCGGTCATTATTCAAACCGTTTTTCTCAACCAGCACTGCACATATCGCGAGGCAGTTTTCTTGACATGTCTTGTCGAAGCAGAGATCGTGTCCCCATATCACGGGATTCTCATAAATACGGGTATGTGTAACCCAACCGCGCCATCAATTACGGCGTTCGGGGAATAAGTGATTTTAACAGGTAAGTGGGGAGGCACATCGCCTCTTCCGCCCTTATAAAGGGACAAAGATTCACCCTTTTTACCCACGCCTTCTTCCTCCTTACTTATCCATTCTCGCACACTCGAGCTCCAGCGCCCAAGTTCGCGTCTTTCTCCTCAAACCACTCCAAGCATGTCCGGAGCGGGAGGCAAGTGGATGGTCTCCTCCGTCACGGAGGAGAACATCACCAAGCTACGGGAAGCTGGATATCTGTCCGCGGACATCGCGCATCGGCTACCAGATGCGGGGGAGATCATCCCTACGCCAAAACCCCATGAGAGGGTAGTTTTCCTTACCCACTTTGTACGCGGACTGGGATTTCCCCTTCACCTGTTTGTTCGCGGGCTCATGTGCTACTACGGGCTGGATTTTCATGATCTGGCCCCCAATTTCATCCTCAACATCTCGGCATTTATCGTCGTGTGCGAGGCCATCCTCCACATCAGGCCCCACTTCGGCCTGTGGCTGAAGACCTTCAATGTTAAACCGAAGGTGGTGGTCGGCCAGCAAGCAGAGTGCGGAGGCGCCATGGTGGGAAAAATGCCTAACGTCACCTGGCTCGAAGGCTCATATGTGGAGACCATAAAGGGGTGGCAATCGGGGTGGTTCTACATCACTGAGCCGAGCGACACCAACTGGAATCCCCACGCGGCTCACTTCCTGGAAAGAGAAGGGCCTATCCTGGGGTTCTCTGGTAGAGCTGACCGGACTCCAGACCTACATCAAGAACATGATGAGCAAGAAAATCAAGCTCGTCAATGTGGTCCAGGTCATGCTCTTCCGCCGGATCCTCCCGTGTCAACGATGGGTGTTCAATTGTGGGAGTTCGACCCAGCCAAGCACCAGACGCTGTGAGAGCTCTTCGACACGACGCACAAGGACGTCTGGAAGGTGTTGTTCAAGGGCGCCGAGGTACCTCCTCACCTTACCGAGGACCGCTGACTCAGCACAAAGCGCCATGCCAATCCAATAAGTTTTTATATCTCATAGGATATTTATTTGCCCCAGTTTAATCGTGTGCAGGATCTAAGCTTCCATGCCATTAACAGGACTGGGTAAAGACAGTGGAGCGGATTGATTGCCCAGCCCCCCTGCCTGAAGATCCTGCAGACGCTCTCCTAACGGAGATGCTGGCTCCGGCGCCTTACGAGGTGCCAGTGAAGAAGGCCAATAAGAAGGCCACGGGGGCCCGAAAGGGTCTCCGGCGCAAGGTTATATCAGACTCATCGTCCGATGACTCTGAAGCGCACTCCTCCCATGAAAATGAGGAGGAGGAAGAGAAAAGTTCTCCCCCCAGCCGGGGGAGACAAGAAAAGGAAGGCCGCCCCAACCGGGGAGGCCGAAGGGTCCAAGAAGGGAAGGACCCTCCTTCCGGACTGCTCCACGACGGCCACCTACAGCGGCGACGAGTGGTTACCCAGGGACAAGCCCTTGGCGAAGTCGTAAGTATCCGGATACCTTAGTAATTCATGGTATGTTTTATTGCACTGCTTCTCCTTACGTCGAATATGATTATGCAGTCCGTCCGAGCTCGTCTCGACGTATCTTCGTCAGACGGTTCTTTGGACTTGTCGGATATGAATAGCGATTCACTTCTGACCGCCTCCACCCCTTTCCCTACGGACAACGTCGAGGTGTTGTCTCGAAAGGCACCGAGCCGAGGGGAGGTGGTCCTGGGGGCGCCTCGAGGCGATCTTCCGGACCCTGGGTGTAAAGGGAGCAAGACTCCAATGGGCTCCAAGTTCGGCCCCCAGCCGAACACTACGCCGGAACCTTTGGTGGTTCCGGACTCCGGCGGGTGACCCCCGTTAAGGGGGGCAAGCCGCCCGTGCCGGTGGCCTCTGTCCATCCAGAGGCACCGGACAACTGCTGGAAGCGCTCCGCGGAGCTTCCATCGACGAAGAGCACCACACTATCATGAGTGCGGTGATTGAGAAGGTTTAGTCCGCCAAAAACGGACTAACCGAAGCTTGTGCCAGCCTCCTAACAGGCTGTCCGGTAAGCAACCAAAATATAGGAAGATATTACCGCATAGACAGTAGCCCCTGATGCTCTGTTGGCGTTCGCGAAGAAAGGCCGAATAGAGGATCAAATAATGACTCAGGAGTCTAATCAGAATATGTCTATGTGCATATGCAGGCTTCACTGCTGGTCGTCGCCGCACGTACTGCGGAGGTCGCTGCACTGAAGCAGGACCTTGAGCGGTCCGAGGACGAGCTCGGCCTTACCAAGAGGCAGCTCGAGGAGAGCAAAGGTAAGCAATACCTTGTCTATATATTAAAAACAAATTTAGTTGTAGAGTAATAGGATCATCATGAATTTGCTAGGGGCCATGACCGAGGTGGCGACCCTGAAGAATGCGTTGTCCAAGGCCGAAGACAAAGCGGCCAGGGAGCGCATTAAGCGGGAAAAGCAAGAAGCCCGGGTAGGCGAGGTGCAGCAAGAGCTTGAGGCTCTCGCCAAAAAACACGAGTCCTTGGAGCTTGACTCTAAGACGCGAGAGTCCGAGCTTGCGAAGGCGCTCGAAAGCGCCCGGAGCGCCAAGGCTGAAGCCCACAAGGCCCTCTAGGAGATTGATGTGGTGAAGAACATAGCAGTGGGTAAGGCATTCATTATGCAAAGCATGCATGTGAAGGAAACTTTCCTTTTACTTACCCGAGTTTGGAGCTCTCCAGGAGCGTTCGCAGATCTTCCCCGCAGTGTACTGGATGCCACGGAGTTTTACCAAGTTGAGGGGGGGAGCTCGACGGAAAAGTTGTCCTGATCTCAGTATACTGGGACCGAACGCCCAATGCCCTTGAGCGACCAGCTGAAGCAACTGGTCGAGCTTCACAAGGCGGCCGAACAGGCCATGAAGGGTCTTATAGTCTGGATGTGGACTGGCGATCCCCTGCCTGGCAGCTACTTCGGCCTGGTGAGGCGGCTTGTGGATGCCTTCCCACGGCTTGAAGTCATAAAGTGGTCCGTCTGCATCGAGGGTGCGCGTAGGGCTTTTGCCCGGGCGAAGGTGCACTGGGCGAAGCTGGACGCCGTAAAGCTGGTGAAGGAGGGGCCGCCGGAGGGCAAGGAGCATCACTGCCCCGAAATGTATTATGACAGTGTCCTGAAGGGTTCCCACCTAGTGGCGGAGGAATGTGCCAGAGATGTAATTTTTGAATGAACATGCTCATGTGATCCTGTAATGTGAAACGAGTTCATTTGCGCTATGCAACGCTTTTTGAATTTAAAATATTACCTTCTGTGCGGCCGTTTATAAAATCTGAGAGTTGGCCAGTCGTCGGCTTCTGCCCCCATGTACCTAGTACTGGGGTGTTCGGGATAAACCTGAGCACTCTTTATCCCAATTTTGGGTCCTTCGAGGGAGGTGTTCAGCACAACGAACTAGGCAATCAGACTATAAGGCTTTATCACTCTCACTTAGCCATAGAAGTCTACAATTTTAAATTTTGGCGAAGCCCCTAGTATTAGGAAGGCCGAATTTGGGGCGCCATATACGCCTAAGTCGGGCAAGGACGACTCCTCGCCCGAAGAGGAAAAAATCTTTAAGGACTTGAGACCTCTCGAACAGCGACCAGCTCTCGCCTTATCATGACAGTCAGTTTTCGGCTTTCCCTACTGAGCTGCTCGTCCGGAAGAACCGGGACACAATCGCAGTAGTTCTCCCAGCGCTACCTTAGCCGATATAGCGGAACGTAAGGTACCAAAACATGGGAGCCGGGCAAACCCAACTATTGACCCAAGACATGATTCGGAGCTGATGCATATAATGCTATAAGTTCAGGGTGCCGCACTGTCGAAAGTGTTCGGACTTCTCACGCCGTATTATGGGGTAAACGGAAAGCCCCTGGCGTACTAACCGTACCAGAATGTACGGGTGCAAGTTGTCGAAATGAACATATAAGAAAAAGATGGATAATGCAACAATAGACTAATGCTATGCATTGTTATTTAAATAATACGTCGAAGTGTACTGATACAAGTAGTGCAATAAGCAAAAAAAATAGGACTATTTGACATGTCCTATCCAAGGGCAAGCTGCGTATGGGAAGTAAAAAGTGGGTATATCGATTGTTATTAGAGACCACCTGGGGGTTCCCTTGTATCTCCTAGCTTCTTGCCTCCTTGGTTGTTCCTTCCCGTAATGTGTCCAGCGATCAGACTGTCGGAAAGGGCTTCCAGAGAGTAAGGTCCTGAAAGAGAAAAAATGATAAAGGTATGCAGCCCCTAGGGCAGTTAAGCCGCATTGCGGGACGTTCCCTGATCGTGCCCCCACCTATGCCCATGGTATTTTCAGTGCGTAATTATGTACGCGCGGCACGGATTTCATCGCTTGACTGGGACTGGGACGGGGGCCGAATTTCTAGGCGAGCTCTGAACGTGCTAGGCGATCCTGTTGTAGGTTACTCCGGACTCGCTTGACGGTGTCCGGGGGCTGTATCGCCGAATTGGTCGTTTGCCTAAAAAGGTTTCCTTGTGCTTCTGCTGCGAGGGCCGCAGTATGCTCTTCGTGCGGAGCGAGCGTTCTGTGTTTCCATTGACTGTTATGACCCCCCTAGGTCCTGGCATCTTGAACTTGAGGTATGCGTAATGCGGTACCGCATTGAATTTTGCAAATGTGGTTCGTCCGAGCAGTGCGTGATAGCCACTGCGGAACGGGACGATATCGAAGATTAACTCCTCGCTTCAGAAGTTATCCAGAGCTCTGAAGACCACTTCCAGTGTGATTGAGCCCGTGTAATGGGCCTCTACACCTAGGATGACGCCCTTAAAGGTGGTTTTGGTGGGTTTGATCCTCGAGGGGTCTATACCCATTTTGCGCACTGTATCCTGATAGAGCAGGTTCAGGCTGCTGTCGCCATCCATAAGGACTCGAGTGAGGGGAAATCTGTTGATGATGGGGTCTAGGACCAATGCGG
Organism: Triticum urartu; assembly: GCF_003073215.2. Taxonomy (NCBI): domain Eukaryota; kingdom Viridiplantae; phylum Streptophyta; class Magnoliopsida; order Poales; family Poaceae; genus Triticum; species Triticum urartu. Next base: position 204,332,774 of record NC_053028.1, on the reverse strand, counting down.
CGGATCCGCCATGACAGATACTAGTGGTGTGGTCCCTTCGATCGAAGGTGATCGGACAAGAGGACCATGGGTTGAACTTTGGGGCGACGGGCTCTGTTGGTGTCAAAACTGGCGGATCTCGGGTAGGGGGTCCCGGACTGTGCATCTAGGCCGGATGGTAACAGGAGGCAGGGGACACAATGTTTTACCCAGGTTCGGGCCCTCTTGATGGAGGTAAAACCCTACGTCCTGCTTGATTAATATTGATGATATGGGTAGTACAAGAGTAGATCTACCTTGAGATCAGAGAGGCTAAACCCTAGAAGCTAGCCTATGGTATGATTGTATGTTATGGTTGTTGTCCTACAGACTAAAACCCTTCGGTTTATATAGACACCGGAGAGGGTTAGGGTTACACAAGGTCGGTTACAAAGGAGGAGATATCCATATCCATATTGCCTAGCTTGCCTTCCACGCCAAGTAGAGTCCCATCCGAATACGAGACGAAGTCTTCAATCTTGTATCTTCATAGTCCAACAGTCCGGCCAAAGGATATAGTCCGGCTGTCCGGAGACCCCCTAATCCAGGACTCCCTCAGTAGCCCCTGAACCAGGCTTCAATGATGATGAGTCCGGCGCGCAGTATTGTCTTCGGCATTGCAAGGCGGGTTCTTTCTCCGAATACATCACAGAAGAATTTGAATATGAGGATAGTGTCCGACCCTGTAAAATAAGTTCCACATTCCATCGTAGAGAGAATAATATTCTTGAAGATCTAATTTGCTGGCTTGTTTTGGCAGCATGACGTTATGTCATGGCCCGGTGATTATTCGAACCGTTTCCTTTAACCAGCCCCGCACATAATGCGAGGCAGTTTTTCGACACATCTTGTCAAAGCAGAGATCGTGTCCCCTTATTACGGGATTCTCATCAATACGGGCATGGGTAACCCAACCGCGCAATCAATTACGGCGCTTGGGGGATAAGCGAGTTTTACCAGGCAAGTGGGGACGCTTAGCTTCGTCCGCCCATATAAAGGGATAAGGATTCACCTTTCTATCCACGCCTTCTTCCTCATTTGCTCGTCCGTTTTCGCACACTCGAGCTCTAGCGCCCAAGTCCACCAACCATGTCCGGAGCGGGAGGCAGGTGGATGGTCTCCTCCGTCACGAAGGGAGACATCAAGAAACTGAGGAGAGCCGGATACCTGCCCGACGACATCACGCACCGGCTCCCAGATGAGGAGCAGCTCATCCCCACCCCCAGGCCCCATGAGAGGGTAGTGTTCCTCACCCATTTCCTCCGTGGACTGGGATTCCCTCTCCATCCATTTGTCCAGGGGCTCATGTTCTATTACGGCCTGGATTTCCACGATCTGGCCCCGAACTTCATCCTCAACATCTCGGCGTTTATCGTCATGTGCGAGGCCTTCCTCCGCATCAAGCCCCACTTCAGCTTATGGTTGAAGACCTTCAATGTCAAGCCGAAGGTTGTGGGCGGCCGCCAGGCGGAGTGCGGAGGCGCCATGGTGGGCAAGATGCCCAACGTAACATGGCTCGAGGGCTCCTTTGTGGAAACCATAAAGGGGTGGCAATCGGGGTGGTTCTGTATCACCGAGCCGCGTGACCCTGTATGGGCAGCGGCCCCCGAGTTCCGATCTGGCATCCCCACGCGGCTCACCTCCTGGAAAGAGAAGGGCCTGTCCTGGGGTAGTTCGGAAGAGCTGGCCGGACTCCAAACATGTATTCAAAACATGGTGAACAAGAAGCTCAAACTTGTCAACGTGGTCCAGGTCATGCTCCACTGCCGGATTCTCCCGTGCCAACAACGGGAGTTCGACCCGGCGCGACACCGAACTCTGAATAGGCTTTTCGACACAACTCACGAAGATGCCTGGAGGGTGCTGTTCAAAAGCGCCGAGGTCCCCCCTCCCATTACTGAGGATCGTGGATTCAGCGCGAAGCGCCAAGCCAAAGCGGTAAGCTGCTTTACCTCTCGCAGGATACTTATTTTTATAGGTTGACTCCATGCGGGATCTAAACTCCCGTACCTTTGACAGGACTGGCAGGAGATGGCCGGATAGATCGATTGTCCGGCTCTTTGCCCGAAGGCCCAGCAGACGCTCTTCTGGCGAAGATGCTGACTCCGGCTCCTTATACGGTACCGGAGAAGACCAAGAAGGCCAAGGGAACCCGAAAGAGTTCCCGACGCCAGGCGTCGTCGAACTCACCGTCCGATGACTCTGCGGCGCACTCCTCCCCCGAAGACAAGGAAGAAGAAGAAGATGCTCCCCCTCCTACAGGGGGAGATAAGAAAAGGAAGGCTGCCCTAACTGGGGGGGCGAAGGGTCCAAGCGGGGAAGGACTCTCCTTCCGGACAGCTCCACCGCCGCCGACGAAGACGAAGACGAGTGGTTGCCCAGGGCCAAGCCCCTGGGGAGATCGGAATTATTTGGATACCAGAGTAGCTCGTAGCATTCCTTTGTCGCACTGGTTTCCCTAACGCCGAACATGATTATGCAGGCCACCGCGAACCAGCATCGATGTATCATCGGACGGTTCCCTGGGCTCGTCGGACATGGATAGCGATCCAGTCCTGACCGCCACCTCCCCTCATCCTGCTGACGACGCCGAGGTGCTGTCTCAAGAGGCACCGGGTCGAGGGGAGACAGTCCTGGAGGCGCCTCAAGGCGACCTTCCGGACTCCGGGAGCCGAGGGGACAGGGGCCCTGAGAGCTCCGAGTTCGGCCCTCAGCCAAACACCGCGTCGGACCCTCCAGCGGTTTCGGGCTCGGGCAGGCGGCCTCCTTCTAAGAGGGGCAAGACGCCTATGCCGGTGACCTCTGTCCATCCAGAGGCGCCAGACAATCTGCTGGAAGCGCATCGCAGCGCTTCCATCGACGAGGAGCACCGCACTATCATGAGTGCGGTGATCCAGAAGGTTCAGTCCGCCAAGAGCGGATTGACTGAAGCCTGTGCCAGCCTTCTAACAGGCTTTGAGGTAAGTGTTTTAAAATGTAGTAGAAATATTACCGCATAGACAGTAGCCCCTGATGCTTTGTTTGGTGTTCACAAAGAAAAGCCGAACAGAGGATCAAATAATATCGCAGGAGTCTAATATAAGTGTGTCAATATGCATATGTAGGCTTCGCTGCTGGCGTCCGCCGCACTGACTGCGGACGTCGCCGTACTGAAGCAGGACCTCGAGGGGTCCAGGAAAGAGATCGGCCTTGCCAAGAGGCAGCTCGAGGAGAACAAGGGTAAGTAATACCCTGTCTATAGATATGTATATATATAAGAAGACGTGATTGCAAAATGACAGGATCAACGTATACTTGCCAGGGGCCACGACCGAGGTGGCGACCCTGAAGCAAGCGCTAGGCAAGGCCAAGGATATAGCGGCCAAGGAGCGCACCGAGCGAGAGAAGCACGAAGCTCGGGTGGGCGAGGTGCAGGAAGAGCTCCAGGCTCTCGTGGCGAAGCACGAGGCGTTGGAGCTTGACTCAAAGACGCGGGAGTCTGAGCTTATCGCGGCCCTCGAGAGCGCAAGAAGTGCCAAGGCCGAAGCCCAAAAAGCCCTCCAGGAGATCGACGCAATGAAGAAGATAGCGGTGGGTAAGGATTTCTATATGCAAAGCAAGCATGTAAAAGTAAATTACCGATTACTTACCCGAATCGGGAGCTCTCCAGGAGCATTCGCAGATTTGCCCCGCAGCGTGTCCGATGCCGCACAATTCTACCAGGCCGAGGATGGAAGCTCAACGGAGAAGCTGTTCTGGTCTCAGTATGCTGAGGCCGAACACCCGGTGCCAATGAGTGACCAGATGAAGCAGATGGTCGAGCTACATAAGGCGGCCGATCTGGCCATGAGGAGCTTTATAGTCTGGCTGTGGCCTGGCGACGCCGTTCCGAATAGCTTCTTCGGCCTGGTGAGGCGGCTTGTGGATGCCTGCCCGCGGCTGGAGGTCGTCAAGCGATCTGTCTGCATTGAAGGTGCACGCCGGGCTTTTGCCCGTGTGAAATTGCAGTGGGTCAAGCTAGACGCCGTGAAGCTGATCAAGGAGGGGCCGCCGGAGGGCAAGGAGCACTGCCACCCCGAGATGTACTATGAGGGTGTTCTGCCGGGTGCCCGTCTCATAGCGGACGAGTGTTCAAAAGATGTAATATTTGAGTGAGACTTGCTCGTTTTATCCTATATTTATGAAAACTTGTTTCATATGCGCTATCCAACGCTTGTTTGAATTTAAAATATTACCTTCTGTTTGGTTGTTTATCCAATCTAAGAGATGTCTAGTCCTCGGCTTCTGCCCCCATGCCACGAGTGCTGGGGTGTTCGGGATAAACCTGAGCACTCTTGTTCCCATGTTTGGGTCCTTAGAGGGAGGTGCTCAGCACAACGAACAAGGCAACCGGACTAATAATGCTTTATCACTCTCACTTAGCCATAGAATTCTATAATTTTCAATTTCGGCAAAGCCCCTGGTATTCGGAAGGCCGAATTTGGGGCGCGATACACGCCTTTAAGCCGGACAGGGCCGGCCCCTCGCTCTAAGCGGCATAAGTCTTTAGGGACTCGAAAACCTCGCCGAACAGCGACCAGTCTCTCGCCTTATCATGACAGTTAGTTTTAGCTTTCTCTACTGAGGTGCTGAACCCAGCAGAACCGGGGCACAATCACAGTAGTTCTCCTAGCGCTACCTTAGCCGATGGAGCGGAACGTAAGGTACCAAAACATAGGAGCCGGGCAAACCCAACATTTGAGCAAAGACATGATTCGGAGCTGATGCATATAATGTTATAAGTTCGGGGTGCCGCACTTGTGAAAGTGTTCGGACTTTTCACACCGCATTGTGGGGCACGTAAGCCCCTAGTGTATTAGCCGTACCAAGGTGTATGGTTGCAAGGCGTCATTAATGAACACATAGATATATATCTATATATAACAAGAATGCAATAATAGTCGTAATGTCATGCATTGTTTATTCAAAAATTGCGTTAAAGCAGAGTGATACAGATAGTGCGATAAGCAAAGAGTAGGACTATGTCCCTTCCAAGGGCAAGCTGAGGAATGATATTAAATCGAATATTCCGCTTGTTACTGTAATCAACCTGGGAATTCCGTGGTATGACGTAGCTGTCTGCCTCCTTGGTTGCTGCATCATGTGTTCGGCAATAGTGCTGCCGGACAGTGTTTCCAGAGATTAAGGTCCTAAAAAAAAGAAAAATAACCAAACGGGAAGCCCCTAGTGCGGTTTAAGCCGCGTCTTGGGGCGTGCCGCAGTTGTGCCCCCCTCCCCACCTGTGCCCATGGTATTTTTAATGCGTAATTATGTACGCGCGGCACGAGTTTCGCCGTTGGGCTGGGATTGGGGTGGCCGCCGTATTGCTATGCGAGCTCAGATCGCGCCAGGCGGTCTATTTGCCGATTGCCCCGAGCACGCTTAAAGGTGTCCGGGCTTTGAAGCGCCGAACTGGTTGATTGCCTTGAGAGGCTGCTTTGCGCTTCTGCTGCGAGGGCCGCGGTGTGCTCCTCTGTTCGGAGAGAGCACTCAGTGTTTCCATTGACTATAATAACTCTGCGAGGTCCTAGCATCTTGAGCTTGAGGTATGCATAATGCGGTACCGCATTGAATCTAGCAAATGCGGTTCGCCCGAGCAGCGGGTGATAACCACTGCGGAACGGGACTATATCGAAGATTAAATCTTCGCTTCGAAAATTATCCGGGGATCCGAAGACCACTTCCAGTGTAATTGAGCATGTGCAATGGGCCTCCACACCTGGAATGACGCCTTTAAAGGTCATTTTTGTGGGTTTGATCCTTGAGGGGTCTATACCCATTTTGCGCACTGTGTCCTGATAAAGCAGGTTCAGGGTGCTGCCGCCACCATAAGGACTCGAGTGAGGTGGAATCCGTCAATGATTGGGTCTAGGACCAGTGCGGCAAATCCGCCATGACGGATACTAGTGGGATGGTCCCTGCGATCAAAGGTGATCGGACAGGAGGACCAAGGGTTGAATTTTGGGGCGACTGGCTCCAACGCATAGACGTCCCTGAGCGCACGCTTCCGCTCCCTCTTGGGGATGTGGGTTGCATATATCATGTTCACCGTCCGCACTTGCGGGGGAAACCTCTTCTGTCCTCGAGTGTGCGGCTGCCGGGGCTCCTCCTCGTCATCGCTATGCGGCCCCTTGTCCTTGTCTTCGGCAATTAACTTGCCGGCCTGCTTGAATACCCAACAATCCTTGTTGGTGTGCTTGGCTGGCTTGTCTAGGGTGCCGTGTATTTGAAACGAGCGATCGAGTATACGGTCCAAGCTGGACGGACCCGGCGTACTTTGTTTGAATGGCTTTTTCCGCTGACCGGGTTTAGAGCCTTTGAATCCGGCATTGACTGCCGTATCCTCAGCATTTTCGCTGTTAATGCGGCGCTTATGTTTGTTGCGACGTGACCTGCTATTGCCGTCCTTGGTATCTGAGGTACCATGGTTCTTTGATATGTTATTACTGCGAGCCAGCCAGCTGTCTTCTCCCGCACAAAAGCGGGTCATGAGCGTCGTGAGAGCTGCCATAGATTTCAGCTTTTCCTGACCAAGGTGTCGGGCTAGCCACTCGTCTCGGATGTTGTGTTTGAAAGCCGCTAAGGCCTCCGCATCCGGACAGTCGACGATTTGATTTTTCTTTGTAAGGAACTGAGTCCAGAATTACCTGGCCGACTCTTCTGGCTGCTGAATTATGTGGCTCAAGTCATCGGCGTCTGGTGGTCGCACATAAGTGCCCTGAAAGTTGTCTAGGAATGCGGCTTCCAGATCTTCCCAACAGCTAATGGAGTCCGCTGGCAAGCTGTTAAGCCAATGCCGCACTGGTCCTTTGAGCTTTAGTGGGAGGTATTTGATGGCGTGTAAGTCACCACCGCGGGCCATGTGGATGTGGAGGAGGAAATCCTCAATCCATACTACGGGATCTGTTGTGCCGTCGTATGATTCAATATTTACAGGTTTGAAACCTTCTGGGAATTGATGTTCCATTACTTCGTCTGTGAAGCATAAGGGGTGTGCGGCGCCTCTGTATTGGGCTATATCGCGACGCAGCTCAAATGGGTCTTGCCCGCTGTGTTCGGCCTGGCCGGATTTTCTTTTACTGTATCCGGCGTGACGTTTATCGTCTCACAGAGTGGTGCGCCATCGTGATCCGTAGATCAATCTTGCATGCTTTGCTTTGTCCTCCAATATGTCTCGCAGGTCTGGCGTATCTCCCCATGCCTTTTTATTTAAATGGCGTTGGGGTGGAGGCTGAGCTTTTGGCTGGAATGCCTCTCTATCACGGCCACGAGGTGGCCGATCAGCCGTATCATATGCTTGTTCCTCCAGTCGGGGAGTAACCTGTACTTTGGGTAATTCTTGGAGGGGCACTCGAGTTTATATTCCTCGGCTGCGAGGACTTCAGTCCATCTGTCAGCTAGCAGATCTTGATCAGCTTGAAGCTGTTGCTGCTTTTTCTTCAGGCTATTTGCCGTGGCCATAAGCCGGCGCTTGAAGCGCTCTTGTTCGACAGGATCCTCTGGTACGGCGAATTCATCGTCGTCGAGGCTTGCGTCGTCTTCGAAGGGGGGCATGTAATTGTCATCCTCCTCCTCTCCATCTGCCGCTCTCTCAGGAGAGCTGGCTCCTCCATCCTCCTGCTCTGAATCTTGCTGGAGGGGAATGTTATTGTCTTTGGCACTATTTGGAGTGTTATTATCTCCTGTGCCGGTATCACCACTTTTGCTTTGGCAGGACCTAGAGCGGCGCCGCTGACGTCGGCACTTGGGTTCCTTCTTGGAGGGGTCCTCCTCCGCTATCTCATCGCAATTGCCTTCTTTGGGTGTATCCACCATGTATATGTCATATGACGAGGTGGCTTTCCAGTGCCCTATAGGCGCTGGTTCATGTTCGTCTCCTACATCGTCGTCCATACCGTCGATGTCTTCGGAGTCGAAGTCGAGCATGTCGGTTAAATCATCGACAGTGGCTACAAAGTGGGTGGTGGGTGGGTGTCGAATTTCTTCGTCGTCCGCATCCCAATCATGTTGGCCATAGTCCGGCAAGGGCTCTCCTGACAAAGAGAGAGACCTTAGTGAATTCAGAATGTCGCCGAAGGGCGAGTGCTGAAAGATATCCGCGGCGGTGAATTCCATGATCGGTGCCCAATCAGATTCGATAGGCAGGGGCGTGGATGGTTCGGAGTCCAGAAAAGAGTCCGACACCTTGGAATCACGGGCTTCGCAGAGGATTAGGCTGGTGTTCGGCTCAATCACCGTTGAGACTGCAGCCCCTGAGGCGGTGTCTAACCACCCGTCCTGATTGGCGCAGTTGGCTCCGAGCTAAGGGTCGGAGCTTATGCGAGCGCGGCCTCTGGGGTACTATTCGGCGGTAGAGCTAGGTCATACCCATCGTGACAGTGCGGCGCGTCCGGCTGTGGCTCGAATCCGTCGAAGATCAAGTCTCCGCGGATGTCGGCCGTGTAGTTCAAACTTCCAAATCTGACCTGACGGCCAGGGGCGTAGCTTTCAATCTGCTCCAGATGGCCAAGCGAATTAGCCCGCAGTGCAAAGCCACCGAATACGAAGATCTGTCCAGGGAGAAAAGTCTCACCCTGGACCGCATCGCTATCGATGATAGTAGGAGCCATCAAGCCTAACGGCGACGACACAGAGGAACTCTCAATGAAAGCACCAATGTCGGTGTCAAAACCGGCGGATCTCGGGTAGGGGGTCCCGAACTGTGCGTCTAGGCCGGATGGTAACAGGAGGCAGGGGACACAATGTTTTACCCAGGTTCGGGCCCTCTTGATGGAGGTAAAACCCTACGTCCTGCTTGATTAATATTGATGATATGGGTAGTACAAGAGTAGATCTACCTCGAGATCAGAGAGGCTAAACCCTAGAAGCTAGCCTATGGCATGATTGTATGTTATGGTTGTTGTCCTACGGACTAAAACCCTTCGGTTTATATAGACACTGGAGAGGGTTAGGGTTACACAAGGTCGGTTACAAAGGAGGAGATATCCATATCCGTATTGCCTAGCTTGCCTTCCACGCCAAGTAGAGTCCCATCCGGATACGAGATGAGTCTTCAATCTTGTATCTTCATAATTCAACAGTTCAGCCAAAGGATATAGTCCGGCTGTCCGGAGACCCCCTAATCCAGGACTCCCTCAGGCTCCATCGCATAGACGTCCCTTAGTGCACGCTTTTGTTCCCTCTTGGGAATGTGGGTTGCGTATATCATGTTCACCATCTTCACTTGTGGGGGGAACCTCTTCCGTCCTCCCGTGTTTGGCGGCCGGGGCTCCTCCTCGTCATCACTATGCAGCCCCCTGTCCTTGTTTTCGGCATTCAACTTGCCAGCCTGCTTGAACACCCAACATTCTCTGTTGGTGTGATTGGCTGGCTGACACGAGCGACCGAGTATGCGGTCCAAACTAGACGGGCCCGGAGTACTTCTTTTAAATGGCTTTTTCCGCTGACCGGATCTAGAGCCTCTGAATCCGGCATTGACTGTCGTATCATCGGCATTATTGCCGTTGTTGCGGCGCTTTTGTCTGTTACGATGTGGTCTGCCATTGGCATCTTTGGTATTCGAAGTGCCCAGATTCCTTGATGTGTTGTTGCTACGAGCCAGCCAACTCTCCTCGCCCGCGCAGAAGTGGGTCATGAGTGTCGTGAGGGCTGCCATAGACTTCGGCTTCTCCTGGCCGAGGTGCCGGGCGAGCCACTCGTCATGGATGTTATGCTTGAATGCCGCTAAGGCCTCTACATCCGGACAGTCGACAATTTGGTTTTTCTTAGTTAGGAACCATGTCCAGAATTGCCTGGCCGACTCCCCAGGCTGCTGAGTTATATGGCTCAAGTCATCAGCATCCGGTGGTCGCACATAAGTGCCGTGGAAGTTGTCAAGGAATGTGTCTTCCAAATCCTCCCAACTGCCGACGGAGTCTGCTGGAAAGCTATTCAGTAATGCCGAGCTGGTCCTTTGAGTTTTAGTGGGAGGTACTTGATGGCATGCAGATCATCACCGCGAGCCATGTGGATGTGGAGGAGGAAATCCTCAATCCGTACAACGGGATCTTTTGTAGCATCATACGATTCGATATTTACGGGTTTAAAACCCTCCGGGAATTCGTGATCCATAACTTCATCAGTGAAGCATATGGGGTGTGTGGCGCCTCTGTGCCGGGCTATATTACGACGCAGTTCATATGAGTCTTGTTTGCTGTATTTGGCCCGGCCAGATTTACCTTTAGTGTATCCGGCGTGACGGTCATCGTCGCGCGTTGGCGTGCGCCCCCGTGACCCGTATATCGACCTTGCATGTTTTGCCCTGCTTTCCAATACGTCTCGCGGGTCCCGTGTGTTGCCCCGGGCCTTGGTATTTTTGTGGTGGCGGGGTGCAGGCTGAACTTCAGGCTGAAACACCTCTCTGGCTCGGCCATGATGTGGACGGTCAGCCGCATCGTACACTGGTGATGTAGGTTTCAATGCTTCCTCCTCGAGGTGAGGTAGCAACCTGCGCTTTGGGTAACTCTTGGAGGGGCGCTCGAGTTCGTATTCCTCGGTCGCAAGGACTTCGGTCCATCTGTCTGCTAGCAAATCTTGATCAGCTTGAAGCTGTTGTTGCTTTTTCTTCAAGCTAGTCCAGGTGGGAGACATAGAGATTTGCAAGATACATACGGATCTGAATGTGGCAGACCCATTGACTAAGCCTCTTCCACGAGCAAAACATGATCAGCACCAAGGCTCCATGGGTGTTAGAATCATTACAGTGTAATCTAGATTATTGACTCTAGTGCAAGTGGGAGACTGAAGGAAATATGCCCTAGAGGCAATAATAAAGTTATTATTTATTTCCTTATAATCATGATAAATTTTTATTATTCATGCTAGAATTGTATTAACCGGAAACATAATACATGTGTGAATACATAGACAAACAAAGTGTCACTAGTATGCCTCTACTTGACTAGCTCGTTAATCAAAGATGGTTATGTTTCCTGACCATGAACAATGAGTTGTTATTTGATTAACGAGGTCACATCATTAGTTGAATGATCTGATTGACATGACCCATTCCATTAGCTTAGCACCCGATCGTTTAGTATGTTGCTATTGCTTTCTTCATGACTTATACATGTTCCTATGACTATGAGATTATGCAACTCCCGTCTGCCGGAGGAACACTTTGGGTGCTACCAAACGTCACAACATAACTGGGTGATTATAAAGGAGCATTACAGGTGTCTCCAAAGGTAGATGTTGGGTTGGCGTATTTCGAGATTAGGATGTGTCACTCCGATTGTCGGAGAGGTATCTCTGGGCCCTCTCGGTAATACACATCACATAAGCCTTGCAAGCATTACAACTAATATGTTAGTTGTGAGATGATGTATTACGGAATGAGTAAAGAGACTTGCCGGTAACGAGATTGAACTAGGTATTGGATACCGACGATCGAATCTCGGGCAAGTAACATACCGATGACAAAGGGAACAACGTATGTTGTTATGCGGTCTGACCGATAAAGATCTTCGTAGAATATGTAGGAGCCAATATGGGCATCCAGGTCCCGCTATTGGTTATTGACCGGAGACCTGTCTCGGTCATGTCTACATTGTTCTCGAACCCGTAGGGTCCGCACGCTTAAGGTTACGATGACAGTTATATTATGAGTTTATGCATTTTGATGTACCGAAGGTTGTTCGGAGTCCCGGATGTGATCACGGACATGACGAGGAGTCTCGAAATGGTCGAGACGTAAAGATTGATATATTGGAAGCCTATATTTGGATATCGGAAGTGTTCCGGGTGAAATCGGGATTTTACCGGGTTACCGGGAGGTTACCGGAACCCCCCGGGAATCATATGGGCCTTAGTGGGCCTTAGTGGAAAGACGAAAGGGCTGCCCATAAGGGCTGCGCGCCTCCCCCCCTCCCCTAGTCCTATTAGGACTAGGAGAGGTGGCCGGCCACCCCTCTCCCTCTTTCCCCCTTGGGAATCCTAGTTGGAATAGGATTGGGGGGGGAGTCCTACTCCCGGAAGGAGTAGGACTCCTCCTGCGCCCCTCCTCCTGGCCGGCGCCCCCTCCCCCTTGGCTCCTTTATATACTGAGGCAGAGGCACCCCAGAAACACACAAGTTGATCCACGTGATCTATTCCTTAGCCGTGTGCGGTGCCCCCTGCCACCATATTCCTCGATAATACTATAGCGGAGTTTAGGCGAAGCCCTGCTGCTGTAGATCATCAAGATTGTCACCACGCCGTCATGCTGACGGAACTCTTCCCCGACACTTTGCTGGATCAGAGTCCGGGGATCGTCATTGAGCTGAGCGTGTGCTCGAACTCGGAGGTGCCGTAGTTTCGGTGCTTGATCGGTTGGATCGTGAAGACGTACGACTACTTCCTCTACGTCGTGTCAGCGCTTCCGCAGTCGGTCTGCGTTGGGTACGTAGACAACACTCTCCCCTCTCGTTGCTATGCATCACATGATCTTGCGTGTGCGTAGGAATTTTTTTGAAATTACTACGAAACCCAACAGTGCCGGTATCACTACTTTTGCTATGGCAGGACTTAGAGCGGCGCCGCTGACGTCGGCACTTGGGTTGCTTCTTGGAGGGGCATCCCCCATTGTCTCATCGCCATTGTCTTCTTTGGGGGTGTCCACCATGTATATATCATATGATGGGGTGGCGTTCCAGCGCCCTGTGTCCGGTGGTTCCTGTTCGTCTCCTGCATCGTCGTCCATACCGTCGATGTCTTCAGAGTCGAAGTCGAGCATGTCGGTTAAATCGTCGATAGTGGCTACTAAGTGGGTGGTTGGTGGGGAGCGAATTTCTTCATCGTCTGCATCCCATTCTAGCCGGACATAGTTCGGCCAAGGTTCTCCTGACAAGGAGAGAGCCCTTAATGAATTTAGCATGTCACCAAAAGGTGAGTGCTGAAAGATATCCGCGGAGGTGAACTCCATGATCGGCGCCCAATCGGATTCGATAGGCATGGGCGTAGGCGGCTCGGAGTCCATGGCCGGAGACGAATCCAGTGGTTCGGCAACATGGCTCTCGTAAGGGGTGAAGTCAGTATCCGGCTCCATCGCCACTGAGAGTGCGGCCTCCACGGCGGGGTCTATCCACCTGTCCTCGGATGGCGCAATTTGCTCCGGATTGAAGACTGGAGTAGTTGCAGGTGTGATCTCCCGAACACTGTCTGACGGCAGAGCTAAATCATGCTCGTCGCGATCGTGCGGCGCACTTGACATGGGCTCGAATCCGTCGAAGATCAAGTCTCCGCGGATGTCAGTAGTGTAGTTTAAGTTTCTGAACCTGACCAGATGGCCAGGGGCGTAGCTCTCGATCTGCTCCAGATGGCCAAGCGAGTTGGCCCGCAGTGCAAAGCCGCCGAATACGAAGATCTTTCCGGGGAGGAAAACCTCACCCTGGACCGCATCGTTACCGATGATTGAAGGAGCCATCAAGCCTTACGATGACGGCACAATGGAACTCTCAATGAAAGACCAATGTTGGTGTCAAAACCGGCGGATCTCGGGTAGGGGGTCCCGAACTGTGCGTCTAAGGCGGATGGTAACAGCAGGCGGGGGACACGATGTTTACCCAGGTTCAGGCCCTCTTGATGGAGGTAATACCCTACGTCCTGCTTGATTGATCTTGATGATATGAGTATTACAAGAGTTGATCTACCACGAGATTATAGAGGCTAAACCCTACAAGCTAGCCTATGGTATGATTGTCCTTGTCCTACGGACTAAACCCTCCGTTTTATATAGACACCGGAGGGGGCTAGGGTTACACAGAGTCGGTTACAAGGGAGGAGATCTACATATCCGTACTGCCAAGCTTGCCTTCCACGCCAAGGAGAGTCCCATCCGGACACGGGACGAAGTCTTCAATCTTGTATCTTCATAGTCCAACAGTCCGGCCAAAGGATATAGTCCGGCTGTCCGGAGACCCCCTAATCCAAGAATCCCTCACCCCGAGTGTGAGGTTTGCTCATCACTCTGTAGGGTTTTTAAAACTTAGGCGGGTGCTAGACTGCAGCTAAGCCCCCGAGTGTGAGGTTTGCTCATCACTCGGTAGGATTTTTACAACTTAGGCGAGTACTGGACTGCAGCTAAGGCCCCGAGTGTGAGGTTTGCTCATCACTCGGTAGGATTTTTACAACTCAGGCAGTACTGGACTGCAGCTAAGCCCCCGATTGTGATGTTTGCTCATCACTCGGTAGGATTTTTAGTATTTAGGCGAACGAAATCGCAGCTAAGCCTCCAAGTGGGAGGCTTGCTCATCACTCGGTAGGATTTTTACAACTTAGGCGAGTATTGGACTGCAGGTAAGCCCCCGAGTGAGAGACTTGCTCATCACTCGGTAGGATTTTTACAACTTAGGCGAGTACTGGACTGCAGCTAAGCCCCCGAGTGAGAGATTTGCTCACCACTTGGTAGGATTTTTAATACTTAGGCGAGTACTGGACTGCAGCTAAGCCCCTGAGTGAGAGACTTGCTCGCCACTCGGTTGGATTTTTAATACTTAGGCGAGTACTGGATTGCAGCTAAGCCTCCGAGTGAGAGACTTGCTCACCACTCGGTAGGATTTTTTTTGAACTTAGGCGAGTACTGGACTGCAGTAAGCCCCCGAGTGAGAGACCTGCTCATCACTCAGTAGGATTTTTGAACTTAGGCGAACGGATTCGCAGCTAAGCCTCCGAGTGGGAGGCTTGCTCACCACTCAGTAGGATTTTTTTTAAAACTTAGGTGAACGGATTCGCAGCTAAGCCACCCACTGGGGGATTTTAGACACAAAGGTAAGTAATCGACAATCATTTTAGAAGACTGTAAAACTCTTGTCTTTGATAAACAAACTACAAATGTGCTTCTTATTACATCTCAATAGACTGAGTGCTTAAGTATAAAAGGGGCGGAGTAGCTCCGCATTCCAAGTGCACGGCTCGTCTTTCTTGTGCTCGACGTTATAGAGGTGGTACGCTCCATTATGGAGCACTCTGGTGACAACGAAGGGGCCTTCCCAGGAAGGCGGAAGCTTGTGTGGCTTCTGCTGATCCACTCGAAGAACCAAGTCTCCCTCTTGAAATGCTCGACCCCTTACGTTTCTGGCGTGGAATCGACGGAGATCTTGCTGATAAATGGTCGATCGGATCAAGGCCATCTCCCTTTCTTCCTCCAGGAGATCAATTGCATCTTGTCGTTCCTGTTTTGCTTCTTCTTCTGAGAAAAGCTCGACTCGGGGCGCATTGTGGAGCAAGTCACTTGGAAGTACAACTTTGGCTCCATAAACCAAGAAAAAGGGAGTTATGCCAGTCGACCGATTGGGAGTTGTCCTCAGTCCCCACAATACCGATGGAAGTTCATTGACCCAGGCTCCTGCTGCGTGTTAGAGATCATGATACATCTCCAACGTATCTATAATTTTTTATTGCTCCATGCTATATTATCTACTGTTTTAGACATTATTGGGCTTTATTATCCACTTTTATATTATTTTTGGGACTAACCTATTAACCGGAGGCCCAGCCCAGAATTGTTGTTTTTTGCCTATTTTAGGGTTTTGAAGAAAAGGAATATCAAACGGAGTCCAAACGGAATGAAACCTTCGGGAACGTGATTTTCTCAACGAACAAGACCCAGGAGACTTGGACCCTACGTCAAGACACAAAAAAGGGGGCCCTGGGGGAGGGGGCGCGCCCCCCCCCCCCCCCCCCAGGCGCGCCCTCCACCCTTGTGGGCCCCCTGTTGCTCCATCGACGTATTCCTTCCTCCTATATATACCTATGTACCACCAAACGATCAGATACGGAGCCGAAAACCTAATTCCACCGCCGCAACTTTCTGTATCCACGAGATCCCATCTTGGGGCCTGTTCCAGAGCTCCGCCGGAGGGGGCGCCGATCATGGAGGGCTTCTACATCAACACCATAGCCCCTCCGATGAAGTGTGAGTAGTTTACCTCAGACCTACGGGTCCATAGTTATTAGCTAGATGGCTTCTTCTCTCTTTTTGGATCTCAATACATTGTTCTCCCCCACTCTTGTGGAGAACTATTCGATGTAATCTTCTTTTTGCGGTGTGTTTGTTGAGACCGATGAATTGTGGGTTTATGATCAAGTCTATCTATGAACAATATTCGAATCTTCTCTGAATTCTTTTATGTATGATTGGTTATCTTTGCAAGTCTCTTCGAATTATCAGTTTGGTTTGGCCTACTAGATTGATCTTTCTTGCAATGGGAGAAGTGCTTAGCTTTGGGTTCAATCTTGCGGTGTCCTTTCCCAGTGACAGTAGGGGCAGCAAGGCACGTATTGTATTGTTGCCATCGAGGATAACAAGATGGGGTTTTCATCATATTGCATGAGTTTATCCCTCTACATCATGTCATCTTGCTTAAGGCATTACTCTATTTTTAACTTAATACTCTAGATGCATGTTGGATAGCGGTCGATGAGTGGAGTAATAGTACTAGATGCAGGCAGGAGTCGGTCTACTTGTCTCGGACATGATGCCTATATACATGATCATACCTAGATATTCTCATAACTATGCTCAATTCTGTCAATTGCTCAACAGTAATTCATTCACCCACCGTAGAATACTTATGCTCTCAAGAGAAGCCACTAGTGAAACCTATGGCCCCCGCGTCTATCTTTATCATATTAATCTCCTACTACTTAGTTATTTCCTTTGCTTTTTACTTTGCCTTTACTTTACTTTGCATCTTTATCACAAAAATACCAAAAATATTATCTTATCATATCTATCAAATCTCACTCTCGTAAGTGGCCGTGTAGGGATTGACAACCCCTATTCGCGTTGGTTGCGAGGATTTATTTGTTTTGTGCAGGTACAAGGGACTCGCGCATAGCCTCCTACTGTATTGATACCTTGGTTCTCAAAAACTGAGGGAAATACTTACGCTACTTTGTTGCATCATCCCTTCCTCTTCGGGGAAAACCAACACAGTGCTCAAGAGGTAGCAAGAAGGATTTCTGGCACCATTGCCGGGGAGGTCTACGCAAAAGTCAACATACCAAGTACCCATCACATACCCTTATCTCCCGCATTACATTATTTGCCATTTACCTCTTGTTTTCCTCTCCCCCACTTCATCCTTGCCGTTTTATTCGCCCTCTCTCTCTCTTCATCCTCCCTCTCTTTCCCTTTTTGCCTTTTTCCCATTTCTTGTTTGCTCGTATGGTTGGAATAGTTGTTTATTTATTAATAAATAGAGAACCTAAGATCTATGGATCCTCATCCACTTGCTAATCTTTTTAAGAGATCCAATTATGATGAACCAATTGCTAGTGAGTTTTGTGCACTAGATTATCTTTATGAGGTTTTGCTTGAAATTCGTGAATCTGAAAAGTGTGATGAATTACTTTATGAAGTGATTCACGATAGATCTTTGAATAAAAAGCATGATTGCAATGATTTTGTTATAAATTCTATTTACGTAAATTGTGCTAATAATATGCAAAACCCTAAGCTTGGGGATGCTAGTTTTGCTATGTCCTCTACTTGTTGCAATGATCATGATTGGGGTGATTCTTCTTTTGATCTTGAAAATTTATTTACTCCCCATGATGATTATGAGATTGATAATAGTGTTTGCAATAATACTGAAAGTTGGTTTGGAAGAGTGTCAATTTTAGATCCCACATATTTTGATAATGTTCAATCTTATGAAGTTTTTGATAAAAGTGGGTTTGAAGAGGTCATGACTTTAGTTAATGTTAATCCCACTATTTTGGAAGAGTGTCAACTTTGCATGCATGTGGATCGTGTTGAAAATATTTTATGTGATAGCTATTTTGTTGAATTTTCTTATGATCCTACATGTAATTATTACAAGAAAGGAAAATATGGTGGTAGAAATTTTCATGTTATTAAATTACCTCTCGTTATGTTGAGATTGCTATTGTTTCTTTCCTCTTCCTTGCACATGCTAGTTTTTGCTTGCCTTGATAATTTGTTTACCTATAAGATGCCTATGCATAGGAAATATGTTAGACTTAGATGTGTTTGTCACATGCTTTATGATGCTCCTTTTATGCTTCAATTCTTGTCTTTCATGTGAGCATCATTAAAATTGTCAATGCCTAGCTATAAGGCTTTAAACAAAAGCGCTTGTTGGGAGACAACCCAATATTTTTACTTGCTGTTATTCAATAAATAATTTATCTAGCCTATGTTTTGGTTGTGTTTTTTGTGTTTAATTAGTGTTTGTGCCAAGTAGAACCATTGGGAAGACTTGGGGAGAGTCTTGTTACACTTGCTGTAAAAAACAGAAACTTTAGCGCTCACGAGAACTGCTGCCATTTTTTTGGAAAGTGCTATTTAGTTAATTCTTTTTGAAGATGATTAATAGATAAATTCTTCACGTCCATAAATTTATTTTAGAATTTTTGGGGTTCCAGATCTTGCGCTAGCTACAGATTACTACAAACTGTTCTGTTTTTGACAGATTCTGTTTTTCGTGTGTTGTTTGCTTATTTTGATGAATCTATGGCTAGTAAAATAGTTTATAAACCATAGAGAAGTTGGAATACAGTAGTTATAACACCAATATAAATAAAGAATGAGTTCATTACAGTACCTTGAAGTGGTCTTTTGTTTTCTTTCACTAACGGAGCTCACGAGATTTTCTACTTTAAGTTTTGTGTTGTGAAGTTTTCAAGTTTTGGGTAAAGATTTGATGGATTATGGAACAAGGAGTGGCAAGAGCCTAAGCTTGGGGATGCCCATGGCACCCCCAAGATAATCTAAGGACACCTAAAAGCCAAAGCTTGGGGATGCCCCGGAAGGCATCCCTCTTTCGTCTACTTCTATCGGTAACTTTACTTGGAGCTATATTTTTATTTGCCACATGATATGTGTTTTGCTTGGAGCATCTTGTATGATTTGAGTCTTTAATTTTTAGTTTACCACAATAATCCTTGCTGTACACACCATTTGAGAGAGCCATACATGATTTGGAATTTGTTAGAATACTCTATGTGCTTCGCTTATATCTTTTGAGTTATATAGTTTTGCTCTAGTACTTCACTTATATCTTTTAGAGCACGGTGGTGGATTTGTTTTATAGAAACTATTGATCTCTCATGCTTCACTTAGATTATTTTGAGAGTCTTAAATATCATGGTAATTTGCTTAAAATCCTAATATGCTTGGTATACAAGATTAATAATAAAACTTTCGTATGAGTGTGTTGAATACTATGAGAAGTTTGAAGCTTGATAATTGTTTTGAGATATGAAGATGGTGATATTAAAGTCATGCTAATCGAGTAGTTGTGAATTTGAAGAATTCTTGTGTTAAAGTTTGTGATTCCCGTAGCATGCACGTCTGGTGAACCGTTATGTGATGAAGTCGGAGCATGATTTATTTTTTGATTGTCTTCCTTGTGAGTGGCAGTCGGGGATGAGCGATGGTCTTTTCCTACCAATATATCCCCCTAGGAGCATGCGCGTAATACTTTGCTTTGATAACTTGTAGATTTTTGCAATAAGTATATGAGTTCTTTATGACTAATGTTGAGTCCATGGATTATACGCACTTTTCTCACCCTTCCACCTTTGCTAGCCTCTCTAATACCACACACCTTTCGCCGGTATCATACACCCACCATATACCTTCCTAAAAACAGCCAACATACCAACCTATTATGGCATTTCCATAGCCATCCTGAGATATATTGTCATGCAACTTTCCACCGTTCCGTTTATTATGACACACTCCATCATTGTCATATTGCTTAGCATGATCATGTAGTCGACATCATATTTGTGGCAAAGCCACCATTCATAATTCTTTCATAAATGTCACTCATGAGTCATTGCATATCCCGGTACACCGCCGGAGGCATTCATATAGAGTCATATTTTGTTCTAAGTATCGAGTTGTAATTGTTGAGTTGTAAGAAAATAAAAGTTTGATGATCATCATTATTAGAGCATTGTCCCAGTGAGGAAAGGATAATGGAGACTATGATTCCCCCACAAGTCGGGATGAGACTTCAGACGAAAAAAAAGAGGCCATAAAAAAGGAGAAAAGGCCCAAATAAAAAAATGAGAGAAAAAGATAGAAGGGGCAATGCTACTATCCTTTTACCACACTTGTGCTTCAAAGTAGCACCATGATATTCATGATAGAGAGTCTCCTATGTTATCACTTTTATATACTAGTGGGAATTTTTCATTATAGAACTTGGCTTGTATATTCCAATGATGGGCTTCCTCAAAATGCCCTAGGTCTTCATGAGCAAGCAAGTTGGATGCACACCCACTTAGTTTCTTTTTGAGCTTTCATATACTTATAGCTCTAGTGCATCTATTGCATGGCAATCCCTACTCACTCACATTGATATCTATTGATGGGCATCTCCATAGCCCGTTGATACGCCTAGTTGATGTGACACTATCTTCTTCCTTTTTGTCTTCTCCACAACCACCATTCTATTCCACCTATAAGTACTATGTCCATGGCTCACGCTCATGTATTGTGTGAAGATTGAAAAAGTTAGAGAACACCAAAAGTATGAAACAATTGCTTGGCTTGTCATCGGGGTTGTGAATGATTTAAATAATTTGTGTGGTGAAGATGGAGCATAGCCAGACTATATGATTTTGTAGGGATAACTTTCTTTGGCCATGCTATTTTGAGAAGACATAATTGCTTTGTTAGTATGCTTGAAGTATTATTATTTTTATGTCAATATTAAACTTTTGTCTTGAATCTTTTGGATCTGAATATTCATACCACAATTAAGAAGAATTACATTAAAATTATGCCAAGTAGCACTCCGCATCAAAAATTCTGTTTTTATCATTTACCTACTCGAGGACGAGCAGGAATTAAGCTTGGGGATGCTTGATACGTCTCCAACGTATCTATAATTTTTTATTGCTCCATGCTATATTATCTACTGTTTTAGACATTATTGGGCTTTATTATCCACTTTTATATTATTTTTGGGACTAACCTATTAACCGGAGGCCCAGCCCAGAATTGTTGTTTTTTGCCTGTTTTAGGGTTTTGAAGAAAAGGAAAATCAAACGGAGTCCAAACGGAATGAAACCTTCGGGAACGTGATTTTCTCAACGAACAAGACCCAGGAGACTTGGACCCTACGTCAAGACACAAAAGAGGAGGCCACGAGGTAGGGGGCGCGCCTACCCCCCCCCAAGCGCGCCCTCCACCCTTGTGGGCCCCCTGTTGCTCCATCGACGTATTCCTTCCTCGTATATATACCTATGTACCACCAAACGATCAGATACGGAGCCGAAAACCTAATTCCACTGCCGCAACTTTCTGTATCCACGAGATCCCATCTTGGGGCCTGTTCCGGAGCTCCGCCGGAGGGGGCGCCGATCATGGAGGGCTTCTACATCAACACCATAGCCCCTCCGATGAAGTGTGAGTAGTTTACCTCAGACCTACGGGTCCATAGTTATTAGCTAGATGGCTTCTTCTCTCTTTTTGGATCTCAATACATTGTTCTCCCCCACTCTTGTGGAGAACTATTCGATGTAATCTTCTTTTTGCGGTGTGTTTGTTGAGACCGATGAATTGTGGGTTTATGATCAAGTCTATCTATGAACAATATTTGAATCTTCTCTGAATTCTTTTATGTATGATTGGTTATCTTTGCAAGTCTCTTCGAATTATCAGTTTGGTTTGGCCTACTAGATTGATCTTTCTTGCAATGGGAGAAGTGCTTAGCTTTGGGTTCAATCTTGCGGTGTCCTTTCCCAGTGACAGTAGGGGCAGCAAGGCACGTATTGTATTGTTGCCATCGAGGATAACAAGATGGGGTTTTCATCATATTGCATGAGTTTATCCCTCTACATCATGTCATCTTGCTTAAGGCATTACTCTATTTTTAACTTAATACTCTAGATGCATGCTGGATAGCGGTCGATGAGTGGAGTAATAGTAGTAGATGCAGGCAGGAGTCGGTCTACTTGTCTCGGACGTGATGCCTATATACATGATCATACCTAGATATTCTCATAACTATGCTCAATTCTGTCAACTGCTCAATAGTAATTCATTCACCCACCGTAGAATACTTATGCTCTCGAGAGAAGCCACTAGTGAAACCTATGGCCCCCGCGTCTATCTTTATCATATTAATCTCCTACTACTTAGTTATTTCCTTTGCTTTTTACTTTGCCTTTATTTTACTTTGCTTCTTTATCACAAAAATACCAAAAATATTATCTTATCATATCTATCAAATCTCACTCTCGTAAGTGGCCATGTAGGGATTGACAACCCCTATTCGTGTTGGTTCCGAGGATTTATTTGTTTTGTGCAGGTATGAGGGACTCGCGCATAGCCTCCTACTGGATTGATACCTTGGTTCTCAAAAACTGAGGGAAATACTTACACTACTTTGCTGCATCATCCCTTCCTCTTCGGGGAAAACCAACATTCTCAAAAACTGAGGAAAATACTTACACTACTTTGCTGCATCATCCCTTCCTCTTCGGGGAAAACCAACATAGTGCTCAAGAGGTAGCAGATCACGCATCAGTCGGGGTTTTAGTCCTTTGAGAATCAATCCATTTGCTCTTTCAGCTTGCCCATTCGACTGGGGGTGGGCGACTGAAGCATAGTCGACTCGAGTACCTTGAGAAGCACAAGAAGTCCTAAACTCATCAGAATCGAAGTTTCACCCATTGTCAGTGATGATGCTGTGTGGAACACCATATCTGAATGTTAACTCTCTGATGAAGCTGACAGCAGTGCTGGCTTCAAGGTTCTTGATAGGCTTGGCTTCAATCCATTTGGTGAACTTGTCGACTGCTACAAGCACATGAGTGAATCCGCTCCTACCAGTCCTCAGAGGTCTAACCATATCCAATCCCCAAACAGAAAAAGGCCAGACGAGTGGAATGGTCTTCAGGGCCGACGCAGGCTTGTGAGACATGTTGGAGTAAAACTGGCAACCTTCACATTTGTCGACTATTTCTTTTGCCATCTCATTTGCTCGTGGCCAGTAAAATCCCGCTCGGTATGCTTTGGCCACAATGGTCCGAGAGGACGCATGGTGACCACAGGTCCCCGAGTGGATGTCATTGAGGATCACTCGACCTTCTTTAGGTGTTATGCATTTGTGGCAGACTCCAGTCGCACTTTCTCTAAACAACTGTCCTCTTATCACGGTAAAGGCTTTGGATCGGTGGACGATCTATCGAGCCTCTTCTTCATCCTCTGGGAATTCTTTTCTAAGAATGTACGCGATATATGGTACTGTCCAATCGGGAGTGATGACCAAAACCTCCATGATCAAATCGACCACGGCTGGGACCTCGATTTCAGTCGGATCAGTGGCACTCTTTGGTTGTGGGGGCTCTTCGGTGAAAGGATCTTCTTGAGCTAAAGGTGTATGAATATGTTCCAGGAACACATTGCTGGGAATGGCTTCCCTCTTGGAACCTACCTTTGCTAGAACATCAGCTGCTTGATTTTTCAGTCGGGGTATGTGATGGAGCTCCAACCCCTCAAACCTCTTTTCTAACTTTCTCACTGCATTGCAATAACCAGTCATAGCTGGGATTCTGACGTCCCACTCCCTCATCACCTGATTTACCACTAAATCTGAGTCGCCATAGACCATGAGGCGACAGACGCCGAGTGAAATGGCCATACGCAACCCGTACAGGAGTGCTTCATATTCGGCCTCGTTGTTGGAAGAGTCAAAGTGAATCTGGAGAACATAACTGAGTTTGTCACCACGGGGGGATACCAACACCACCCCCGCACCAGATCCATTCAGCATCTTGGAGCCATCGAAGAACATGGTCTAATGCTCCGAGTGAATTTGGGCTGGAAGTTGCTGTTCGATCCACTCGGCGTGGAGATCTGCTATTTCTTGGGACTTGATAGCTTTCTTTTTCTCAAACTTGATGTCCAGGGGAAGGAGTTCAATCGCCCACTTCGCCACTCAACCAGTTGCATCTCTGTTCTTTAGAATCTCTGATAATGGAGCGTCACTGACGACTGTAATGGAATGATAAGAGAAATAGTGTGCAACCTTCTTCGTGGTCATGTAAATCTCATAAACAAGCTTCTGATAGTGCGGATATCTTTGCTTCGATGGAGTCAGAACTTCAGAAACATAATATACTGGGCGCTGAACTTTATAAGCTTTTCCTTCTTCTTCCCGCTCGACCGTGAGTACTGTACTGACAACTTGTCCAGTGGCTGCAATATAAAGTAGTAAAGGCTCTTTGCTGATTGGTGCAGCGAGCACCGGCTGGGTGGAAAGCAGGGCTTTGAGCTCTGCAAACGCTGCATCAGCTTTGGGAGTCCACTCGAACTTATCAGACTTCTTCATCAGTCGGTAAAGAGGCAATGCCTTTTCACCGAGGCGAGAAATGAATCGACTCAAGGCGGCCAAGCAACCAGTAAGCTTCTGGACATCGTGCACATGCACATGGCGTTTCATCCAAAGTATAGCACCAACTTTCTCTGGATTAGCATCGATCCCTCGTTCGGAAATGAGGAAACCGAGTAACTTTCCGCCAAGGACTCCGAATGTGCACTTTGATGGATTGAGCTTGATATCATATCTTCTAAGGTTGGCAAAGGTTTCAGCAAGGTCAGCCAGTAGGTCGGAACCCTTACGTGACTTGACCACAATGTCATCCATGTATGCTTCCACATTCCGACTGATTTGAGTGAGCAGACACTTCTGGATCATCCTCATGAATGTGGCTCCGGCGTTCTTCAGGCCGAATGGCATGGTGACATAACAGAAGCATCCAAATGGAGTGATGAAAGCCGTTTTATCTCATTAGGTCCATGTAGTCGGATCTGATGGTACCCGGAATAGGCGTCCAAAAAAGACAAATGCTCACACCCCGCAGTTGAGTCGACGATTTGGTCGATGCGGGGGAGAGGAAAATGATCTTTTGGGCAGGCCCGATTGATATGCTTGAAGTCAATGCACATGCGAAGTGAATCATCCTTCTTGGGGACCATGACTACATTGGCGAGCCAATCGGAGTGGTAGATTTCTCGGATGAACTCAGCTGCCAGGAGCCGAGCCACTTCCTCACCAATTGCTTTTCTCTTCTGGACGGCGGACCGTCGGAGATGTTCCTTGACAGGTTTAACTTTCGAGTCGACTCGCAAACGATGCTCAGCCAGTCCCCTGGGTACACCCGGCATGTTAGAAGGTTTCCATGCAAAGATGTCCCAATTCACACGGAGGAACTCGATGAGCGCTTCTTCCAATTCGCTGTCGAGTTTCGTTGAAATATGAGTGGGAGTGCTACCTCTTGAGCACTGCGTTGGTTTTCCCCGAAGAGGAAGGGATGATGCAACAAAGTAGCGTAAGTATTTCCCTCAGTTTTTGAGAACCAAGGTATCAATCTAGTAGGAGGCTACGCGCGAGTCCCTCGTACCTACACAAAACAAATAAATCCTCGCAACCAACGCAAATAGGGGTTGTCAATCCCTATGAGGCCACTTACGAGAGTGAGATCTGATAGATATGATAAAGATAATATTTTTGGTATTTTTATGATAAAGATGCAAAGTAAAATAAAGGCAAAGTAAATAGAAAAGTAGTAGGAGAACAATATGATAAAGATAGACCCGGGGGCCATAGGTTTCACTAGTGGCTTCTCTCGAGAGCATAAGTATTCTACGGTGGGAGAACAAATTACTGTTGAGCAACTGACAGAATTGAGCATAGTTATGAGAATATCTAGGTATGATCATGTATATAGGCATCACGTCCGAGACAAGTAGACCGACTCCTGCCTGCATCTACTACTATTACTCCACTCATTGACCGCTATCCAGCATGCATCTAGAGTATTAAGTTAAAAACAAAGTAACGCCTTAAGCAAGATGACATGACGTAGAGGGATAGGCTCATGCAATATGAAGAAAATCCCATCTTGTTATCATCGATGGCAACAATACAATACGTGCCTTGCTACCCCTACTGTCACTGGGAAAGGACACCGCAAGATTGAACCCAAAGCTAAGCACTTCTCCCATTGCAAGAAAGATCAATCTAGTAGGCCAAACCAAACTGATAATTCGAAGAGACTTGCAAAGATAACCAATCATACATAAAAGAATTCAGAGAAGATTCAAATATTATTCATAGATAGACTTGATCATAAACCCACAATTCATCGGTCTCAACCAACACACCGCAAAAAGAAGATTACATCGAATAGATCTCCACAAGAGAGGGGGAGAACATTGTATTGAGATCCAAAAAGAGAGAAGAAGCCATCTAGCTACTAATTATGGACCCGTAGGTCTGAGATGAACTACTCACACTTCATCGGAGGGGCTATGGTGTTGATGTAGAAGCCCTTCGTGATCGATGCCCCCTCTGGCGGAGCTCCGGAACAGGCCCCAAGATGGGATCTCGTGGATACAGAAAGTTACGGTGGTGGAATTAGGGTTTTGGCTCCTGCCCTGATTGTTTGGGGTACGTGGATATATATAGGAGGAAGAAGTACGTCGGTGGAGCAATAGGGGGCCCACGAGGGTGGGGGCGCGCCTGGTAGGGTAGGGCGTTCCCCCCTACCTCGTGGCCTCCTGTTACGTGCCTTGGCGTAGGGTCCAAGTCTCCCGGGTCTTATCTGTTGAGAAAATCACGTTCCTGAAGGTTTCATTCCGTTTGGACTCCGTTTGATATTCCTTTTCTTCGAAACCCTAAAACAGGCAGAAAACAGCAATTCTGGGCTGGGCCTCCGGTTAATAGGTTAGTCCCAAAAATAATATAAAACTGGATAATAAAGCCCAATAATGTCTTAAACAGTAGATAATATAGCATGGAGCAATCAAAAATTATAGATACGTTGGAGACGTATCAGGGAGCAGCATTGGGATCGGTCAGGTGAATATGAATCGGTTTCGTTTCTCCAGACGACTGAAATGCAGAGTCTGTGGCAGGCTTCTTAGCTCGCAGCAAATCACTCGGATCTGCATTTTCCTGGTACTCTTGCAATTCTACTACTGCCATTTGTGCATCGGCAATTTTTGAGCCCTTCTGGAAGCACTCTTCTGCCTTCTGGCGATTGCCAGTGATAGTGATCACCCCTCTGGGACCAGGCATCTTCAATTTGAGATACACATAACATGGTCGAGCCATAAAACGTGCATAAACAGGCCTTCCCAGAATGGCATGGTAAGCACTCTTGAAGTCCACTTCAAATGTCAACTTCTCCTTGTGGTAATTCGTGGAATCGCCAAAAACCACATCAAGGGCGATCTGGCCAAGTGACTGGGCCTTCTTGCCAGGTATAACTCCATGAAAACTCATATTGCTTTCGCTAAGCTTGGACATCGGAATGCCCATCCCTTTCAGAGTTTCAGCATAAAGGATATTTAGACCACTGCCACCGTCCATCAGTACCTTAGTCAGTCGAGTGCCTTCAACAACAGGGTTGACTACCAGCGCTTGCCTCCCAGGGGTGGCTATATGTGCTGGATGATCCGACTGGTCGAATGTGATGGCAGTCTGGGACCACTTCAGATAACTGGGTGTTGCCGGAGCAACCATGTTCACCTCTCTATTAATAACTTTCAATAGACTTTTGCTCTCAACATCAGCAAAAATCATCAGAGTGGAATTGACATTGGGAAAACCATCATCATCTTCTTCCCTTTCCTCACCCTTGTCCGACTCCTTTTCCTTCTCCTTGGGTTGTTTCTCTTAGAACTGCTGGATCAAGAGACGACACTGTCGAGTGGTGTGCTTAGGGTAAATGAGATTCCCCTCTTCATATTTTTTGGTATGAATGTGGCATGGTAAATCCAACACATCATTCCCATCTTGATCTTTAACTTTCGTGGGAGTCCAGGGCCCTTTGGGCTTCCCCTTGAATTTCCCTTGGGCCACAACTAAAGCTTCACCAGGAGCAGCTGGTTCGGCCTTGCGCTTCTGTTTCCGACTGGAATTCCCTCCTCCGGTTTCTTGGGCGACTGTTTTGTGCTTGCCACTCCGGAGTCGGTCTTCCTCTTCACCATTGGCATACTTGGCGGCAATGTCCATCATTCGACTCAGGGACATATCTCATGTCCGACCGAACTTCAGATTCAACTCTCTGTACTTAACACCTTCCTTGAAGGCACAAACTGCTTGGTGATCCGACACATTCTCCACTGTATGGTGCAACGTGATCCATCTCTGGATATAATCTCTCAAGGTTTCATTCGGCTTCTGCACACAGGACTGCAGCTCTGTCAACCCTGCCGGCCTTTTGCATGTACCTTCAAAGGTTCTAACAAACACTCGGGCAAGTTCTTCCCAACTATATATGCTGCCAGGTGCTAACTGATTCAACCACGCTCTGGCTGAGCCCTCCAACATCAAAGGAAGGTGCTTCATGGCCACTTCATCATTGCCGCCACCGATCCGCACAGCCACTCGGTAGTCCTCAAGCCAAGTGTCGAGCTTGAACTCGCCAGTGAACTTGTTGGCTCCAGTCGCCAACCTGAAGTTGGGAGGAATCACTGCTGCTCTGATGGCTATGCCGAAACACTCGGGACCTGAAACATGCACCCTGCTTCCAGTCGGATAATCTCTATCATGGCCCTCTCTGTGTGCCATGTTCCTGTCAACCAGACCTTGAACGAGAATAGATCTCGCATCAAAGCCTGGCTCTCTGGGGTCGACTGGAATTCTTCGTTCGCCGCTATGGGGGCGCCTGTCCTCTTGCCGCTGATGCACGTCTGACCCACTCCTCGGAGGAGGCGTGGTCACTCGACGACGGTCATCGTGGTCGAGTCGATGATCATATTGCTCACGGTTCCTGTACTGATCCTGCCGGTGCCCACGTCCCTCATGCCGCGGAGGCGATCTTGGGCTGTGAGCAGATTGGACAGTGTCTGCCACCACAGATCTGCTATGAATCCTATTCCGCGACTGAGATACTGTTGTATTTTGCTCTCCTGCTGCCCGGAGTAAAGCCCGGATCTACATCAAACCTCGGCCAGCTTCCGACTGGGAAGGCTGAATTGACTCCGCTATTCGGGCTGCAGCTGTGATATTCTGGATCGGAGTTCGGTATACCTGAGTCGGAGGCGGAAAAAGTTGTCGTCGACTGGACTCAGGAATCCGCTGCCAAGCATGCTCGTCGAGTGCGCGCTAGAGGTTCTCCAGTCGAGTGCGCTCAGCCAAGTTGGCCAGGCGCGCCTCCTCCAAGGCCCGGGCCTCGGGGGTTTCTCCAACGATAGGAGTGTGAAGTGCATCCATATTGCGGCGACGAAGATCTTCTCTCTGCTGCGAAGAGAGGGGTTCGGGGCGGTACTCTTCGTGGACGCGCGACGGATCGCCGACGCCATTGCCACCATCGTCGCGAGGGAAGCCAGGAGGACTGCACGGTCCATTGACCAACAAGACTTCCGCCGCGGGATCACTGCTGTCGCACTCAGATGCAGTCTCGACGGAGCTAGTCGACAGGTCGAACAGGCCATAGAGAGTTTCATCGGGCTCGATCGCCGCAATTTGTGGGGTGGCCGATTGGCAGGCCACCGCGTGCCTCACCCACCGCTGAAGTCGTGACCGACCGGATCGCTTGCGCCGGTGAGAAGCGAGGAGCGAGGACGCCGTAGGAGCTGACTGAAACTAAGTCGATGGCTGTCGAAGAAGGACACCGCGGGCGCACGCGCGGAAGTGCGTCGCCCCGCGGACGGGGACCGCGTCGACGTCGAGTGGAGCCTTGTGGAGCCAAGCGGAGCCGTCGGCAATGAAGACGAGCGCTCCAAGACGGATCTCACGGCCCTCAGTCAATCCTCCGCTAGAAACCATGATGATGGGAACCGGAAAAATTGCAACTTCTCCAACAAACTGCTAGACACCTGCCCCATGGTGGGCGCCAACTGTCGTGGGTCTAAGACTGACGGTAGAATGGGGGTAGGTATGAGGAGGCAAGATCCTAGCTATGGAGTAGTTGTACACATGAGTTTACGAGTTCAGGCCCTTCACGGAGGAAGTAACAGCCCTACGTCTCGGTGATCAGAGGCGGTCGACTGGATTGTGTATATGTCTATGTTTACAAAGGATGTGAACCCTTGTCCCAGAGGAGGGGAGTGACTTATATAGAGTGCGCCAGGACTCTAGCTCTCCCCCGTTACACAGGATTCAATGTACATTAAGAGTGGAACGTTACTAGTAACACTAGCAATTAAGTGATATAAATGATAATCAAGTCTATGAGTAAATGCCCGACCGTTGTTGTGTAGAGTGGCTTTAGGTCTTCTGTATGTCGAGTGGTTACTGTGACGGTCGAGTGTCATGATTTTTCCGAGTGGAATGTCTCTGGTCGAGTGGATGATGGTACCCTTCGAATGCTTCTGGCTTTAGGGCGATGACCTTGGGGAGGGCGTCTAGGTCAGGCCTATGACCCTACCCTAGGTACATAGCTTCATCAGGTGGTGGTAGGAAAAGGGTCAGATCCGAAAAAAATCCACAGAAGGGGTCAGATGCGGCTAAAAGATGTGCAAAGGGTCAAGACAGTGAATTTGGCCGCATGACGTATGGGCGTCCCTTGAACAGTTGGCGTCCTGATCACCATCTTCCCCCGCTCCATATTCCCTTGAGGATAATCTTTGATGCATATCAGCAACGAGATGTAGCGTTGCAAGAATCTGAAGGAGGCCTCCATGGGTGGCAGCTCTTTTTCTTGTGTGATCTCGTTACAGACATGCCAAGAACGCCAAAAGGTCATGAGCACCACCCTGCGAGTCGTTTCTGAAAGGGGCTCCGGCACGCCGAAGAGCCACTCTGGCCTCATGTTGCATAAGGCGTTGAAGTCTGGGAAGTGGGAAAGACCACTCTCTGGACATAGCACACCATAGATCCTTGGCACATGGGCATCTACACATCGCATGGAAGTCATCATTCCGTACCACATAGGGGACAGATATTAGTACGTTCCACGTTGCTGGAAAATTTATTCGACCAAGTGGCAAGAGAGTTTGACACCACCCGTCATGCGAAGACGCGTACCTTAGGGGAGCAGGGCACCAACATATGGTCTTACAGATGGTGCGGCGACCATCCGATACCTTGCTCGTCCATGGCAAAGAGATATGCGGACTGGATTATAAAGATGCCGGTATTTTCCGCGGCGCCAGCGAGGACATCTTGATGCGGATGATGGCGTCAATGTCCACTGACGGAAAATGTTGGTGAAGGAGGTCCATCTGCAAGGAGTCATTCTCGTCAAGAGCTCGGTGACCCGCGAGGCCTGTTGTTCCCTTGGGGCGAGGTGAGCTAGCCCGACGGCTCCCAGGGTAGCCATCTATCGCACCAAATTCGAATATGTGTGCCGTTGCCAATTCGCCATTCCAACCCCTTCTTTAGAAGTTCTAAGACATGTTGGATAGCTTCCAGGTGACAGGGTCCTCAAGAAGCTTCAGGATAGTAGCGAGCTTTTTAGAACCTATGCACAAAGGCTATCATGTTTGGTTAGAAGTCTCCAAGCCTACCGAGCAAGCAGGGCTTGGTTGAAAATTTACGTTTCATGATATTATGCAAATAATGGCAATGTGTTTTCCTCTTTCCCTTTGACGATCCCCGCCAAAATTTTCGAACCATCATGTTTAAATCATCACATATGGACATGGGAAGCTTGAACACACCCATCATATATGTGGGGATACCCTGCACAACCGCTTTAAAAATCATCTCTTTCTCTGCTAGAGATAACATATCTCTCCGTGTAATAATTGTCTTAGTAAGACGAGCTTGGAGGTTTTGAAATTTACAATTCAACATTCGGTCATCATGAGTAGGCAGCCCCATAAATTTCTCCTCAAAAGAAGAGGGCTTTCAACATTCAGCCATCAGGAGTAGGCAGCCCCATAAATCTCTCCTCAAAAAAAGAGGGCAGAGCTACAAGTATACTCTCCTGTTGTTTCCTGGACACGCTTTCCCATACATTATGCTGCACTTGGCGGGATTAATAAGCTGACCGGGGAATTCTCATAAGGCTAGTCATAGTGGGAGTAACTTAGATAGTAACATAGCGCACTCTAAGAAAATTTTGCTTATGTGACATGTAGTTAATAAGAGATGTGTTTAGAGTAACATAATATGTTACTGTAACATAGCGCTTCCCGAGAAAGGATGAGTCTACAAGCTAATAAATGAATACATCTATGACACTGCTACTATGTTACTTTACACTATGAAGATAGTAACTTAGACTAGTGTGAAAGGATTGATATGGTTGACTAGAGGGGGGTGAATAGGCAACTAACAATTTTTAGCTTTTCTTTACCAAATTAAACTTTGCATCAAACTAGGTTGTCTAGATGTGCAACTAGGTGAGCAACCTATATGATGCAACAACAACGAGCACACAAGCAAGCAAGAGAAGTAACACTAATAAGCTTGCACAAGTAAAGGTGCGAGATAACCAAGAGTGGAGATGGTGAAGACGAGGATGTGTTACCGAAGTTCCTTCCTTTTGAGGGGAAGTACGTCTCTGTTGGAGCGGTGTGGAGGCACAATGCTCCCCAAGAAGCCACCAGGGCCACCGTATTCTCCTCGCGCCCTCACACAATGCGAGATGCCGTGATTCCACTATTGGTGCCCTTGGAGGCGGCGACCGGACCTTTACAAACAAGGTTGGGGCAATCTCCACAACTTAATCGGAGGCTCCCAACAACACCACGAAGCTTCACCACAATGGACTATGGCTCCGTGATGACCTCAACCGTCTAGGGTGCTCAAACACCCAAGAGTAACAAGATCCGCTAGGGATTGGTGGGGGAATCAAATTTATCTTGGTGGAAGTGTAGATCGGGGCCTTCTCAACAAATCCCGAGCAAATCAACAAGTTTGATTGGCTAGGGAGAGAGATCGGGCAAAATGGAGCATAGAGCATTAATGGAGCTTTTGGGGAAAGAGGTAAGTCAACGAAGAAGAAGAGGACCCCCTTTTATAGAAGGGGATCCCATCCAACCGTTACCCCCTAAAACAGCCCCGCACAGGGCGGTACTACCGCAGGTGGCAGCGGTACTACCACTGGACCCAACGGTACTACCGCTCCCCCTTGCGGTACTACCGCCCAGCCTGGGAGGGCTCGAAGAGAGAGCAGGAAACGTGTCAGTGCGGTACTGCCGCGGTGGTAGGGCGGTACTACCGCCCTCGAGCGGTACTGCCGCTTCTACAACCGCTGCAAAGTGCCGCTCAACCCAACACGAGGGGCGACCCCCTCGAGTCGACGTGGTAGTAGCCCGGTACCGCAGCGGTACTGCGGCTGAGAACCACAAGCGGTACTACCGCTGGGTACCACGATACTACCGCTCGGACACAAATCAGCACAACTGCAAGGGGAACGAGCTCTCTAGTTGAAGCGGAAAAGCTCAGAGGGTGAGAGAAGGATGTGTACGTGTTGATTCCACCCAAGCCTTACCAAAGCGTACCCCCTCTTGATAGAACGGTGACTCCTACGAAACTAGTCCACCAAACAAGAAACGAAGGAGCTACACCTTCTTGAAAAACACTCTGAGGGGAAAGAAATCGGCTCATGCCAAAGGATGAATCTTTGAAAGGCTCAAAGCACACGGTTAGTCTGCAAACATGTTGTCATCAATCACCAAAACTACATTGAGAGAGATATGCCTTAACAATCTCCCCCTTTTTGGTGGATTGATGACAACCAGGGATTTGCACAGGGATAAGGCATGAAAGTAAAGATACTTAGAACTACAAAATATAGACGGGC
Organism: Triticum urartu; assembly: GCF_003073215.2. Classification (NCBI taxonomy): domain Eukaryota; kingdom Viridiplantae; phylum Streptophyta; class Magnoliopsida; order Poales; family Poaceae; genus Triticum; species Triticum urartu. The sequence goes on along the minus strand of NC_053028.1, from coordinate 204,299,027 downwards.
TCCCCCTGAATGTGTGCACCTAGTTAGTAGTGCCTTTGGAATGCAAGACACACACATTAGGATCAACACTCCCCCTATATTTTATAGTCCAACAATCTAAGCACAGGTTACAAGAGAGTAGGGTATATAACAGGATAAGCATGCAACTCATAAGATACCAAAGTACTAGATAGACATAGATAATGATAAGATAAAGATAAGGTAGCATATGTCTCACACCATAAGTTTGGAACTTAGGTCTCACTGGCACAAAACCAAACAAAGCAAACGGCGAGAAAACACAACGACACCACAAACCACAAAGACACACTCGCAACAGCAACAAAACAAATCCCTAAAATCTCCCCCCTTTGGCATCGAGACACCAAAAGGGCAAAGAGCGTTGCTACGGATCCAGGTGATAGCAAGCTGAGGATCTCAAACATCACATCCCAGCGAGATCATCTGCACCACCATCATTGGTCAGAAACTGCTCTGTGTCTGAATCGGTCCACTGGCAATGCTGTTGAACCCACTCCTCATCAGTGATCCTCTCCTCAGATCCGCTGTTAACAGTGGCACCCAACTGGCGCATGAGCTCCTTGTGACGTCTGCGGGCCTTCTTCTCAGAGACATGAGATATGTACTGGCCATGAGACTCCATGCAGAAAAGTTTCTTCATCTTGCGCTTAATCCTCTTAGCCCATGAGGGCTCCACACCGGAGGGCTCATAGTCCTCATCCTTGTCGGCCTCAGCCTCGTCCTCGGTCTCCATGTCAGCCTCAGAAGGTGGATCACCAGATCGAGGGGCTTGGGTGCCCCAGTTGTCCTTCTTCCTCGGACGCTTGATATCGTGAGAAATCAACTCTCCAATTTCCAGCGCAGTCCTGGGATAGTGATGTGCACAGGCCTTCTCAATGAGCAGCATGATGAAAGGACCATAGATCGGGCACTTGCGCTCAGAAATGGCAGAAAGAAGTTCAGACCACATAACATGAGAAATGTCCAGGGACTCTCCAGTGTTTGCTTCCTTCTCATGCTGGCAGAAGAGAAGCATGTCCACGAGATAGGAGTGGACCATATCCAGATTCCCAATGCGAGGGAAAAGAGTCTCTCGGAAGACACGGTGAAGGATGTCCATATAGGTAGACAGCTCATAGGTTACCTTCTTTGTCTTGGGGTTAACCTTCTTAGAACAGTAGGGCCAGAGGGCTTGCTTGTGAGTGGAGGTGACATTGCGGTGAGGACGGAAGCCGACTGGATTCTCAAGCCCGTGATCTTCCACCCCAAGTAACTCCATGAAGGCCTTCCACGTGACAGTGAGCAACTAGCCATTTGTCATCCAAGTCAGAGTCCTTTCTGCATCAGTTCCAAGATGGATAGTGGCATAGAATTGGCATATCATATCGGCATCAAAGTCCTTGTTGAACTGCATGATTATGAGAATGTTCAACGGAGTGCACATCTGAAGGGCTTCGCCAAAGTACTCAGGGTCCTTTTCCATAGGATCAGTGTCAATGGAACGAACATCAACAAAGTGATTCTTCTTAGCCTTGATCACATCAAAGAAGATGGCGAACTGAAAGCGGTTCCAGAACGGGCGGTTGACGAAAGTGGGATCTTGGTCTTCCTCATAGGGGTTGCGGCGACGCTTTGCCCAAAATACCTTGGCAGTCATCTCAGACACAGTCTTTCCCTTTGGCTTGCTTGCCGATCTCTTCGTGAGCTGAGGCGGTGGTGGAGCACTTGAGGTAGCACCGGCTGGCGGCGGTGGAGCACTAGTGGAACCACCTGCTAACTCAGATGTGCGGTAGCGCTTTGACGTTGCACGACCGGGATTGGCACGGCGGACCTGCTGCTCAGGATGATCATCACCTGGAACCAAACACACGAGCAGAAGAAACAACACGAAAGAAAGAGCATAAGCCACCAAACAAAGCAACAAGGATCAAAACATGGTAGGAAATGATGGAACTGGGCATGTAGCGGTAGTACCGCGACCCAACCCCGGCAGTACAGCTTGCGCGGCAGTACCGCTCAAGGAGGGCGGTAGTACCGCTCAAGATGAGGAAAAGCAGTTCCCTTACTGCCGTGGACAGATCCGGCACTACCGGAGATGCCAAATTCAAAAATAAGCCTACCAAACTTCAATACAAAGGGCCTAGAAGCCATCTCCATCCTACTCAAGCCTCGACTTAGCCAAAAGATGAGTAAAACAATGCCTATTGCCCCTAAAAACTAGATGCAAGATCTAGGCAAAGAGAGAACGGGGTCGGGGGCAATAACAGCATCCAGGGCTAGAGGACGTGGTGGGGATCGACTCCACCGGAGGAAATGGAGAGGGACGGCACAAAACGGCGGCCGGCCAAGGCCTTCCTGCGGCGAGGCGTCGCTGGAGCGACGAAGAAGACAAGCGAGTGGGGGCGAATGGGTATGGGGGAGAAAACAACTCCCCCTGCCCCGACATAACCCCCACTGCCCGCCCCGCAGCGGTAGTACCGCTGGGGTGGGCGGTAGTACCGTGCACGCCGCGGTAGTACCGCTCTGTCGCAAAGAGGATTGGCCAAAAGGCTTAGCTCAAGAAAAAGAAATCGAAACGAAAGCGAGAACCAACACACACACAAAACCGACAAAGACAAACCTCTCCAAGAGAGGGCGGTGGCCGAGGCCACCTATGTTTGAGTTCAGAGGTATGGCGCCGTGAAGATTTTAACCTTGGGCCCATGACCAACACTCATCTTTGAAGCACAAGTACCATCAAAATGGCTAATGTGAAAGAGTTTGATTAGTTTATGCATTATGGGGGAGGGAAAGTTCATTGAGAGAACAACACTCCCCCTATGTCCATGCCTACACCTAAACTAGACAACAAGTTGAGTGTGGTGGCGTGTGCAAGGGTTCAAGTCACATTGCTTGAATCAATGATATTTAGCTCATGCCTTAACTCACGAAATCTTGCTTCATCCAAAGGCTTCATGAAAATATCTACAAGGTTATCAAGAGTGTTGAAATAGTTGAGCTCGATCTCCCCTCGCCTAATATGATCCCGGGTGAAGTGATACCGAATCTCAATATGCTTCGTCTTGAAGTGTTGCACCGGGTTGAGAGAGATCTTGATGGCACTTTCATTGTCACACCAAAGAGGCACTTTGTCACAAATGACACTGTAATCCTTTAAAGTTTGCCTCATCCATAGAAGTTGTGCACAACAACTACCGGCAGCCACATACTCCGCTTCCGTGGACGAGAGAGATACGCAACTTTGCTTCTTGGAAGACCAACTCACCAAAGAGCAACCAAGAAATTGGCACCCTCTGGAAGTGGACTTCCTATCCACTTTGTCTCCCGCCCAATCCGAGTCCGAATAACCTACAAGCTTGAAGTTTGCTCCCCTTGGGTACCATAAGCCAAAGTTTAGGGTATGAGCCAAATATCGAAAGATTCGCTTGACCGCCACAAAGTGACTTTCCTTAGGTGCGTCTTGAAACCGTGCACAAATTCCCACACTCAACATGATATTCGGTCTAGATGCACAAAGGTAAAGCAAGGAGCCAATCATGGAGCGATATACCTTTTGATCCACCGCTTTACCATTGGGATCAATGTCAAGTTGGCACTTGGTGGGCATGGGAGTGGAAGCCGGCTTGACATCACTTAGCTTGAATCTCTTGAGCATGTCTTGAGTGTATTTGGCTTGGTTGATGAAGGTTCCTTCTCTCCTTTGCTTCACTTCGAACCCGAGAAAGAACTTCAACTCTCCCATGGAAGACATCTCGAACTTTGAGGTCATGAGAGCGGCAAATTCCTCATTGAAAGCTTTGTTAGGGGAACCAAAGATAATATCATCAACATATAATTGGCACACAAACAACTCCCCTTTGACCTTCTTAGTAAAAATAGTGGGGTCGATTAGCCCAACTTCAAAACCACGGTCTTGTAACAACTCGGTAAGGTGGTCATACCACGCACGTGGGGCTTGTTTAAGGCCATAGAGTGCCTTAACGAGTTGATACACATGATCGGGAAATTAGGGATCCTCGAACCCGAGGGGTTGCTTGACATATGCCAATTCATTAATCGGACCATTAAGGAAAGCACTCTTCACATCCATTTGTTGTAACTTAAAGTTATGATGAGAAGCATATGCAATCAACATGCGAATGGATTCAAGACGAGCAACGGGGGCAAAGGTTTCACCGTAGTCGATACCCTCAACTTGGGAGTAGCCTTGTGCTACCAAGCAAGCCTTGTTGCGAATGATAATCCCATGAGCATCTTGCTTGTTCTTGAATATCCACTTGGTTCCAATGACATTGTGGTTCTCCGTTGGCCTTGGCACCAATCTCCACACTTTGTTGCGCTCAAAGTTGTTGAGTTCTTCATGCATGGCATTGAGCCAATCCGGATCTTCCAGCGCCTCATAGACCTTTTGGGGTTCAACACACGAGACAAACACGTGATGTTCACAATAGTTTGCTAATTGTATACGAGTGCTTGCCCCTTTTCTTAAGCTTCCAAGCACATTTTTCATGAGATGATCCTTGGTGGAGAGCGTGGAAGCAATCTTGGCGGCACGACGCTCCAATTCCTCCTCGGGGGTGAGACGAGGAGTGGTCACTTGATCATCTTGAGCGTCGTCTTGAGCTTGTTCTTGATCTTGAGGAAGCTCTTGATCTTGAACTTGCTCAGAGGAGAGAACTTGACCTTGGGCATCACTTGATGTTACAACACCATCTTGAGATTGACCTTGCCCTTGGTCTTGTTCTTGAGGTTGAGGGCCTTCACTTTGTTCTTCGGAAGCGTGTGGGTCTTGGGTTGGTGAAGGTTCCACTTGAGTGGAACATTGTCCTTCTCCTTCGTCCACAAGGGGTTCCTCAATGGGTAGGATATGACCAACACCCATTCTTCTTATGGCTTGGGGAGGAATTTCATCACCTACATCACAAGTACCACTTTGCTCCACTTGGGAGCCGTTATTCTCATCAAACTCCACGTTACACGTTTCCTCAGTAAGTCCTGTGGACTTATTGAGAACATGGTAAGCATGAGAGTTTGTAGCATAACCAACAAATATGCCCTCATAAGCTCTAGCCTCAAATTTAGACAAACGGACACCTTTCTTGAGAATGAAACACTTACACCCGAACACCCGGAAGTACTTGAGGTTGGGCTTGTTACCAGTGAGTATCTCATATGGAGTCTTGTTCAAGCCTTTGTGGAGGTAGAGCCAATTAGATGCATGACACGCGGTGTTGATGGCTTCGGCCCAAAAGTTGTAGGGAGACTTGGACTCTGCCATCATGGTCCTTGCTGCATCCATCAATGTCCGGTTCTTCCTCTCCGCTACACCATTTTGTTGAGGGGTATAAGGTGCGGAATATTGATGCTTGATTCCCTCATCACTCAAAAACTCATCCAAGGTGTAGTTCTTGAACTCGGGGCCGTTGTCACTTCTTATAGTCAAGATCTTTGTATTGTGTTGTCGTTGAGCTTCATTTGCAAAGTCGATGACGGTTTGTTGGGTCTCGCTCTTCCTCTTGAAGAAATATACCCAAGTGTATCTTGAATAGTCATCCACAATCACCAAGAAATACTTTCTAGCACCAAGACTATCAAAGGATGGAGGCCTGAAGAGATCCAAATGAAGGAGCTCCAAAGGCCTCTTCGAGTAGATGATAGTCGTGGGAGGGTGAGCCTTCTCATGTAGCTTTCCTTTGATACAAGCACTGCAAGCACAATCTTTGGCAAAACTAACATTTGTTAGTCCACGGAAATGGTCCCCCTTGAGAAGACTTTGCAAAGATCTCATATTGACGTGGGCTAAACGGCGATGCCAAAGCCATCCCACGTCAACCTTAGCCATTAGGCATGTCGCGGTCTTAGTGGGTCGCTCCAAAAAGTTAATCACATAGAGACCATTCTCGACATGCCCAACAAAGGATACTTTAATAGTCTTGCTCCACAAGAGGGCCACGGTATCAATATCAAAGAAAGTGGCAAAGCCCATAAGTGCTAGTTGACGAACGGAAAGTAAATTGTATGCAAGGGACTCAACAAGCATGACCTTCTCGATCGTAAGATCATGAGAAATGACAACTTTGTCGAGTCCCAATACCTTAGAGGACGAGGCGTCACCCCACTCGATGTTGGTGGGCATGGATGGAATCTTTTGCACGTCCACCACCAAGTCCTTGCTTCCGGTCATATGATTAGTAGCTCCACTATCGAGGAACCATGATCCCCCACCGTAAGCAAACACCTACAAGAGATCAATGCTTGGTTTTAGGTACCCATTTTGTAATGGGTCCTTTGATGTTAGTAATAAGGGTCTTAGGAACCCAAATAGACCATTCAATGTACTCATAAGGATAACCAACAAATTTGGCATAAACATGCCCATCTCTAGCACGGCACAACACATAAGAAGGGTTAAAGTCGCCGGCTTTGTTGGGAATGGAAGTGTTGCCCTTCTTGGCATCACTACCCCTCACGGAGTTCTTCTCCTTCTCCTTAGTAGCACCCTCTCCCTCCTTCACAAAAGTTTGCTTGAGAGGAGGAGGTCGTTTGGCCTTATCATTCTTCTTGCTCTTGGACTTGGGCACGTACCCAATCCCTTCCTTGGCCACAACTCCCTTTTGGTTGGTCAAAAGGTCGTTGAGATTCTTCTCGCCTTGTATCCAAGACACAAGACCTTTCTCAAGTTGCACCTTTAGCTTAGCGTTCTCCTCAACAAGATGCACATGCTCACAACACGGGTTAGTAGCATTTGCATTATCAATTAACATCATACGAGGAAAAGTGGCTTTCTCCTTGGTTATCTTTACTTGAAGTTGATCATGAGACTCTTTGAGGCTAGCATGAGCACCCTTCAAGACCTTGTGAGACTTGTCAAGTATATCAAACTCCTATTTGAGTCTAGCAAGATCAACCCCAAGCCTGGCCTTCTCGGAGTTTAGCACACGAGAGACAACAAGAGCATGATCAAAATCTTTCTTTAACTTAGCGTGATCAACGTTGTGTGACTCCTCAAGAGCCAAACGAAGACCACACTCTTCCTCAAGAGCATTGGAAATATCCGAAATCTCATCGTCATAGTCACGACTATGCCCCTCCATCTTGGAGATAGTATCTTCGTGAGCCTCGATCATGTCATTGGCTTCACCAAGTTGTTTCAAGAGAGCAACAAAATGCTTCTTGGATTTACCCTTGAGTTTACCCATAAAGTACTCAAACTCATTTTCCTCCACATTGGATCCCTCATATTCATCAATGCAATCCGTCAAGGAAGGATTATTAATGATGGTAGTTTTGATGTTGGGGGTTACCTTGTTGGTGGCTTTAGCCATGAGGCACTTGGCGGTGATGTTCTCATTGGGTGAGTCGAAGAGAGACACTCGTGGAGTTTTTGCAATGGCAACGGAGGCCATGGAAACCGACTCACCATCTTCATCAACATCATCATCATCCTCATGGTACTCTTCTTGAACCACCAACGCCTTGTGAGGGGTCTTCTTGGTGAAGTTGCTCTTGTTGGGGAAAGACTTGGCTTTGTCCTTTCGGATGAGATTGCCACCATTGTCTTCCCTCTTCTCATACGGACACTCCGCAACAAAATGGCTCACATTGCCACAATTGTAGCAAGTCCTCACACGTTGCTTGCTCTTCATGCCACTTGAGTTGTTCTTGTTGAAGTTTGGCCTTGAGTTCTTCTTGCTCCAAAATTGCCTTGAAGCAAGTGCCATGTGTTCATGATAGGCATACTTTGTATCTTCAGGGTTGCTTTCCTCTTCTTCCTCTTCTTCTTCTTCTTCAACACAAACCTTGGCCTTCAATGCAAGGTTGGGCTTCTTTGCCATTTGAGAGCGAAGCACCGCATTGTCGGCGGTCTTGTCCAAGATGTTCATAGCCACAAACTCATCCAACACTTTACTTGAGGTCAAGGTGTGGAAGTCCAGCCTTTGACAAATGACGGAGGACATGGCCTTGTGGTAAGGCATCATTGCCTTGAGGAATTTGCGCTTGATCCAATTGTCATCCGTGTCCTTGCTCTCATGATCTCGGAGTGAGACCGCGAGTTTGGTTACTCTCTGATAAAGCTCACGAGGTTCTTCATCTTCGTTCATAGCAAACTCATCGGCTTCATCTTGCACTACTTCATAGTTGGAGCGTTGAATGCTTGCGCTTCCCCGGTAGAGAGAGACAACACAAAGCCATGCATCTTTGGCCAAGGCGGAGGGCCGAAGATGAGGTAGATCTTTGGGTGGAATTGCATCTTGGATGATGAAGAGAGCATTCTCATTGAATTGATTATTCGCGGCTTCTCGAGGAGTGAAGTTGCTTGGGTCATGCGGATAGAAACCTTCTTCAATGATTCCCCAAAGATTAGTATTCACATGATTTAAATGACGCTTAAAGCGATAAACCCAAGAATCAAAGTCCTCATTTTTCACAATCTTAGGGGGAGGACCGGCATGATTCAAATGAGTGGAAGGAATCGGTCCACCATAAACAAGTGGTGGTTCCACATGGGCAAAGATGCCGGTGTCATTTTTACCACAAGAAGAAGGAGCCTTTTCACTACTAGCTTCCCCCTTGTCGGAGTTAGTATCCGTCACCTTGTCAGTGGGATCTCCCACTTTCAATGGTGCGGTGGATAGTTTAAGCCCTTCAATAAATTTAGTAAACATGCTTTCAACCTCGGTCGTCATTGAGGTTTTCAATGTCTCCAAGGCTACATTGAATTCCTCACGGGAGACCGAGGTTCCCCCATCACCCGTAGACGAGATCGGATTCACACCGGAGTGCTCCTCCACACCGTCTACGATGTTAACCACACTCTTCGGACGGTAAAGTCCTAAGTAAAGAGACGAGGCTCTGATACCAATTGAAATGATCGATATGGTTGACTAGAGGGGGGTGAATAGGCAACTAACAATTTTTAGATTTTCTTTACCAAATTAAACTTTGCATCAAAGTAGGTTGTCTAGATGTGCAACTAGGTGAGCAACCTATATGATGCAACAACAACGAGCACACAAGCAAGCAAGAGAAGTAACACTAATAAGTTTGCACAAGTAAAGGTATGAGATAACCAAGAGTGGAGCCAGTGAAGACGAGGATGTGTTACCGAAGTTCCTTCCTTTTGAGGGGAAGTACGTCTCCGTTGGAGCGGTGTGGAGACACAATGCTCCCCAAGAAGCCACTAGGGCCACCGTATTCTCCTCACGCCCTCACACAATGCGAGATGTCATGATTCCACTATTGGTGCCCTTGGAGGCGGCGACCGGACCTTTACAAACAAGGTTGGGGCAATCTCCACAACTTAATCGGAGGCTCCCAACAACACCACGAAGCTTCACCACAATGGACTATGGCTCCGTGGTGACCTCAACCGTCTAGGGTGCTTAAACACCCAAGAGTAACAAGATCCGCTAGGGATTGGTGGGGGAATCAAATTTATCTTGGTGGAAGTGTAGATCGGGGCCTTCTCAGCCAATCCCGAGAAAATCAACAAGTTTGATTGGCTAGGGAGAGAGATCGGGCGAAAATGAAGCTTAGAGCATTAATGGAGCTTTGGGGGGAAGAGGTAAGTCAACGAAGAAGAAGAGGACCCCCTTTTATAGAAGGGGATCCCATCCAACCGTTACCCCCAAAACAGCCCTGCATAGGGCGGTACTACCGCAGGTGGCAGCGGTACTACCGCTCCCCCTTGCGGTACTACCGCCCAGCCTGGGAGGGCTCGAAGAGAGAGCATGAAACGTGCCCAACGCGGTACTGCCGCGGTGGTAGGGCGGTACTACCGCCCTCGAGCGGTACTGCCGCTTCTACAACCGCTGCAAAGTCCGCTCAACCCAACATGAGGGGCGACCCCCTCAAGTCGACGCAGTAGTAGCCCGGTACCGCAGCGGTACTGCGGCTGAGAACCACAAGCGGTACTACGTCGGACACAAATCAGCACAACTGCAAGGGGAACGAGCTCTCTAGTTGAAGCGGAAAAGCTCAGAGGGTGAGAGAAGGATGTGTATGTGTTGATTCCACCCAAGCCTTACCAAAGCGGACCCCCTCTTGATAGAACGGTGACTCCTATGAAACTAGTCCACCAAACAAGAAAGAAGGAGCTACACCGTCTTGAAAAACACTCCGAGGGGAAAGAAATCGTCTCGTGCCAAAGGATGAATCTCTGAAAGGCTCAAAGCACATGGTTAGTCCGCAAACATGTTGTCATCAATCACCAAAACTACATCGATAGAGATATGCCTTAACATAGTGTCATATGCATGACACTAGTATAAGTTACTCCCCACTATGACAAGGCCGGTTGTAATGGGAGTATGGTATCGTGCATGCCAGCTAGACTTTTTGAATGATATGGCACACAATTAAATGAGTAAAGATAGAGTGTGGTATTATATCATGGTACCGTATCATATTGAATGTCGTACAACTTTTGTCATGCATGACAATTAATAAGGCAACCTAAGATACTAACTTATGATATGCATTACTGAAGTAGTATCATATACTAGTATCATACTCCCTCCGTTCCCAAATATTTGTCTTTCTAGAGATTTCAACAAGTGAGTACATACGAAACAAAACGAGTGAATCTACACTCTAAAATATGTCTACATACATCCATATGTTGTAGTCCATTTGAAATGTCTAGAGAAACAAATATTTGAGAACAGAGGGAGTATATGATACTCTCCATTACAACTAGCCTGATGATGCTACAAGACCTCATTAGCATTATGTGCATCTGCCTTAAAGATTAGCAAAGTATCATCTACAAACAGTAAGTGGGATATATCAGGGGCTTTCCAGCACACCTTGAGGGGAGTAAAATTTCATTTTTCTATGCCATCCTTCAACCGTGCAAGACGACATCAGCTATAAATAGAAACGAAAAACGGAAAGAGGGAGTCACCTTGACGTAGCCCATGCAGCGGTGCAAACGAATCCAAGAGGGTGCTATTAAATTTATCAATGTATCATCCAGGAGCCACGGTCTGGTTCACTTGAACGTGCCGAGGTTGGTTTCCAGAGCAGCAAACCAATTACGTTGGGCATACTCGAGATATCAGGTGATACCATGATACGGGCTCCCGAGAGCCGTTGGATCTCAGATCTGATGGCCATGGGAAGCTCTTGAACATTTTGTAAAAAAGTCATCTAAGAGTCTCAAAATCGTGTGCAGGTATAATAACTCTTTAGATGCCGTCGGATTTGAGATCCAACGGTCAAGAAGTCTGTATCACGGTATCATCTAAGAGCATCTCCAACAGCCGCGCCAAAAGACGCGCGCGCGGGGTAAATTGGCTTTTTAGCGCACGCGGGACGTTTTCGCCCGCTCCAGCGGTGGCGGGAAACTAGCGCGCGCGGGAAAAGGCGGCCGCTCGCGCGCTACATTTGGCGTGTCGCGTCCGGCGCGCCTATAAATTGCAGCGCCTCTGTCGCTTTCTCCATCTCTCCATCGCCCTTTGCCGCTCTCTCCATCTCTCCGTCGCCCTCTGCCGCGCTCTGCCGTCGACACGCCACCATCGCGCCACCATGCCGCCTCGCTGCCGGGGAGGTACGGGCTACCGCGGCGTCCGCGTGCGTCCGTCCGGCACCTACGCCGCCGAGATTCGGTCGGGCGGCGGCATGCGGCTCCGTCTCGGAACCTTCGACACCGCCCAGGAGGGCGCCCGCGCGTACGACGCTGCAGCGTGGCGCCTCCTGCGGTCTCGCCAGGACATGAACTTCGCCGACGTGGCGACGCGGGAGCGCGCACAGGAGTTGGCGCCTTTCCCGTGGCTTCTCACCGACGAGGATCGTCGCAAGCACCGGAGGCGGCAGCATCGTCTCAGGCTGGCCGAGATGGACGAGCAAGCCATGGCGCTGTGGAGCCATCGCTTCCCGGAAGACACCAACGAGGAATAGTTTTTCGCCCAAAGGAGGGCGAAGATGGCGAAGAGGAGGGAGGAGCGAGCCGACTATCGCCAGGACAAGCGAACGCGGAAGGCGGTCGCTAAATACAACGAAGTGCTAGGAGATGCGTCCTCCTGGAACTCCAGCAACGAGCGGTTCCTTGACACCTACGCTCTGACGTCGGAGGAGGACATCACCGAGACAGAGTCCGAGTCGGACGAGTAGTAGTAGTAGGAGAACTATCTACGAAACCGGACGAGTAGTAGTAGTAGTAGAAGAGACAGAGTCCGAGTCGGACGAGTAGTAGTAGTAGTAGTAGTAGTAGTAGTAGTAGTAGTAGTAGTAGTAGTAGTAGTAGTAGTAGTAGTAGTAGTAGTAGTAGTAGTAATAGTAGTAGTAGTAGTAGTATAAATGTATCGAATCGTAGTAGAAAAAAACTGATCAAATATAGCGCGCCGGCTGGAGCGACGTGGGCGCGCTTTAATTTGCGGCGGCCGCTGGAGCCAGCGCACCGCCGCGCGCAAAAGCTGGCTAACCGGCACTGTATCGTGACTTTTAGCGCGCGGAGCCTTGCGCGGCTGTTGGAGATGCTCAGAGCATCTCCAACAGGTGCGGCAAAAGGCGCGCCCGCGCGGTAAAATTTGGTTTTAGCGCGTGCAGGCTGGTTACGCGCGCTCCAGCGGTGGCGGGAACTTACCGCGTGCCGGGGGGGGGGGAGAAAGCGGCACGCGGCGCGGTAGATTTGGCGCGCCATTCGCGCGCGCCTATAAAATGTCGCGCTTGCCATGCGCACAGACACAGCCACGCGCCCTCCCCTCGCAACCTCGCCGCTTCGCCGCTTTCCGCGCCACCATGCCGCATCCGCCGGGGTTCTTCGGGCTACCGCGGCGTCCGCGAGCGCCCCAACGGCTGGTACTCCGCCGAGATCCGGTCCGGCGACGTCCGGCTCGGCCTCGGGTCGTTCCGGAGCGCGTACGAGGCGGCCCGCGCGTACGACGCGGCGGCGTGGCGCTTGGATAGGCCCCGGTCGCAGATGAACTTCCGGGACATCTTCACGCGCGAGCAGGCGCAGCGCGTCGCCCCTCCGCTGCGTCTCATCACCGACATGGACCGTGCCGACCACGCTCGGCGCTGCTGCCGCCGCCTCCTCATCGCCGAGGAGGACGAGCGAGCCATGGCGGAGTGGCGCCATCGCCACCCGGAGGACGTCGCCGACGAGCGTGCCTACTGGGCGGAGAGGACGGCAAGGCGCCGCGCGGAGCGGGCGGACCGGCGTCGGTGGAAGGCATTGGCGAATGCGCAGTCCGATATCGTTGCAGCAGGTGGGAGGTCGATCTTCACGTCAGACGATGAACGTTGGGACGACATGTGGCTCGATACCTCGGACAACACCGACGAGGATGATGATGGTGGTAGCGACTTGAAGTAGTTTTATCTATATATGCCGTAGTAGTTTCTATCTAGTTGCACCGTAGTTCTATCTATCTATGCTTTCGAACTATCTATCTAGTTGCACCGATGTAAAATACCTTTGTATCGTTTTTTATCTATGCAATTTATTATTTTTTATCTTATTATCTATGCTTTCGAAAATGTTGTAAAATGAGCGCGCGTGCTGCATTTTTTGTGCGCTGCTGGAGCGGCGCGCGCGCTGCATCTTAGCGCGGCTGCTGAAGCCAGCGCTGCGCGCCGCGCCAAACCAGGCGATGGGCGCGCGGCAAAGCTGTTTTTTACGCACGGCGCGTTCGGCGACTGTTGGAGATGCTCCAAGTCTCGGTATCACCTGAAATTTTCCCGGGCATACTCTTATGGTGGAGCCACGGCCCGGTTCACGTGAACATGCCGAGGTCGATTTATGGAGCAGCAGCCCTGGCCATGCGGGACACGTAGGAATACAGATATCTGAGCTTTTGCATGCTTAAATAGAAAGAGCTCTGAGTTTTCTCCGGAAAAATAGCAATCGCAGAGAAGTGTGACAACAACTTTAAAAGATGGATTATGAAAAATAAAAATCTCTCGCTCCATCAACCCCATCTTTTGTGTCTAACTAGCACCGTGCACAAGCAACCACTCAACTACGAGCACAAGTCATGAGCTGCGACGCTGGATATAGCCATATAGGCAATTGGCAGCTTTGTACATTGTAGTCGTGGTGTCCCTCTGGAACTGATCGTGCTCAGGACTGATTTTCTACCTCAGGGTCTGGATTCGCAGAATGTGTTTGCTGTTCGGGAGATGAATTGCCCTGTAAACAGCAAGTGAAGTGAACCAGCATAAGTTTTAATACAACAAACCTAATTATCTAAATTGGAAATAAGAAGCAATTCCCCCATTGGTAGCAAATGTTTATCCATTATAAGCAGAGGAAATAGTAATACAAAGAAAAAAAGGGCTTATTCTGCTTATTCTCCTGAATGGATAATGGCATAGTTGAATAGCACACGAAAACATGGGGTGTATGCCTGTACGGCTCATCATACCATCTCAATGTCTTCGGATTCAGGAGGGCACTCAGATTTTTCAACATTTGCAGTTACAGGTTCTGAACATGGCAAGGCATAATGCTGCATGCATACAAGAGATAAGTGGCTTTTTCGATGTGGGTGTAGAGCTAGAGCAAGATTGCACTGTGCTAGAGAATCAACAGAATCAGACGGCTACTTACCTTAAGGGACGGTGGGCTCTGTACTTGATTGCTGCCAGTGTCAATTTCCGACTTACATTCTACATTTGCATTTGCTGTGGAAGAGATTAAAAAGCGCATGATTTGACAGCATTCATATTTCATAAATGAAGCATGACATGGACACTTCAAACGTCAATGAGCAGCGGCAGATATATGACTTGATAAATTTTCTATGATGTTTTCTTTCCAAGGATAAAATTTCTATGTGGTTGGAAACAACGGACTGTAGTCTGCAACTTCATGGACTATGATTAGAACTTGACACTTGGCAGAAAGGAAGTGCAGAATTGCCAGAAAGAACATAACATTTCAGTTCACAGATGAGTACTCCCTTCAGGAAAAAAAACTCGAATATCTTGGTTTGTCCTAAGTCAAACATCTTTAAGTTTGACCAAGTCTACTTAAAAATATACCAACGTCTACAACACCAAATTAGTTTCATTAGATTAAACATAAAATATATTTTCAAAATATATATTGGACATTGTAGATGTTAATATGTTTTTCTATATACATGGTCAAACTAAAAGAAGTTTGACTTAGGACAAACCTAGAACTTCAAGTATTTTGGATAGGAGGGACTGGATTCCAAGATGTCCTTTGTATCTTATGAAAATGTGTCAAGACAAACTTGTATGATCAGTGTAACAGGGAGATCGTTAAAATTAAAGATTTACCTGTTTCATCAATTATGGGTATCATCCTATCCTCATTAGGAAGATCAACTTGACTACCTGGAATGCTATCTACTTTACAATCCTGACTTTCAGAAACTGGCAGAGAACTTTTCATTTCCTATTAGATAGTTAGGAGAAGTAGCTAAGAATTGCAAGACTGATTACAAGAAATGCATAAATGAGTAATGGCATTTGTGTCTTACCTCATGCCCAAGCCTGCTGAATATGTCTTGAAATTTCTGTAGAGCAGTTTCCATGTTGTGAAGCTCCACAAGCATTTCCTGTATAAAGAACAGACTAGATTGATTTGAGATTTTGGAGTTCCAGAGACAATCGGAAAGCTATGAACATCTTAACAGAACAACCTGCTTATCTGAAATCAACCTCTCGATAATTTCATCCTTCACCAGCAGAGATTTCTTAAGGTAACAACGTTAATGGAAAAGCAACAAACATGACGAGATCCATAGAAATTAAGAATGAATATGAGCAATGCTTTCAACTTAGTATGGATATTTCTTCTAGCTGGGGATGAAAATTGTTTTTAAGCTTCTCAGCGTCAAGTTGCTCCTTCAATCCATATATGATCCTCGCCCTATTTCGAAGTTCGAGCTGGTAACTAGTAATTTTATCTCCCAAGAAACTAAGTTTCTCTACATAAATGGAACACCAGAATGAGACCAGATTACACAAAGATTCTTCATATACATGATAACCATTATCACCGTAAGATAATAATCTGAAACTAATGAAGCCATATTACAAGAAGCAACCATACCAACAAAATCTTTCTCGAGTACAGAAATCCTTTGGACCTTACACTTCAAATCAGAGACTGAAATAGTAATGTAAAGGACATTATTAATATTACATCAGCAATGGAATTGATTGGTCAAACAATATTAGGATAATGCGCTCATACCTACATTTTCCTTCTCACCAACTAGGCATTCCACGTCACCTAGTACTTGTTTTACCGCAGCAACTTCCTTTCCTACTGAATTAAACAAAGCCAGATGGGAATTCAGCTTTTCTGAAATTACGGTAATCTGTTTATCCCTCATCTGGATGGTCCATTGCAGAGAACAAGCAGAGTCCTGCCTATCAAACATAGTATCGTGAGCCAAACATCAGACTGCTTCCATAAACAGTTCAGAATTCAAGCCTACGTTCTTCATACATGCAGAAGTAATGCGGCATCCACAAATTGAAATGGTATTACATTTATAGAAGTATGTGCACAATACAAATCTGCAAGGAGATTACTGCAGTGTACAGTAGAGCATATGACAGCTGCTAAATAAAATGAAAGAAAGTGGTACATCTATCATCTTACACTCCTAGAAGTTATCCATATACATACATGATGTTGATAACAGAAATCTTAAGGTAAATATCTGAACGAAGCCTTGCATGAACATGTAACTATTATAACACAGACTGTAAGTTCAGTGAAGTTTTATACTGAGAGAATACAATGCAGCAGATTCAACTTAGCAGTAACAACAGCCCAAAAGAAGGGACAAATATTAAGGTCGTCACATGCCTCGTACTGTCTCATGAATGCCTCCCTTGATTGAAGCAGTCTCTCTATGTTTTCTTTCAAATCCTTTTCGTTTCTTTCCAGCAGCTCATTTTCATTTTCAAGGCACTTCACCTGTAGAGCCAAAAAAAAAAAGTTCTGCAATGACTCCCAGCCTGACAGGCAATAATCGCCCACAAGGGGAGGATTCGAGAATTCACTACCGGCGATTGCATCATGGGCATTTAAGAACAGTGTTGCTTATGTCTACTCAGTGCTCCTCAGATCAAAATTTGTGATGAAATGTATGGTTTAAATGGCCCCAAACACAACAACAGTGCAGTAACCAGGATAATCTCTACTGGATGGGCCAAACGGGAGATAATGGGGGCAAAGGGGTACGAACCCTGGACTCGAGCCTTTGCAGCGCTTCGTCCCGCGCCGCCAACTCCGCCCGCAGCTCCCGAGCCTCCCTCCTGCGCTCCTCCTCCGCCGCCTTCCACCTCTGCACAATCCATCCCGTTCCCACCCAAAATCGCGTTAGAAACACATCTCTCCCAGAACAACCAGAAAGCCCTAAGAGGTCCAACACCGATCGAATCTGTGGGCCGCAGACCTCGCTGGACGCGTGGAGCTCCTCCCGCGCGGCCCGCTCCCGCTCCTGCGAACGGGAGGAAGAGGAGGGGAGAGTTAGGACCTGGGAGGCTCTGGAAGGTCTAGAAGGGTGGTTCGGTGACTCACGCGGGTGAGCCGGAGCTCGGAGACGAGGGCAAGGAGCTGCAGCTGCAGTTGCGATAGCGCCGCCGCCTCCGCCTCCATCGCGTCGACGCTCGGCGAGGCCGAACCCCGTCCCTTCCGCTCGGTTGCTCCGGTGATCCAACGGTAGCTATGGAAGCGCTAGGGATCGGACCAGCGACCTGTGCTTCCTATCGGACCAGTCGGTGGCCGTAGGATTAAAATCAGGCTACTCGTCCGATCTACTAGGAACGAAGATCAGCGAAAAATGTCAATGGTGGCCGGGCCCGTGGACACATACACTCGTATATACGTACATACGCTCACACCGGATGAACGCACGCGCGACGTACACTCTATCCCTATGAGCACATTTGAGAGACTAAGGAGGTATTTGTTTTCAGGGACATTTTGGTTGTAGGGATTAGAAAAAATCCCTCTTAAAGATTTTTTAACCAAACAGAAGAGACTATTATGGACTAAAAGTTGTTTTTTGGGACTAAATGAAGAAGACTCTTAAGAAGAGTCTTTTTTGGAACTTTTTAAGACTTTTCCAACAATGCTCCTCCATGCATTTATTGGCCCGCCATCCCATGATGTTGTTTGATTGTTATTTTTCTATATACTATGGGTAACATGGTCATTTAATAACCTTTAGGGAGGGACTAGGGACTTTTTAATCCTTGGAAATAAACAGGGAAGGACTTTTTAGAGACTAGTGACTTTTTAGTTGGGACTAGAAAAAGTCCTAGGACTTATGAACCAAACAGGCATAAGCCGACGCTTCATCTTAGGATTGATGAAATCACCACAGGCGCCTCCATAGATGATGAGAATGTCTCCTTCCACTAAAAGCACGTCACCAGAAGGCCAAAGATAAATTAAAAAAAATGCGAACATCAATGTTAAATCTAAAACTTGAACTTTGGTGGGCCAGAGATACCGCTGTCCTCCTAAGCATCTAATCACAGATTAGTTCGCCTAAGAGCCTAGTATTAAAATACCATTTCACTAATGGCGACTGCTAGGCGCCGGCGCACCGGCCCAATCGCCTAGCGGTCGTCCGATTGGCGCTCCCGTAACCGTCCGATTCATCATCTCCTCCCCCCGCACTTCTTCTTCCTTCGTATGAGGCAACCCCCCGCGCCCCCCATGCCTTATCGAGGTCGCCCATGCTCCCCCGCACACCCCATCGAGCTCGTCGCGTGCCTTGCAAAGCTCGCGGGTCTCAAATAACAGTCGGTTGCCGCTCCCCCATAGTGCCCCCCTCGCCGGATTCGGCCGCCGCCCTGATAGGTTGCAACTTCATCGGCGCCGCTCGCCGGCAGCACGATCATGCGCCCCCCTGTTGCAACCTCACCCTCTCCCCCTGGATGCAGCTCCTATGTAGCAAAAAAACATGTCGATGGAAGCTTTTGCTGCCAGTTGAAACAAAATAGAGTCTCCGGTGTTGCTGTCGCAGAAATTGCTCTAGTCAATGCAGCAAAAAAAGATGATGTTCCCAGCTCAAGTGTTCGCCGGTTGTAGCAAAACAATCTGCCGGTTCCAGCTCCGGCATCGGGCAGTGGCAACAAAAAATGCTCTATTGGTTGTAACAAAATCCCTCGCCGGTAGTAGCAAAAATTGATGACGGTTGCAACAGATAAAGCCACCGTCGTAGTAGGTCGCAGCTCTACCGCGATGGATGTAGCAATTCCGTTGCTGGTAGTAGCAAAATTCGACGATGGTTGCAGCTTCTGGCTCAGCTGGTTGCAACTTCCAGGGGTGGAGGTTCGCTCGTCGGAGTGGAGCTGAGTGGAGCATCCATGGCGGTGTTGCGGGGGTGCGCAGCCGGGCTGTAGCAAGATGTGATGCCGGGGGTAGCAAATTGCGACGCGGGTTGAAGGCTTGAAGCATGTGGAAAAAACGGTGATGCTGGTTATTTTCCCGAGTAGCGTCGCCGCGTCCTCGCCGACAGCGGTTGCAAGTTTTTCTTGCTGCATGTAGCTCCATGGCAATGCTCCCAACAGCGGCACTCGCGATGACGGTACGGCTTCTTGGAGCACGGCCCTGCAGCAGTTACCAGGAGGAGCACGAGCGAACACGCGACGGGGTGGTAGCTGGCTATGGCTGCTCGGGAGAGAGGGGATGGTGAATGAGAGGTAGAAGAGAGGAAAAAGACGATGGTGGTGGGCCAAGGGAAATAGGTGGCACGTGGGGAGGTTGCGAAGGGTGCTGCCAGCCGCGCGATGAGGGAAGATCCAGTGGATTGCGTGCGTCCGGCCCAATGGTTCGGCCGGCGCGCCGTTCACAAACATTATTCTTTACTAATTGTGTGCATTATGGGCCTGTTTAATTAGTCGTATCATTTTTCTATTTTCGGTGAACCTGACTCGGTGGAGCTTAGCCGAGGAAAAGCAACCTCTAGACTATGTTCCGCATCTAGTTTGGTTGTCCTCATCCCCTTCGGGCAGACTGAGGAAAACAAATGTATGATTTTTAGTTACGAATCTCTGCTCTCCAAATACAATGGGCGGTTGTTTGGTTACCTATGCACGGATGGTTAATCCTACCTTGTGTCCATGTGGTGAATTTACCTAACACCATCACACTTGAAGAAATTTGTCTATAAGGGTCGAAATAATATCCATGGTGAGCGCACAACCAGCCGATTAGAAACACTTTCCTTAAATATATAAAATGATGTCGCATTTTCAAAGATTGGCCGCCAGAAAAAATCAAAAGAGAAAAGTCTCGGTGATCTCTTCATGCTCGTTCCAAGTTTAAAGTACCTTTAGACCAAGGAAAATCCTGCTTCAGTTACGGTGAGTTTACCTATGTTTACCTAAACACGACAACATCTTCACGGCGTCGTTCTCCTTCGTGAAGGCATTGTCCTGTTTGCTCGTGGCGTCCTTGGTTCTGGATTTGGATATGTTAGTTGTCTAGTTGTTGGTTTTGGTTGCTTCAGGACGGCAAGTTTTTTTTTTTGACTGCAAATAGACTTTGTTTCTCAAATAATAGACATGTCATTTACAAGCAGATGAGAAATAAAATCAGGGATCTCATCATCCCAAGAACTAGAAGATCTAGTAGTAAAAGAGTTCTTTGCTAATTTATCTGCCACCTGATTGGCCTCTCTATAGCAATGTCTGAAGGATATGGACGCAAAGTCCATCATAAGTTGTTTATACTCTATGATGATAGCTACCTCCGGGCCTAAATAATCATCAACTTGGTTCAGCGAGTCCACTGCGAACGAACAATCTGATTCAATTTCTATGTTGTTGCATCCAATGTGAGTTGCCAAGTATATCCCATTTCTGATGGCAGTTAGCTCAGCTGAGTCAACTCCACTGATGTTTAGAACAAACCAACTTGCTGCAGTAATAAAATCACCCCGGTAGTCCCGAGCCACAGCACCACAAGCACCTGAAAGTGTTTCATACTGAAAGGAAGTATCAACATTTATCTTCATGATCCCATATCCTGGTTTCCTCCACATGTAGTCGTTCTTACGTATTGGTCCTTTGGGTATAGTTGACCTGAGGAAATTTGTCGCCAAAACCTTGATGGTTAGTGCAGTTTTTTCCGGCGTTTGGACTTTGACTCCCTTTACTATCTGTCGGCGCTGCCACCATATATACCATGCTGCTACAACAGCAAGCTCCGCCGTTGGTACCTCCGCTCTTCAGGACGGCAAATTTAGTTGTGTTTTGCTCTGCTTGGGTTGAGCATTTCATGTCTCTCTGCTTCGAGCATCATGTTCATGCCTCTTGTTTATGTGCCATGTGTTGTACCACCTCTTATACTCACTCTAACTTCTTCTATTAATAGAATGGTACGCAAGCTTTGCGTATTCGCGAAGAAAAATGCTTTAATAATCATCATCATGGGAAGCTGGCATGTTTGGATGCAAGGAATGGATGGATCTTTAGACATCAGTTACCTAATTTGAACTCTTGGTGCTTCTCTTTAAAACAAGATCTACTACTTCTCACTCACAGGATTAAGCCTAAATTTGCAGGTGATTTTAAAGAGTGGATTACAGCCCATATTAGTTGAGACCAAGTCTTTTTAATCATGGTGTTTGCAAGAACTGGCATTGGATAGGCCAAGAGGCTTTGTAATTTTCTTTTTTTCTTTTCTTCTTTCTTTTGGCTTTTGGCTTTTGTATATACTCCCTCCGTACCATAATACATGTCGTTTTAGCAATTCAATTTGAACTGCTAAAACATCATATATTATGGTACAGAGGTAGTATATACTTACTTTAATGAAAATACCATAGAACGATTGTTCAATGGTTTTTGGGTCAAAAAATGTGTACAAGAGCCAAAACAGCTAGAAGCTTGCGGTGACTTCATCACACCAGGAGATAGGTATGGAAGCCACTACGAGTATATATCAAGGGTTAGTGAAGAAAAATGTATGCCCTTGTAAATTCTTGATTGCCACAATTTTCACAATAAAAGAAAGACAGGATTTCTGAAGGCATTACTACACCAGAATCGGATTATTCCACGGCCACAGACAACGAGGAAACAGAAATTGATCCGGAGGGCCAGTACGCGGATACTAGAGAGACAGGCGCGGGTCCGTTAGATGAGGAAGACCAGTCCTGGCCCCCAAAGCTCTGCAGCCGCAAGCAGCCTGCAAATCAAATACAAATGCACGCACCATTACCATTTCATGTTCGCCCGTAATACAATACTAGTAGTAGTCAAATGCAGCAGGCCTTACCACTTGTGCTGCAAAAGGCAGCATCTTCTCAACTGGCATGCCGGTGCATAAACCTAATCAATAGGCACAATGAATCAGCTCATCGAAAACCTCTCAGCGGTCATCAGTCACGATTCATAACAAAGAAAAAATGCCTCCAGTTCAAAATCTCAAAGACGTATGGATAAGGAAATCAGATATAATAGCACCGAGGTATGCGTTTTTTTTTGGGGGGGTGGGGGGTCTACTATTCCTTACTCTTTGCCCCATCAAGTATGATCAGAGCTTCAACACTTTTGGCAGTACAAATTATGTGAATACGAGGGCATGGCATATGGAAGCGTATTGTTTACCGCAAGATATGTCTGAGAAAAGATTACAAGACCCACTAACAGAAGTGATGAAAACCGAACACATGTTACGGTTGTTTAACATTAAAAGGGCAAGCCATATACTTCCTTTCAATCAAAGGGGCCTCACCGCCTGAGCTCTGTATCACCTACTACCCTTACCATCCAGAAGTCAAACATTTAAGTTGTATACTTACCATATAGAACCGCTCCAATGAATGCATCACCTGCACCAGTTGTATCTATGAGCTCTTCAGATGGTATAGCTTCAGCTGTACCCATAAGTAACCTGCCACTCATCGAGCCAACCCCATCTGCACTTATTCTCAAATTTGACTACAGAAGCAGACAAATGAAAAACCGTAAGTATGAATTAGAATCTTATAAGCTGGATTTATAAAAGAAGCACATGGTATAATAAGTTAGCGTCCAAGCTAGTAACTAAAAAAGATAGCAAATACACCCTGGCAACTACAAACAAATAAGGTACGTCAGAGAAATGAACTTTAGCCCGCGGAACAATTCTTTTGTGGGTTCATTTCTTACAAAATATATTTAATTTATAACTAAATAGCAATAGATTTCTGTTATTATTATTTGTGGATATATATTTGCATTGTTTTCTTTATTTTACTTCAAATCTTTATCTAAAATAATCAAATTCAAATGACGAGCTACTAATAAAGTCAGAGAACAACTGAAATGTTTTGTGCAATCAGATAAGCTTCCAATGAGCGAAAACTGGAAATGTACATCTTTAGAGCTTAAAGGATAAGACATGTAGGGAATTTTCTTTGGAGACTAGGCTATACCATAAACTAATATAATTATAGAATACTGTCTTTGATAGTCCAGGCTCCGCTCCACCATATACACTTTATTCATATATTTTAGAAAGTACAGACAATTCAACATACTAAAATAAGACATACATTGCCATTTTTGCTTTATTGTGAACCCTTTTTGCAAGGTTTATGTTTATCACTTTGATCAAGCTAAAGAACTTCAATTTCATATTCAAGAATTACTGCAAGCAGACACCCACAAAAAGATAGCATACCTTGGAAGCAACACATTTTGCCATGCTAGAACTCAAATCGACTTTCTGCTCTAAAGATTCTAGCAGATCCTCTACATCGGTTTCCTCAGTCTCAGAAGCATCTGCAAGTTGAGTTGTCCATTATATGTTTCTTTATATCAAAAGGAATCACCATCAGATCCCTTGTAAGCAAAATGCGCAATCCTAGGAGTTTGTTTTTTGTGAAATGCTTAGCTAAAATTGACACGGAGAACTACAATAAACTCACCTGTCATACTTCTTTCAAGCATTAAGCAACCTTTTTCTCCCCGGGTTACAATAACGAACTTGAGATTAGGTAACCTTAGAAGCATGTGTACCAAAGCAACTGGTGTCGATGAGGCTCCTGTCCAGGCCTGCATATTAAGATTAGGTGAAAAGAATATAACTATAGGAATACTAGGGATCTCAGATGCTGGACAAGGTGATTAGCTAAGCCTTGCTGCTCAAATGACCTTAATCAATTGTGCTAACAAATAACCATCAAATAAAAGATATCCACAGAAGCTTATCAAAACATCAGACTCCTTGACTAAGGTAATGTCAGTAAATAATTAAATACGCGTAGGTAGCAGAGCTTACTTTGTTGTCGTTGGAAATAAAAAAACTCACCTGAGGAAAATTTGCAGAGCATACAACATATGATGCAAAATTCAGAAGGTCATCCAATCCCTCCCTCTTTTTCTCTGCGTCGACCAAAATAGGAATTTTTCTTTGGCTTGCCTGCACTGGATTGATCCCATAAACGAAGATCAATCTCAACACCAATGTGGATGAGAGAGAAACCAAGAACAGAAAAGAAAAATGCGACATTAAGACAGAAGAAGTTATGCGTTGTCTTTTGTGCGACATGCTGGTATTCACACATAACACAAGACTTTTGTTTCTGATATTATTGGCTGATCATCAATGTATGGAAGTGAAGTCGAATATTATGTATGCACTCATGTTTCTTGAAATGCCTATAATAAGATGAAATGTTATGTTGTGGCAGGAAAATATTACCTCTTCTGCAACAAGCAAAGCAGTCTCGTGCAATCTAACATCAAAATACACCATTTCTACGCCATGTAAAGCAGCAAACAAGTTTTCCTTTGTGAGCTCCTCTGGCTTCATTGGGGGATAACCAGGAGTGTGTATGCAAGTACGAGTTTTCCTGAAAACGAAAAAGGGGGAATAAAACAATTGTAAGGAGCAAAATACTCGTGCCTATATCTGTAGTAACATCGTCATTTTCAAAACAGAGTGGTAAGGAATACGAGAATGAAGATCACTTGTATAAAAACAGGATGACAATATCACAGCTTGTTCTTTCAGTTTGTCACTCACGTCTGGCTATCAACGATTATATAGGTGAAGGGTGAATTCCCCCCGTCTGCTATCTGGAGTAAGAAGATATAGCCACATAAAGGAAGTGGGATTAGGATGGATGAATGCTGCTGCTATGATAAAACAAAGGACCGTGATATAGGAATGGAATAATGGAGTAAGGCAATTGCAATACTGCATTGCGTATTATACCGTCATATAGGAAGTGTCTACTCCGTCGTCTTGCAGCTCCTTGAGAATGCTTTTTCCCAGTGCATCATTGGACGCCTACTCCAGCAGTAAGAGCAAGGAGTGAGCATGCATATACATAGATCAGTGGGGTGATGTCGAGCGAAGGAACTAGGTAGGTGGTGGTAGTGAAAGACGGGTGCGGCCCTTACCTTGGATATAATCCTTGGGCTGAGGCCGAGGCGAGCGGCTCCGGTGAGGGCGTTGCCGGCGTTGCCACCTCCCTCGACCTTGAGCGCGAGGCTGCGGATCTTGTCGTCCGGGTTGGGGAAAGAGGCGACGGTGGCGAGGTAGTCCACGGAGACGGCGCCGCAGCCGAGCACGAGGGGCTTGGACTGCTGGGGGGCGGACGCGAAGGCGGCCATGGGAGGTGGGCAGCGGCGCCGGCGGGGAGGAGGAGAGGAAGGAGGATTGATCGGAAGTGGAGGGATGTGCAGCAGCGTCAGCATCATTTTTTCTTTTCTTTATGGAAACTATCAAACAAGTCAACTTGATGGCGATGAGAGGTCCAAGCGAAACCATCTTCCATCAACACAAACCACCTTGCGGATAAGGCAGGCCGGACATCACATGGATTCACCGGGCCAGCCCACCCCATCCATCATCTATCTGCCGTCAGTATAGCTGGCCAAATGGGCCGGGCCTGGCATGCCGACCCGCAAGCACGCTGGCACGGCACGTGATGGGCCAGGCCCGGCACGCTCTAATCAGGCCATGCCAGGCACGCGGCCCGCCTTGGGCCTGAAGGCTGGGCACACGGGCCGGCATGGCACGGCCCGTTTATCTTTTTTTATTTTTTATTTAGATATATATATATATAACACATCAAAAACAGCCCAGCGGGCTAAAATCAGCCCAAGAAACTACCTAGCAGGCCATCAGGCTAGTGGGCCAGCGTGCCTGCCATCGGGCCGGCCCGTTTGGCTCCTGGGCCATGCTTGGGCCGGAGGAGATAGAACGCAGGCCGGCACGGCATGGCCCGACTAATAATCGTGCCATGGCGGGCCGGGCCATGCCAAACACGATTAAGATGGGTCGTGCCGTGCCGGGCTAGGCCGGCCCGTTTGGCTAGCTATAGCCGTCAGGCCAGGGCTCGAAATCACTAGCTAAAGGGTAGCCTAAAAAAACTAGCTAAAGAGTTACCCATTGCAAAGGTTACTTACCACCTTCTTTGGCGCCGATAAGTGGCGCATTGCATATGTGTCACTTGTCGTAACTTGAGAGTTTTTTTCGTAGACTCGTTTATTTAAAATGTTTTATCTCTTGAGCCGTGTGTTCAAACACCAAACCGTTTGTTGGATTATTTTTTTTGCATCGAGATCTTAGAAACTAGATCTCATGTTAATAACTTTTGCTGAATATTTTTCAAAAAAACAGAAACAAAAAAAAGAACAACTAATACTAAAAAGTTCGACAAAATAACGAGACCAGAAAAACGGCAACAAAAAAAGTAATACCAAGAAAAAACCAGAATCCGGAAGGATGCTTCATATTTTCATTTTTTGGGAAGGACAGGCTATGTTTTTCTTTTTTCGGGTAGAAGCAAAGTTGTGCTTCTCGTGAAAGCACAAATATTATTTTCGAGAACACATATATACTTGGCAAAAAAATCTTCAAAACCTAGAAAAAATAAAAAAAATTCAAAAAAATCTAAAATCCAAAAAGGCATAAAAAACCGAAAGGAGTGTCCAACACACAACACGCGATGTTGGCTGGACGCATCACTTGACGTGTTCATGATTAGTAATTGACCCGTGTGGGGAGTCCTGCAAGAGCTAACCGTTGGTTAGCTTAGCTAGTCGCCTAGTCCCCAAGTTTTGCTTACCAAATCTGGGAACGCGAGAGCTATATGTCTCATCTGTACCAATTTCTATTAGGAATTGCCTACAAGGGGCGACTATCAGGTCGACCCATTACGCAAGCCGCTCGCTATTGCTTGAGTTGGTGTAGATTTGCTCTCTTCTGTTTTATTTTTATTTTTATTTCATTGTTCGCTTTTCACCGGTTTTGTTTGTTTTTTCTTCTTTTCTTTGTTATACTTTGTGTTTCCTTCGTTTTCTCACTGGTTTTATTTGGGTTTTCTTCCTTTCTTCATTCTATTTTGATTTTCTTTGTCTTTTTTGATTTTTTATCAGGTTTCTTCTTATTAACACATGTCCATTTTTTCTTCTCAGTACACCATGTATATTTTTAGTGCACATATAAAATATATATTGTTTTATACACAGTGGGTATTTTTCAAATACATGGTGTATATTTTTTAATACATGTTTTGAGCACTTTTAGGAATACACGATAATTTTCCAAGTACAGTTAATTGAACCTAACTCAGATGGTTACTTGGTTAGGCTCCTTGTGGTGGGACCAGCCTATTAGGGTTCTAGTCCTAGACTTGGCGCTGGTGCACGCATTTTCCTAAATTTATTCTGGTCTTTTTGGCAACGTTCATACAGTGGGAGGATGCGTTTTCATTGAGTATCAGGTGTCTGTGTTGACTTCGTCAATCTCAAAATGTTGTGCCAGCTCATTATCTCAAAGGTGCTAATAAAGGTTGGGTGTGTGCGTGCGTTCATTTGTAGGGATGAGTATATGTGATCAAGTACATGTTGTCGGAGGAGCAAATCTCAATCTTGAGTTATCAAGTGCATTGACACACTTTCCTGATGTGACAATGTGTTCTCGTAGTATATCATTTGACTGGATCTGTTCAACACCATTGTTTTGATGACAATGTGTTCTCGTTATTGTCAGCATCCTTGTGACTTTAACAATGCTTTTTTTCTGAAAAAGAGGATAACGCCTGGCCTCTGTATCGAGCTATGCCTACAACCGAAGTTAAGGTTGGCAGTTTTCAACATTTTGGACTGAAATTGTAATAACCCCGACAATCTAGGAAGAGAACATCACAAACTTCTTGAGACAGAGCAACTAGATCGTTAAGCGATATTTGGA
The DNA here is from genome assembly GCF_003073215.2 of Triticum urartu. Lineage (NCBI taxonomy): Eukaryota > Viridiplantae > Streptophyta > Magnoliopsida > Poales > Poaceae > Triticum > Triticum urartu. The sequence continues at coordinate 204,270,880 of NC_053028.1, read as the reverse complement.
CATGGAGAGAAGTGACGTGCTAAAGCCTGCTAGAACTTACGAATAATGGTTGCTTCCTTCCCAATGTCGCATATTCCCATTATTCTATATACATCTTTCTTAGTTTCCTCCTCATCTTTCATGTGGATTCCAACAGTTGTGAGTAGAAGAAAACAATGCTTCTTGCCTTTTGCGACTGAATGTGGAGTACTGCGGCTATATATTTATTTACTCCACGAAAGCATCATTTACTCCACGAAGGGGATGGTTGATGGGACATTCATCTATATATTTATTTACTCCATGTCATAACCTTTGGACATATAATGTTGCATGTGACATTATATTTTACAAAAAAATATGGTATGACCGTGATTGGTCTTCATAGCTGTAGAAAGGACATTTGTTGGGGCTGGGGCAAGGGCTTCTTCTGATCTCCCATGATCATACCACAGTCAATGTTGCTGACTTCGATACATTTTTGTATTATGACTTATAAGAAATATGAATTCGTTTAGTGCATGAGGATGCTACATGTTAGTGCGTGAGGAGTACGTTTTAAAGCTGATGTACAGCACTGTAAGCTGAGAAATGATGTAAGAAGTTGAGGAGCTGAACAAAGGTGAGTAACCTTGCCCGTTAAGCAAACAACATGATGACCTCTCCGAGTCAGCTTTTAAGCCTTAGGATACCCCATAACCCCATCCCATAGCGATAAGGCTTCAAAAATGCTAATAGTGGTAGGGTGTTCATGCTGTGTTCATACAGATGGTATGTGCGTGTAAGTGAGCACCTAGGATTGTACTATGTGAAAAAAACATTTTACAAGTACATGATGTTGGAGCAAATCTCAATCTTGAGTTATCAAGTAATCTTGAGTTATCAAGTGCCTTGGCACACTTTTCCGATGTATCCAAAAGTTGTTGTTATAATTACCCTGTTATAAGTAACATTTGACAAACCTCGAAGTACACCATCTGGCATGAAGGCGCTCGATACTCTCATGGTCTAAGAAAGTGAGTATATGTTAACACTTCTTTGATAACACTAATAACAATGTGACAATGTGTTCTCGTACTATATCATTTGATCGGGTCCATTCAACACCATTGTTCTGATAACAATGTGCACTCATTGTTGTCGGCATCCTTGTGACTTTAACAATGCCCTATGATAAGAAAATAAAGATCATCATGCAACACATGAGCTAGTCTTAGAGACGAGACTAGGAACTTATTTTGTGTTTATGTTTTCACACATGCAACTGAATCTCATATTCAAGAATCATTGCAATTATAGCATAGAAAATAAAGATTAATTATCAGTATGAAAATAAATAATAACATTTAGTATTGCTTCTAGGGCATATTTCCAATAAAAATAATGTTGAAGTTGCCTTTTCAATTTGTCAACGATCTCCTCTTTTTGATTAACTTTACACCCATAACAGAGGCAACCCTGCACCAAGAAAAAGAGTAATGGGTTGTACATTAGCGCTCTTTCTCATTGTTTTCATCATCTATATTTTCTTTCATTATTTATTTCTTGTTTTAGTGATTTTAGCACATGTTTCAATGATTTCCTAGTTCTCAATAGTTTCATCAGTAACAAAACTGTAATGAATCATAAAATTTAGGTAATGATGTCTCTTAAATAACTGCAATATAGCATTTATTCAATATGTCCAAAGAGTATATTGGATGTATAAGTTGAACAATACAGGGTCTCAACATGTTGTGGAAGGATCTGTCGCAGTTAACATCAACCGAAGCATCATCCAATTGAGCAACTTATTGGCTCCAGTTTGAAGGAGTTCATTCCCAAAAAAACAAAAGAAGAGTTTGAAGGAGCAATTTATCTGCTCGAGTATGAAGGAAGAAACTTGTACAACCGAAGGGTTGGCACTTCTCAACGGTTGGGGCTGAAATTATAATAACTCCGACAACCTAGGAAGAGAATATCATGGACTTCTTGTGACAGAGCAACTAGATCGTTAAGCGATATTTGGACAGTTTAGAGAGAAGTGACGTGCTAAAGCCCGCTAGATCTTACAAATAATGGTTGCTTCCTTCCCAATGTCTCATATTCCCATTATTCTATATACATCTTTCTTAGTTTCCTCCTCATCTTTCATGTGGATTCCAACAGTTGTGAGTAGAAGAAAACAATGCTTCTTGACTTTTTGCGACTGAATGTGGAGTACTGCGGCCATATATATGTGAATGTGACGAAAGCATCATTTACTCCACGAAGGGGATGGTTGATGGGATATTCATCTATATATTTTATTTACTCCATGGCATAGCCTTTGGACATATAATCTTGCATGTGGGATTATATTTTACAAACATAAAAAATGGTATGACCGTGATTGGTCTTCATAGGTGTCAAAAGGGCATTTGTTGATGTTGGAGCAAGGGGTTCTTCTCCCACGATCATACCACAATCGTTGCTGCTGACCGGGATACGTTTTTCTATTGTGACTTAGAAGAAATATGAATTCGTTTAGTGCATGAAGATGCTAACATGTTAGTGCATGAGGAGTACTTTTTAAAGCTGACGTACAGCACTGTAAGTTGAGAAATGAGGCAGAACTTGAGGAGGTGAACAAAGGCGAGTAACCTTGCCCGTTAAGCAAACAACATGATGTCCTCTCTGGGTCAGCTTTAAGCTTAGGATACCCCAAACCCCCATCCCACGGCGAGAGAGCTTCAAGAACGCCAATCATGCAGGCAGCGTCCCTACCCTGCCAATCAGACAAATACGTACCACGCCGTATTCCAAGCTGAGCAAGAAAGACAAACACTGTGGGCAAGCCAACAAAGAAACGGGAAGCACATCTGTCACTCATCAATAATCCACATCTCAAGATGATACCCCACCAGCTTCAAAAAACCAAGGGAAAAAATAATGTCCATGTCTGAATGAGATACCATTAGCTAGCTTAAATTCTGTCAAAAGCAGTGCTTTGGAAGGGTCGAGACTGGCAACGTTTACAAGCAAAGCAACTCCAACGATTAACAACTACTCCCTCCGTCCGAAAATACTTGTCATCAAAATGAATAAAAGGGGAGTACTTCTTTTTCCCTTTAGTTTTTCCTCTCATCATCATACATGCTCCTTTATCCTTCAAATCCATGGCCATACATCCAAAGATGTTCTTCTTCCCGGCATGCTCCACAATCATTATATAGATGATCAGATCAGCATCGCAAGAGAACAGTTCCCATCTCTTTTTCTGCACATACATACATACACCATCTAGTAACATACTCTTTGCTTTCCTCTCCATTCTTTCCATGTTGGCGTCCACTTAAATCTTCCACAAAGCCATCCCTCGACCCTTTCCTTCTGTTTTTCCTGGCCTTTATTATTTTCCCATCCTCTCCTCTCCAATGGCACTATCCTCTACAAATAAATTTCGAAAGCAGGTGACGCTTTCGCCCATGCCATTCCTTGCACTCCACCCATGCCCCCCTCGCCCCGTCCAAGCCCAACAAGTGCTCGCCACTGCTCCACCAACACCGCCGCCGTACCTCTGTGCAGCAATGGCGACGGCCCCGCCGGCGATCCCGTTGCCGGACTACCAGGTGTCCGGGGCGGCCGCGGCCCACCAGCGGGGCTCCGTCGGCCCGTTCGTCGGGGTGCTCGCGGCGGTGCTGCTGCTCACCGCCATGTCATGCTTCTTCGGCCGGGTGTGCGCGGCGCACGCGCAGGGGCCTGACGAGTGGTACGACTGCGCGAGGCTCGCCGGCCGCCGGAGATGCTGGTGGTGGCGGGCGCCTCGGCGGCCGGTCAGGCCGGCCGAGGAGGAGGTCAAGCCGCCGCCGGCGATGCCGTTGCCTGAGCCGTGAATGATCGGTCGGCCTCAGGCTCCTGCTCTTCTTTCTCTTTGCTGCGGTTTGCAGGTTAGTATGATAGGAGAGGCCAATAAAGAAAAAGATAGTATACACGATTGTAACATCATAATAATTCATTTCTCCTACTAATTAGAAGAATCTCCTTTTCTTTTTATTAGTGAGAGATTGTGTAGATGCATTCCGTTCATCCGAATTAACATGGAAGTTTCCTGCCATCAAAGCAATTGATGTTCTCTTTTCTTATCGCAGCATAAGACTATATAGTGTCATGGTAGATCAGTTGAATATATCATGAGGTTGTCCTCAAACACTTCCATATCAGATGGTTGCACTTAGGCACTGAAAGAATCTGTTTCTGCGAAATGCAGTGCAATCATCTCATTTATATAAAAAAAACATAGCAATATCAGTTTACAGTAAAACAGAGGGACAACAGTTACGTGGCAAAACGCAAAAGTCATGAAACAAAGTGAAATTCTGCCATCGGAGCACAAGCATAAACAGGGGTAAGAGCAAAAGAGAAGGGGGAAACACACACACACACGCAGCCTAAAGTTGCTAAATGAACTGTACAGCAGGTCTTCTCTTGTTCTTCTTGTGGCCTATCTACGAAATTCTGTGATCTAGCTCTATCCTCTGAACTGGAAGAACTGCATGAACCATAGAAGCAACAATCCAAGAATATTCACAAGTTCTAGCCAGTCCATCTTCTGTCATCTTTCAGGAGACGACATTCTATAATCTGTACAAAACACAAAATCTACTGAGAGAATGTCATCCTTCAACCTCTACGTCGGTTCCCTTTTTAACTTGCATGGCCTTGCCGTCGCGACGAGCAGAGATCCCAACCATCCTTGGGTGCGACGATGTCCGGTGCCGTGACGATAGCTGCCTTGCCACCTCTGGGTCTTCGGCCTTCCCCAAGTACCTTTTCCACTGAATCTTGTTATGGAACATTGGAAAGAAACGGATCTGAATTGCGGCATAGCAGAAGTACGGGACGAGTGTGGCCGTCACCACGAAAAGTGTCACCAACCAATATGATAGCGCTGGGGCCAACTGTTCAATGAAGACCATGTAGGCTGTTTTGGAGTACTTCGGGTCTATAGAACCATAAACCATGAGGAAGATGTACCACACAGCAATGCTACCCCATATGAATATGTGTTGGATTATGGTGAAGTAGTTCACCGAGAGGGCCATTTGGCAGTTGACGACCCATACGACACAAGTGTACATGGTAGCACCTAGGGCATCCAAGCCCGCAACTTGGCCATCCTGGCGAAATGCTTGGTCCTTCAGGGCGGTAGTGCAGAAGAAAAATATTAAGATGGCATTCACGACACCATTAAACATCCAGCCAAGTATCCGACGCCAGCTGAATAATACATTCTGCACACCTTCTTGGTATAGCTCCGGATACTGTCAAGTAACATGCAAACAGGCACTTCCTTAAAAACAGCTAGGTCAAATGGAGTTGAAATTCATGTGCATAGCTTCTGCATTTTGTGCAGTATGAAAGATGGAATGATATCTTTATTTGTCCAAGAAAACAGTGAAAAAGGAACTTAAAACGGCACGAATAGGATTGCTGAGCCTTGAATTAAGTAGGAAATTGTTGAATCTATGAAAAGCAAATACCACAAGAAATCAACAAACTTTTACCTAATCAAATGGACCAAGTATACAAAACATGTAAAATTTTGAACTTGTCTTAAACAAAACATAACCATGTAGCTTCTACTCCCTCCGTTCCTAAATATATGAAGTAGAGTGACATAGACAGTGTACTTTCTCAGAAAGATGAAGTGGAACATGTTTCAAGAGAATTTGGAGTTTGAGATGGACTTTCCCTAATTTGATCTACTACCATGAAAGATTGTGTCTTTCAAACGGGTTTGCATAGACATACCTGTAAACACAGACGGGAAGAAACATCCTGATCAAATACGCCCAACGCAATGACAGGTAGGGAGGTGAAAAATACATTATACAGTGACAAGAACCAATCATTATAAGCTGGCTTCCCTGAAAAGGATGCAAACGCTTCATACAGAAAGATGGTGACTCCAAAAGTCACATTCTTGTAGAAGAAATAGCATATCTGCATCAGAAAGAGAATATCAACATAATAGTTGAATTTTGAAAGTTGATTATTTGTCCAAAGGAACATGAGTATACCATCACTGAAATACGTCGGTAACACCAATGTCCATGCACCAAAAGCAACCGTTCCAGGAAGCGGAACTGGGCGATGGCAATATCACTTGCCATGACAGCCTAAGACATTGTGAAGAGAAACAACTAACCGTTAAAAAAGATTCTAGTGATCACAAGCACATTCACAAAATTTACAAAGCATCAAAATAGGCAACCTGCATCCCTTCAACACCACTAATTCCAACCCCTATGTCAGCTTCCTGAAGCATGCCAACATCATTTGCCCCATCACCAATTGCTAAGGTAACTTTATCTGAATGTTTAACAAGCCTTGTAACCTGCAATAGTTGCGACAGATTAATAACTCAGCATGTATGCTTTCGGAAATAACACTCAGAAAATTACATAGAAAAGATAAATATGACTTCCAAAACAAGAAAAAAGCTCACCAATGCCTTCTGCTTCGGTGAAGATCGACAACATATGACTGATGCACACTTGACAGCAAGATCCAAGAACTTAAACTTGACATCATCTTCCAAAGCATAAGTTAATGATTTACCATCAATTATCAGCGCAAAAGATTCCGTGCTGGACTGACCCAAGGTTGGGACTTGTTTTATTCCATCCTCTATCTGACCCATAACACTTTGCTTTGATGCCTGAAGAGCCAACAAATAGAAAGTAACTATTGCAGTTTTGATTGTATAGAGTAGAATTCTAAATGTTAGATGCCTGTTTTGTCAACTCCTTTTTGGTAAACATTTATGAGTGATTGTTGCGAATATACTCATCTAAAAATAACAATTACATAGGCAGTGATTCAGTAGAGGCATCAGTCATTTATTCACCTTGGCAATGGAATCTTTGTCTCCGTTTTTCTCCAATGCAATGATGTCAGGTGCTTCCAGGGCGATGATTATCTGTGCCATTCCTTGTCTAAGTAGGCTACATGCAAAGCTGAAGAAGCACATGAATGATGAATCAGAAAAAGAAACAGTCAGCTTGAGCTTCTAGAATCCAGTCGTACTAAAAAGACCATGTCCATGCAAAAATACACTAAGTACCCAATATTGATAGCTGTCTCCATTTTGTCACCCGTCAACACCCATATCTTAATTCCTGCTTGTGCAAGCTTGTCAATGCATTCTGGTACCTGATTACAAATGCACATCCACACAAATGAAAAATGACAATTCAATATTTAAAATGAATTAGACTGGAAAGCATAGCCTTCTCATAAAAAACATACCCCTTTCTGGAGCTTGTCTTCAACAGCAGTAGCACCAAGAAGAATCAAGTCCCGCTCAATGCTATCAGCAGCCTCCCCAATTTGTTCATCTCTGTCAGCACTTCCAGATATTTTGGCAGTCCTGAATTTTTCAGCGAAGTTCTCGTACTCTTTCTCATCCAAGACGCGGTATGCAAGTACCAACGTTCGTAGACCAGAATCAGAATACTCGTTTATGTGCCTTTTAGTCTCTTCCTCAAATTTTCTTCCATCTGGTGCAAGCCTTGTGAACATCACACTATTCACATGGAGAAGACAGATAAGAAGCCATAGGCATATACAAGTTTGCCCGTTAATTGTGAAACAATACAGAAATTTAGAACATGTGGAGTACTTACCTATCAGCGCCCTTGCTAAACAGTAATATCCTCCCCTCTGGCTCTGGTTCCTTCACTATTACAGACATCCGTCTTCTTGAGCTACTGAATTCCAGGACATTTAGGAGCTCGTATTTTCTGTAAGAGGATGCTAAAGGTCAAATTTACGTAATAAACAATATCCTTTAATGATAAAAAGAAATTTGCATACCTATACTGATAATCTGCAACATTCTGGCTAGGATCGCGTTCACGAATAAATATACTTGTCTGTGTCCTCTTGTAAAACTCAAACCCTAATTCTCTTGCTGCGATAACAAATGCAGCTTCATCAGGGGACTCAGCTTCGTATGAAACTTTATCAGTTTCATCTACTTCAGGTATGCATGTATGACAGATGGCTAGCAGACGGAAAAAATCCCTGATGACATCTTTATTAGGTTCATGTATCCAATTTCCATCCATTATACGTGGATCCTTCAAATTAAAACCTTTGACATGAGGACTCTCCTCGATTTGTTTCTCCTTGTGCCCTCCAGCTTCTATCTCGTCACCTAGCGGCACCCCTTTCCTCAGGGCCATAGCTTTCTCAACTTCTGTGACAGACTGACCATATGCAGTGCCAGCAATCGAACACTTGATAAACTCCATCATGTTGCAGGTCAAGGTTCCAGTCTTATCAGAGAGAATTGTGTCAACTTGACCTAGTTCTTCGTTTAGATTTGAGGTTCGAGCATGAGTTGGCTTATCTGATTCTTCATCATACATGTCAATGTCCTGGTTGATGAATACAGCCTGTAAGATCTTGACCATCTCAATGGATATGTACAAAGAAATTGGGATAAAGTAGTTGTACAACATTAAGGCTGTCAACAGATGACAAAAGGATGCCAGAGGTGCTCGTTTCGGGTCATAGAAGACGGTCGAATCATCTGGGCGAAGATACCACCGTTTTGTCTCACCATTCCTTAAATCAGCTTTTGTCCATATACCAAAAAAGACTGAACCAAGTAAAGCAATTCCAAGTAAAGAACACAGCAGCAGGTAAATGATGTTATCCATTTTCTTCTCAATCTTGCTTCTTTTAGATGGCGGCTCAGTTGCATTTTGCATCACTTTTGTATCATGACCTGTGAAGATGACAGCCCCATATATGTAATCAGTGTTCCGCAGCTTTGAGTCCCGAAGAAGGAGTTGGTGGGGTGACAGAGGATGCTGCATGCCTTTATAATCCATAGTACCAACAAAAGAATAAAGATTCGCATTCGGATCTTCGCATTTGATTATTTGTCTAAGGTTTGTGAAATCACCATCCTCTTGTAAATCCGATGTCACCTCAAGAGCTTGTTTAATTTTCAAATTTGTTTCACCATCAAGGTTCATAGTCTCTACATAGCAGATCCCATCCGGATAGTTAGATGAAAGTAGAATCAAGTCAGCAGGAAAGAAATTATCCTTCTCCACCTTTATCACATCTCCAATTTTGATATACTTCCATTTTGTCTCTTCAAAACTGCCATTCCCTCTATGTACTTTTACTATTCGATTGTTGAGCTCAATGTCCTGAATGAAGAATTGCATATATTAACTTTGCATACCAACAGCATGAGAATATGCATATACATACAGACCAACTAAATCATAGAGATAAAGCAGCAAAATTTAAAGATAAATATTTGTGCAACTAGTCCATCACAAAGATGTGTATCATGTCGATGAATGGAAATTCGTAACAAATTTAGCTATGGTCTACCTTAATATCCAGAAAAACTGAACATTTATCTATTCACAGAAAAAAAAAGTTGATACAACAAAACCATGTGCTACAACCGAGATTATAAATTCTTCCTAAAATAGTTTATCAGCTGTCTAGGATAGAACAGATCCAGTAAAACTCGCAATGACATTGTATGATTAGATCTCATGCAAAATGAAGTAACTGAATATTTAATGTGCTGAGACGAAAGTAATTTGTGACGTAGTTCATGGCATTGTTTCGATAGGAAGCTCATAGCTTGGTTGTAACTAAGTGACACACATTATACCCTTAAAATACAAAGCATCACATATTATGTCAAGATCAATCATATCCATAATTCTTGTACTTCTTTTGCGATAGTGATCTGACCTTCAGTTATTTGCAGTTTCTTACATAAAAATCAACAGTTTAATAGTAAAACCCATATTTTTTACTTCCTGTCAATTTATGACTTTTTATTGGTTGATCCAGAAAGAAAGCTCCACTAGATTTAGGTTCCTGCCTACTTTGTCTTATCACATACAAAAAAAAAACCTTCAAGGTGCTAGCCCAGGTATGCAACTGAATAAAAAAACACCTCGTCATCAAGAAAAAGGAAACCCCGTACGTCCTTGTTAAGAAGTTCATGAAACAACCATTGGAAAGGTCGGATTATGCGCAGGCATGTTAAGTTCTTGTGAATCACGACATACTATCCATATGAGTCAAAGAAAGTTTGCTAAATATGATTCACTTGTGGCAGGATTTGAAGAGAAGATAACAGAAACGATACCTGTTGTTTCCTCCTCCAATCCTCAACCCCTTCTTTCAGCATGGTGGCCGTAATCACGACCGACAATGGCAGTAGTGCGCTTACCGCTGAGTAGGGCGCAAGCGGGGTCAGCGTGAGGATCCCCGAGACGAGGAAGTAGAAGTTGGCCACCCTCCGGAACTGCTCAAAGAGGGACTTGGGCACGAAGGTGACCAACGAGTACTTGGTAGTGGACACCTCATTTCTTGGGTATCTGAAGCCCTCCTCTTCATGCCTGTCTGGATCATTGACGTAGACGACTCGGGAGAACCCCGTCGTGCCGATCTTGGAGTGATCTTCGGTGGAGCCCTTGGCGCAGAGCGCGAAGCTGTACAATGTACTCAGCTTCAGCTTCTCCAGCCTCCTCCTTACCCGTGCCATTTCGACACAAGAACCAGATCACCACACCAGACTAGTACTGCCCAGGGCTCAGCTCTCCTGGTTACTGCCGAGATTACTGAACTTTTGGCCTCAAACTTATTGAGCTGAATCTGAAAATTCAGCCCTCGAGAAGCAGTGGATGAATCAGGAACAAATCAGTGGACTCCCCCTCTGGGCAAGAAGAAGAAGTCAGATTTCAGGTGAGAACCCAAGAAACGCCTCGCAATAAATTCGGGGCGCGACTGCTCCCACCCACCAAGAAAGGCTCCACCACCCCCACCTACCTAAAAAAAAGCAGGCGAGGCAGCCACACGAGGAACTGGACAGCACTGGACTAAATCACCTGACCCGGAACGCCTCAACAGAGCTCCGAGATCCCGCCCTGCCGCGGCGCGGCGGCGGCGGCGTCCGGCCGGAACCCCTGAACGTCCCGGAATCCCAGCTCCAGGCGGCAGCGCGGGGGACCCTGATCCATGCGGCGAGGCAGCGCGCGCGGCTTTTTTCTTCCAGTCCGTCCGTCCTCCGAGAAACGTCCCCGGGAAAGGAACTTATTGGGGGGAGGAACCCCGGGGGGGGGGGGGCGGGGCGGCAATGCGCGCGAAGCAGCGGCCGGCAAGGAAGGAACAAGGGCGGGACGGGACCGAACCGACGCGCACACACGCACGCACGCGGTTTCTTTGTTGGGGCGGCGGACGAATCCAAGACGGGACGCGGACACGGAAGCGGGAGGCTTGGGATGGGGGGAGGGAGGAAAATTCGAAGCTTTGCCGAGGAAGAGACGGGGGGGGCGGGGTCAAATGGAAGGAGGGAGAAGGGTGGAGTGGAGCAGGGGACGACGGACGGGGGATGCGAGAACGGAGGTGGGGAGGGAGAGGCAGAGTCGTGGGCGTGTGCGTGTGCGCGGGGTGGGGGGTGGGGCAGGGGGGAGAGGGGTTCTTGGGCTGGCCGGTTTGGTTGTTGGCGCCGCTGCGGCTACTGCTGTGCCTGTCGTGACTGTGCGCTGCCTGGCGCTTTGGGGGTGGGTAAAACGTGTGCCGTCCGGTAGTAGTAGATGTGGATTTTTACTTGTAGTATCTTTCCATTTATGAATATATGATTTTACCTTTTCCTTGTGTGTACTAATACTACTCCTACATTATTCCTTACAATGTATTACCTCCGTTCTGGTTTACTTGTCCCCCCTCTTATTTAGGGTCATATTTTGACTATAATATTAACTAATAAAATATAAGTTATATATAGCAAAAATAATATTATCGAAAACTATGTTCAAAGACGAATCCAACGGTATAAGTTTTGGTGACATGCATTAACATTTTAATAGTTAAATTTATGGTCGAACTTTGGCACGAAACACGAAAATGACCAATAAACCAGGACGGAGATAGTATATTTATTGTTATCGTTTTGAGCAAACCTTACCTTGTATATTAGGTATTGCTATATTTACCACGGCGGTTTGATGAATCTCCCAGAAAATTACGGTTTGGCACCGCAATATATCGTTCCTCGGTGTTGATTAGATGTCATGATTGCATAATTAAATTATTATCAAATCTTCTTTTTTTAAGCTTTCAAAAAAATCTTCTTTTTCTAAGAAACTTCATAGTATCGAAACCTCCTGTTCACCATGAAACACATTTAATTTCATAACCGCTTCCCTCAGCGAAAAACCGTAAACATACATTTAAAGGTGTAAACGAAGGTTACAACCTCATGTAATCACTCGTATACTTATGGCATGTTGATTGTACTTATTGCCTCTAGTTATTTTCTTGTTCCATTTTGTGTGCAACTATTGGTTTTTTGTAAACTAAGCGTAGCTCAGATGGTTAGGTTTCCTGTCAATCTTAAGGTGTTGTGGCGGCTCGGTATCTTGGAGGTGCTTATAGGGGTATGGTGTGCATGTGTGCGTTCATAGGGATGAGTCTTTGTGCATGAATGTGAGATTGTACTCTGTTAAAAAAATGTTGGTTTTGTTGTTCTATATTTTGAATGGAATGTGTACTTTAGGCCTCCTTTGGTCTGGAGGAATTTATAGGAATTTTAGAGGATAGGATTCTTATAGGATTTTTTCGTTTAGAGCCATTTGGTTCATAGGAATAGATTTCTATTACTACATAGGATTGGTTCCTATCCTCCACATTTCATAGGAAAATAAAAATGAGCCTAGACTCAATAGAAAAATTCCTTTGGTGTCAACCAAATAACATCTTGTTTCCTATTCCTACTCATAGGATTTAAGATACATGCCATCTCATTTCCTACAAAATTCCTATTCTTATGATAATCCTATCCTATGAACCAAAAGAGGCCTTAATCTGAAACTCTACCACGGGCTAAGCATGTTTGTTCTAATATTAGCATTTCCTTGAATAGCATGAACTACAAGCTCCTTCTAGTTTTCCTCCACACTAGCGATGTTCAAAGTAAGCAAATATGTGAAAGTAAAAATGTGTAAATGTTAGGGAAAATGAATTTCCGCCATTTTAGTTAAACATGCATGTGCATTCGTAGTTACTACCATTTTCATATTCTTAATTAGGCTAATTACTTGGCATCTTAGCCTATAGACTTCAAAAACCATGAGCTTTTCAAATTTAGCTCTCGTTAGCTCCTTCTTCAAATCTTTCTTCAAATCTCTAAAATTGTCTCTATGTAGTTATAGTAGTGTCATATATGATAAACAAGCAAGCAACAACTAGATATCAGATGAAAAATAGGGCATTGTTTGACTATTCTGCATAGCTGCACTTATTCACTTGGCTTCCACCCAAATGCTTTTGGTAAAATTGAGGAGTTTAATTTTGTTTTGCACCACAGTTGGTACCACCGTAATTGCTCATCTAATTTAATAAATGTGAAGGAAGGACGTGACAGGACCTAACTGAACTGACGTCTCTCCATCTCTTCCATTTTACCCCTCCCTTCGTCTCTTCGTCGACAATGTGCACAAAGCAGCGGCCGGCAAGGAAGGAACAAGGGCGGGACCGGACCGGACTGAACCAACGCGCATGGACGCGGTTTCTTTGTTGCGCGGTGGACAAATCCAAGACACTGACACGGAAGCAGAAGGCTTGCGATAAGGGAGGGAGGAAAATCCGAAGCTTTGTCGACGAAGAGATAGAGGAAGGGGTCAAATGGAAGCGAGAAGGGAGTAGGGGACGGATGGGGATGCGAGAACGGAGGGGGAGAGGTAGAGTTGTGGGCGTGTGCGCGGGGTGGGGGTGGGGGATGGGTTCTTGGGCTGTCCGGTTTGGTTGTTGGCGCTGCTGCTACTATTGTGCTTGCCGTGACTGTGTTGCCTAGCTTTTTGGGGATTTTACGTGTATCTTTCCATTTGTTTATGAATGTATGATTTTACTCTTTCCTTGTGTGTACTACTCCTACATTATTCCTTACCGTGTACTATAATTATTGTTATTTTTTTGAACAAACCTTACTTTGTACATTATTGCTATATTTACCACGGCGGTTAAACGAATCTCTTAGAAAATTACGGGTTGGCATGGTAATATATCATTCTCGCTGTTGATTAGATATCATGATTTCATAATTAAATTAATAGCAAAGCTTCTTTTTTGAGAAAATGCATATCAAAACTTTCAGTTTACCTCAAAACATATTTAATTTCATAATTGCTTTCGTCAACGAAAAACAATAAACATATATTTAAAGGTGTAAACGAACGTTACAACCTCACGTAGTCACTCGTAGCCTATTAATTATACTTATTTTCTCTAGTTATTTTCTTTTTTCACTTTGTGTGCAATTGTTGGTTTTTTGCAAACTGAGCGTACCTCAGATGGTTAGGTTCCTTGTGGTGGAACCTGCCCATCAGGGGTCAAGTTCTAGACTTGGTACCGATGCTCACATTTTCCTATATTTACTTCTGACATTTCGACGATGTTCATTCAGTGAAAGGAGATGTTCCCGTCGACTACGAGGTATCTGTAGTGACTTCGTCAATCTCAAGTAGTGCCGGCTAAATATTTCTGAGGTGCTCATAGAGGTATGGTGCGCGTGTGTACGTTCATAGGGGCGAGTGTATGTGAGCATCTACGATTGTACCGTGTTCAATTTTTTGTTGGCTTTTGTGTTCTAAATTTTGAACCGAATGTGTGCTTTAATCTGAAACTATGCCATGGGTTAAACATGTTTGTTCTAATATTAGTATTCTCTTGGAAAGCATGAACTACAAGTTCCTTCTAGTTTTCTTCCACATCAACATTATTCAAGGTAAGCAAATATGTTTTAAAAAATTGTGTAAATGTTAGGAAAATGAATTTGTGCTATTTTAGTCAAATATGGATGTGCATTCATAGTTACTACTATTTCATATTCTTAACTAGTCTAATTACTTGGTATCTTAGCCTATGAGACTTCAAAAGCCATGAGCCTTTCAAATTTGGCTTTGTTAGCTCCTTCTCCAAACCTCTAAAATTATCTCTCTGATGGTAAAGAAACAAGAAACAACTAGATGTTTGTTGAAATATAGGGCACCGTTTGACTATTCTGCATAGCTGCATTTATTCAATTGGCTTCTACACAAATGCTTTTGGTTAAATTGAGGAGTTTAATTTTGTTTTGCACCACAGTCGATACCATCGTAATTACTCATCTCATTTAATAATGTGAAATGTGATATTTATCTTTCCACTAGATGCTCAATCAGAATATGCCGACTAATGAAATAACTAAATGCATCAATATTGCAATAGTTCCATTGGTTGCCCTATTTTAAGAGATACTATGGCTGAAAATTGTTTTCCAGTTTAACTGGTCTAACGCAGGCGAGTATGTTTAGGATAATAGAGGGAACTTTTAAAAGACAGGGAAAGTATAAAATTGAATAATCAGGAAAAGATTCAGATAAGTTGGTTTAAATGGAAAAAGAAGAAACATTTTATGAAAAGGTAATTTGGTAGGAACATAAATATTTGAAGTGTTTTTAATAAATATCGTGTGACATCCTGGCTTAACAGGAATAATAGACTACTCATATAAACAAGGCGCATTTTAGAGGGGGGAAATGTTGTGAGGCTTGATTTTTGTGACATTTTAATGCTAAGGTTTCGAACACCATGTGTGTTGTTTCAATAAAAATGTCCTCATTGTAACAAGATGCAGACTTTACACTTCCGAACATGTAAATACGTAATTTTCAATAAGAAATATCTACAGAATTCGCCAACATTGATCACGTTTATCCCCATTATTGAATTGTCATGTCATGCTAATAGGTGCATGCACACTTTAAAATACATGTACTTCTCTACCGTTTGTTTGCTCCATGTAGCAACAAAAATGTGTGCAAAAATATGTCTAGGTCATCACTCAATGAGGTGGTTGGAGGGTTTCCTCCTTTTTCGGAAAAAAATGCAAGAACGAGAACTCCCATGTGCATTCTGTTTACAAAATGAGAAGAATGTATCCTTGGTTGGTTAGCTAGCAAAGATTATCCAAAGTTTTGACTAATAGTACCAACCTTTTGTGTTAATTAGGCACCATTGTGCTTTATCGAAAAAGGCTTCCGTCCCGCTTTATATATAAAGCCAAGATCATCAACATTCCGATACAAACGCACGCCAACACAGCAAACACACACACCCAAGACATGAAACACAGGCGCTGAGCGCAGCAACACCACCCCTAACTACGAAGAGATGAAGCCGCATACGACGATCCGTGGGCTCCAAGGCGACGCCTTCAGCAAGGATACGACACCGGAGCGCCGCCACCGCCCGATTCAAGGATCAGAGTTTCCCCTGAAGCACACGATGGGTGTGAGAGCCGTGACGACGCCTTCAAGAAGGGAACGAGTTTCGCCACCGTCAGTCTATCCACAGAGAGAACGGTTTTTCACCCCGGCCACCCCTCACCACCACCGAACGCCGCACCCTGGTTGCCACGTCGCCCGCACGGCCATGGCCACCGGGCAGCACCAGGCCGCGGGCTCTGCCCAAAATCACCACGCTACCACCACCGGGGCCACCGTCCCGACATCCAAGACCAAGGCACCACCTGACCCGAGACCCGCCGCTAGTCCAGCCGAAGAGACGAGCGGAAAGGCCCCGCCTTTCGCACCCCTGGACCACCCCAACGCCGAGACCCAAAAGGACGGTCAAAACTGGCCTCCACCGCCCGCCTACAGCCCCAAGCACGAGACGAGCTCCGTCCTGCTGCCGGGCGCAAGACGAGCTCCGTCCTGCAGCTCCGGGCGCGAGACGAGCGATGAATCACAGCTAGGAAAGGGCCAGCCCTTCGACCGAAGAATCGTCCGGATGACGAGGAGATGGAGCGACGGTCGAAGCAGTCCGACCGCAAACAAGCCGACGCCGGAGAAAGCCGGCCGTCGCCGCAGGCAGATCCGCCAAACCACCATGTAGCCGGCGCGTCCCCGGAAGGCCACCACCACTTGCCGGACCTCCGAGCGCCACCACCCACGGCCGGAGCAACAGCGATGCCAGGCCACTGCCCCACCCACGCCATCCACCCGGATCCCACGCCAGATCTAGGACAGACGCGCCGCCACCCGCCTTGCAGCCGAGCCGCACCACCGCGCTGGGCGCGCGCTGCCCCGCTGGATCCATGCCGGCAACACGCACCCACCGCCCCCCGCGCCCCTGGCCCTGCGCCATCAGCCAATCCCGTGCCAGATCTGGCAGGGATAAGGTCAACCCGCCACCACCGATGATGCAGCCACCACACCACCCCGGAACAGCAAGGCACCGTCGCCAAACGCCGCCGACGCCGCCTCACGCGCCCGCTGTAGTGCCGCAGAGCCCCGTAGCATCCCGACGCCCCCGACGGCAGGTTGTCCCGCGCCAACCCGAGCCCCCGCGCGGAGAGGAAGAAGAGGCCCCGCCGCCGCCTACGCCGGCCGGACTTCGCCCGGCGGCGCTGCCAGGCGACGGCAGGAGGGAGCGACAGGAGGGAGAGGGACGGGGCCGGAGGGCTAGGGATACCCCCGTCCGCTCGCGGGAGCGGAGCGGGGGTCGGGAAGCCCGGCGGCGCCGCCAAGCGGCGGCAGGAGGGAGCGGCAGGAGGAAGAGCGACGGGGCCGGAGGGCTAGGGATTCCCCCGTCCGCTCGCGGGAGCGGATCGGGGGTCGGGGAGAAACAGAGTACCACCATTGTGCTTTCAAGTTTAGACGTCTCAACCTTCTAGTTGTTTCCTTGGATAAATAAAAAGGGTGTACTAACATGTCAATTTTCAGTGATGTTACAACTAGGTACACTTTAGAGGGTCCAAAATGTTGCTACTCCCGAGTACAATTTGTGATTTTTGTTCTTTATATGCCATGTGTGTAGAAAGACCACAGCACCACAAAAGGACGAGAGCACATCTATGTGAGGAGGAAGATGACCCAAGTGATCAACCCTAATGAGGTAGATTTTAAACTCTTTATTTTTTGTGAAAAGGTTGATGGCGATACATTAAGTATCGTAGGTCCTTACAAAATACCCATACAAAAAGATGAAATTATAATTAAATCCATGAAAGTGTTGAAATCTTCTTTCCCGCATCCACCAGCGGCTTGCTGTGAGCATAGTTTGATGCTGCCTCTGGGCCTCCGCCTCACAAATATAACCATTGATCGATCGTTTGCTCATTGATCTTAGGAAACTAACCCTCGGAGCAATTTGATCAAACGAACGCAGATACAATTAATTGTAATTTTATTAATATTTTTACATTTATTCCCGCATCTTATTTTGCTTTGTTCATAATCCCCTTCTTTCGCTGCAATAATCTTGGGGTATATTTTAGTAAAAGAAAATGTGATGTCCTCGGCTGTCCTAGACAGGGAGGAATGTCGTTGTAAACTCCGAATGGACCCATGTTAACCCATGTGACAATTGCAAACCCCCGTAGTTTGGTCGCTGACAGACCCGCACATCTGTATATTTCTTGGACAGATCGACACACCTTAAATAATACTTCCTGTTAAAGTACAGTTGTTGAGGTCCTTTGTACTGACGGACTAAAGAACTAACGGAAATGTGGAGTGCCCGATAGAACTGTCTCTAGCCTTAAGGACAAATAATATGAGAAAACAAACGGCTGTTTGGCCTATCCTTCATCTGTTATATCACCACGTTCAACAGGGCGCCAAAATGTAGGTCAGAAAAGGCTTGCGAGTACTAGAACACAAATGGATAACCTCAGAGACTCCAATCTAATCATGATGACCTTCGCGCGCACACACAAGAATTCTAGTGTTTTATTACTTTTTGCGGAAATGACAAAGACCATATACTAAGAATCACATAGAAGACGACGTTTCAGTGCTCGAGCTCACCTGCTCCTATGGATGAACAGTGAAGGAAAAAGGCCTCAGGATTAGAAAGACTAAAGAGACATGGAGGGCCAACTACAAGACTATGACTACAAAAAACTGGAAAAAAAATAACAAAATACATGAAAGATGAACAAGTTTTCTATGTGACTGCAAAATTTCATGACAATATAACACTGGGATAGCTCTGGATGAAAAAAAAATCAGCTTTTAGAAAGGTTCATTTTTTTTGGAATTTGGAGCACCGATTTTACTCCATCTGTTTCTTTTTAGTCTGCATATAAGGTTTGGTCAAGTCAAGCTTTGTAAAGTTTGACTAACTTTATATTAAAAAATATAAACATTGACAATATGAAATCAACATTATCAGATGCACCACGAAATGTATTTTCATACTATATAGTTTTAATATTGTAGATGTTCATATTTTTTTTATATAAATTTGATCAAATTTTGTGTAGTTTGACTTTGACCAAATCTTATATGCGGAGGAAAAAGAAACGGAGGGAGTACTTTTTGTCCGAAGCTCCCACGATGTCATATGGTCATGAAACTTTGCAGGCACGTAGAGAACTTAATCATCTTTCATGTAAAAAATATTCATTTTCCCCTATTTTCTTATTTTACTGATCATCCATGAGCTCGTGATCAGCAGTGGATTTTCGGAAGCAAAAACCCTTTCAAAATCACTCTTACAGAAATTCAGAGATACATCTAAATCCTTGGGTCTGTCGAGGTCTTCTTCCTCCTGCACCCATCGGCGACGCATCATGAGCAAAGATAGTTGCCCCTTCATGGCCTTCGTCTCAATGGAGCAAACTTGTTTAAACTCAAAAGATTGTAAAAGTAGCAGTTGAGAAATTATCGATGTAAACCAGAAGATGTTGGCTGTTGTGATCTACGTGGTAAATCGCTGCTCGGAAAAGAGAACGCCAGAGAGGGCATATAAAATGTCCTAGTTCCAACCCTAATCTCACAAGCTCCCTGACGAGGCCCAGGTTGACCAAACATTGTCGGTCGAAACTAGAGCCGAGGGACCAAGACATAGATCGTCGTTATCCGCTCTGCATGACAACATGGTCGAGACAAACCTGCAGAAGAACATGTTAAACCCCGAAGAAATAGATTTGTGGACACGCCATCTTCCACACACCTCCATACGATAGGCAGAAGCATCACTAGAACATGGGCGAGGCAAGGAGACCATATTCCATGTCGACCGCGACATCATCATCTCGCCACCATCGAATGAAGACACACTCTAAATTTATTCCTACCCCACCACTGCCGGACCAAAGCCCTGGGACCCCCGCCCCCTCCAGACGCAGGAGTGACAGGAACTCGCTTGGAAGTAGGGTAGATCAGTCATTGTTGTTGCATGTCTAGGTTAGGGAAGGAAACAAAAAGAATGACCCTTAGGGAATCTAGCCGGCGTGTGTTCCTAAAGCCACAACCAAGCGGCATAGTTCATTTAATAGTTGAAAGTATCGATATGGTTGACTAGAGGGGGTGAATAGCCAACTACCAATTTTTAGCTCGCTTTAACATATACGGTTAGCAACAAATAGGTTGTCTAGATATAGAACAAGGTGGACAACCTATATGATGAGCTCAACAACAACAACACAAGCAAACACAAGATACAATACAATATAAGCTTGTACAAAGTAAAGGTAAGAAGGAACCACTGTTGGAAAACGTTGCATGGAAAACAAACAAAAATTCTACGCACACGCAAGATCTATCCATGGAGATGCATAGCAACGAGAGGGGAGAGTGTGTCTACATACCCTCATAGACCTTAAGCGGACGCGTTTAGTAACGCGGTTGATGTAGTCGAACTTCTTCGCGATCCAACCAATCAAGTACCGAACGTACGGCGGTATGTGAGGGTACAGCGGTAATAGGGATACCCAGTCCCGAAATGAAAAAGAAATTTACTTTATGTTGTCAAATAATAAATTCCTTAGAAAGTGTTGCTATGAACGGTACCCGTGGATACTGCCAGTCGCCGAATGTGAAAGTATGATGGAAAAAGGAATAAAATTTATTTTATGTTTGGGAACCACCTATGATGTATCTAGCATGGAAAGTGTTGGGAATAAGTCGGTCATTTTCGCTGACGGGAAAAGTATGCCTCTCAAAAAAAATTATCTCTTAATTTAAGCTTTGAGCTTTGGCACCTCTACAATTTTCTGATTCCCTCTGCGAAGGGCCTATCTATTTACTTTTATGAAATTTATATTTATATTTTGAGTCTCCATCTTCTCTTATAAAGCACAAACTAGGAAGCACTATGATCATACCTGAGCATTGGATGTAGCTAATATTTGAGTGTGTTTCGTGAGTGGATCAATGATTGAGCATGATGGGCTAGGGATAACTTTCTTTAGTGTTGATATTTTGAAAAACATTGGTGCTTGTTGATATGCTTGAGTATTGAAGTCTTCATGTCAAATATAGACCATTTCTTTGAACCATCTAAAATTCCAAATGTCCCTGCTACAAAAGAAAAGAATATCTGATGGACATGTTAGGCAACATTCTACATAAAAAAAATCATGTTTTTATCATTTACCTACTCGAGGACGAGTAGGAATTAAGCTTGGGGGTGCTGATACGTCGCTAACGTATCTATAATTTTTGCTTGTTCCATGCTGTTATATTATCAATCTAGGATGTTTTACAATCATTTTATAGGAACTTTATATCATTTTTGGGCACTAAGCTATTGACATAGTGCCCAGTGCCAGTTGTCGTTTTTTGCTTGTTTTTTTTACTTCGCAGAATATCCCTACCAAACGGAGTCCAAATGCAGCAAAACTTTTTAGAGATTTTTCTTTGGACCAGAAGACAACTTGGGAGCCAAGGAAGCACCTGGGGGAGGCCCGTGGGGCCCACAAGACACCAGGGCGTGCCAGAGGCCCCTGGCATGCCCTGATGGGTTGTGGGTCCCACGGGGGTCTCCCTCACCGCCTCTCAGCTCTATAAATACCCAATATTCCAGAAATCCTAGGGGAGTCGAAAAAACACAACTCCAGCCGCCGCAAGTTCCAGAACCACGAGATCCAATCTAGAGCCCTATTCCGACACTCAGCCATAGGGGAACACGATCACGGAGGGGCTCATCATCCTCATTGGTGCTCCTTCAATGATGTGTGAGTAGTTCACCATAGACCTATGGGTCCGTAGGCAGTAGCTAGATGGCTTCTTCTCTATTTTTGATTCTCAATACAATGGTCTCTTGGAGATCTATTTGTGTAGGATCGAAAGTATGTCTAGAGGGGGGGGTGATTAGACTACTTGACCAAATAAAACATATCCTTTTCCCAATTTTAGTTCTTGGCAGATTTTAGCAACTTTGGACAAGTCAAGCAATCTTAACACAATTCAAGCAAGCATGCAAAGAGTATATGAGCAGCGGAAAGTAAAGCATGCAACTTGCAAGAATGTAAAGGGAAGGGTTTGGAGGATTCAAACGCAATAGGAGACACGAATGTTTTTGTCGTGGTTTCGATAGGTGGTGCTATCGTACATCCACGTTGATGGATACTTCAACCAACGAAGGGTAACGGCTGTGCGAGTCCACGGAGGGCTCCACCCACGAAGGGTCCACCAAGAAGCAACCTTGTCTATCCCACCATGGCCGTTGGCCATGAAGGACTTGCCTCACTAGCGGTAGATCTTCATGAAGTAGGTGATCTCCTTGCCCTTACAAACACCTTGGTTCAACTCCACAATCTTGTCGGAGGCTCCCAAGTGACACCTAGCCAATCTAGGAGACACCACTCTCCAAGAAGTAACAAATGATGTGTCGATGATGAACTCCTTGCTCTTGTGCTTCAAATGATAGTATCCCCAACACTCAACTCTCTCTCACAGGATATGGATTTGGTGGAAAGAAGATTTGAGTGGAAAGCAACTTGGGGAAGGCTAGAGATCAAGATTCATATGGTAGGAATGGAATATCTTGGCCTCAACACAAGTGTAGGTGGTTCTCTCTTAGAAAAGTAATTTGGAAGTGTAGGTTCGTTCTGATGGCTCTCTCCACGAATGAAGAGGAGGTGGAGGGGTATTGAGGGAGTCCTGGATTAGGGGGTCTCCGGACAGCCGGACTATATCCTTTGGCTGGACTGTTGGACTATGAAGATACAAGATTGAAGACTTCGTGCCGTGTTCGGATGGGACTCTACTTGGCGTGGAAGGCAAGCTAGGCAATACGGATATGTATATCTCCTCCTTTGTAACCGACCTTGTGTAACCCTAGCCCCCTCCGATGTCTATATAAACCGGAGGGTTTTAGTCCGTAGGACAATAGACAATCATACCATAGGCTAGCTTCTCGGGTTTAGCCTCTCCGATCTCGTGGTAGATCAACTCTTGTACTACTCATATTATCAAGAATAAATCAAGCAGTACGTAGGGTTTTACCTCCATCAAGAGGGCCCGAACCTGGGTAAAACATCGTGTCCCCTGCCTACTGTTACCATCTGCCCTAGACGCACAGTTCGGGACCCCCTACCCGAGATCCGCCGGTTTTGACACTGACATTGGTGCTTTCATTGAGAGTTCCTCTGTGTCATCATCATTAGGCTTGATGGCTCCTTCAATCATCGATAGCGATGCAGTCCAGGGTGAGACTTTTCTCCCCGGATAGATCCTTGTATTCGGCGGCTTCGTACTGCGGGCCAACTCGCTTGGCCATATGGAGCAAATTGAGAGTTACGCCCCTGGCCACCAGGTCAGGTTTGGAAGCTTAAACTACACGACCCATATCCGCGGAGACTTGATCTTCGACGGATTCGAGCCCCTGCCTAGTGCGCCCACTGTCACGATGAGCATGATTTAGCTCTGCCATCGGACAGTGTTCAGGAGATCGCACCGACAACCGCTCCGGCCCTCAATTCGGAGCCAGATGCGCTATCCATGGACAGGTGGATAGACCCGCCACAGAGGCCTCACTCTCATCGGTGATCGAGCCGAGTATCGACCTTACCCTTCACGGGAGCCGTGACGCCGAACTACCAGATTCTTCCCCGGCCATGGACTCCGAGCCGCCTGCGCCCGTGCCTATCGAATCCAATTGGGCGCCGATCATGGAGTTCACCTCCGCGGATATCTTTCAGCACTCGCCCTTCGGCGACATACTGAACTCATTAAGGTCTCTCTCCCTGGCAGGAGAGTCCGGGCCGAACTATGTTCGGCAGGATTGGGATGCGGATGACGAAGAAATTCGCTGCCCACCCACCACCCACTTAGTAGCCACTGTCGACGATTTGACCGACATGCTCGACTTCGACTCCGAAGACATCGACGGTATGGACGATGATGCAGGAGACGAACAGGAACCACTGCCCACAGGGCACTAGACGCCCACTTCATCATATGATGTATACATGGTGGACACACCCAAAGAAAACGACGACGAGGAACGGAAGGACGCAGCGAAGGGTTGTTCCCTCGAGAAGCAGTCAAAGCGGCGGCGTAAGCGCTGCTCCAAATCCCGCCTCGGTAGAAACAGCGGTCATATAGACCCAGCGATAGAGCAGGGCGAACCATCGCCCGACCAGGGCGACACGGAGAATCAAACCGAACAACCCGACCCCGTCGAAGATAACAGTCCGGACAACATCACACCGGACAGGCACCCGGAGCAACAAAATGCCCATCAAAGGCTGGTTGCCACTGCGAGGAGTCTGAAAAAGCAGAAGCAAAGGCTCAGGGCTGCACAAGACACACTTAGAATCAGATGGAGTGAAGTACTCAACACTGCAGCAAAGTACGGCGGTAATCACCACACCAAGAGCTACCCGAAGCGAAAGCTGCTACCTGAATTCGATGAGGAGGCCTTAGATCCCCCGCAATCAAAAAACAAAACGGCCATCCAGTCGGATACACGACCTCGTGGCCAACATAGAACGACAAACGACGCCGCAATAAGCCGGTACGCGATCCACATGAGGACTCGCATCAAAAGTATGGCGCAACCAGATCCATCTACAGGCCACGCAAGCGCGCTCTAGCATGCAATGCAACACAACAAACATCCTAATACCTCGGTACACCCAAATACAGGGGTGCCGCACACCCCCTATGTTTCACCGATGAGGTGCTGGACCATGAATTTCCAGAGGGATTCAAACCCGTAAACATAGAGGCGTACGATGGAACGACAGACCCTGGGGTCTGGATTGAGGACTACATCCTCCATATCCACATGGCTCGTGGAGATGATCTCCACGCCATCAAGTACTTACCCCTCAAGATCAAAGGGCCAGCTCGGCACTGGCTTAAAAGCCTCCCCGAAAACTCCATTGGAAGCTGGGAAGAGCTCGAAGACGCCTTTCAGGCAAATTTTCAAGGGACCTATGTCCGACCACCGGATGCAGACGATTTAAGTCATATAACTGAACAGCCCGGAGAGTCAGCCCGAAAGCTTTGGAACAGGTTCCTCACTAAGAAGAACCAAATAGTCGACTGTCCGGATGCCGAAGCCTTAGCAGCTTTCAAGCACAACGTTCGAGACAAATGGCTCGCCAGACACCTCGGCCAAGAAAAGCCGAGAACAATGGCAGCATTAACAAGCCTCATGACCCACTTTTGTACGGGCGAGGACAGCTGGTTAGCCCGATGCAGCACCAGCGACCCAAGTACATCCGAAGTCAGGGACGGAAACGGGAAATCACGACGTAGCAAAAACAAGCGCCGGAATAAAGAAGACAGCCCGAAGAGCACGGCGGTAAACGCCGGATTCAGAAGCTCTCGGCCAGGTCAACAAAAGCCGCCCTCCAAAGGCAACAGAGACGAACTGTCCAGCCTAAACAAGATTTTGGACCAAATATGTCAGATCCATAGTACCCCTGATAAACCTGCAAATCATACTCATAGAGAATGTTGGGTCTTCAAGCAGTTCGACAAGCTCAACGCCGAACATAAGGGGCAGGATACACCAAGCAAAGACGAGGACGAGCCTCGCAAGCAAAGCACTGGGGAACAGAAGAAATTCCCACCAGAAGTCAAAACAGTCAACGTGTTACACGTGATAAAGGGGAGAAACAAAGCGGCACTCCTAGAGACATATGTCCCAGGGCCTATCACAGCGGAGTTCTGCCACTGGTCGTCCCAACTGGTCACCTTCGACCATCGAGATTACTCGGCAAGTATCCAACGGGCACGATGGGCTGCCTTGGTATTAGACCCAATAATTGACGGATACCAGTTCACACGAGTCCTGATGGACGGTGGCAACAGTTTAAACCAGATATATCAGGACATAGTCCGCAAAATGGGGATAGACCCAACAAAAATTAGCTGCAGCAATACTACCTTTAAAGGAGTAACGCCAGGCCTAGAGGCCCATTGCACGGGCTCCCTGCTACTAGAGGCTATATTCGGCTTTCCCGATAACTTCCGTAGCGAAAATTTAACGTTCCACATCGCTCCGTTCCAAAGTGGCTATCAAGCACTACTCGGACGCGAAGCTTTCGCTCGCTTTAATGCAATACTGCATTACACTTTCCTCATGCTTAAGATGCCCGGTCCACGTGGCATCATTACAGTAAATGGAAATATTGAGCGCTCCTTGCGCGCGGAAGACCGTGCGGTTGCCTTGGCAGTCGCACACTAAACGGCCTCACGAACTAAAGCATCTGACATGTCATTAAGACCACGGGCACGGTTGGACGAGTCCGGTACTGCTATATGTAATTGATACAAGTTTGATGGCTATACCCCTATTACAATACAAAGGGCTCAACGCGCGCGCACAAGTGACAATCAGGCTCAACTTTACCCATATTGTTTATTTAGTATAACTTACCTTTTGCACAATAACTTTTCAATTAAGTTCCTCTCTTTTTCAGATGACCATCGTGCTACACCAGTCCAGAATACGGCACAACGGAGACACAGGCGCAGACGTGCAGCAGGGACTCGTTCCAAGGATTCTTTTTAGATTAAGACCCTGCGTAAACCTTTTTTACTGTCTCTTGTTGATACACATCCCTTGCATTCTCAGTACAACTGAGCAGGATGCTGACGTATTGGCATGTGGCCATGTCAGAATATTGCACGTACCTGGACACCAGGGGCTTATTACAAAGGGCACTGTTTAGGCCCGGTTTACACCATAAAGACCGAATACCTTAGGGAGTGTTCGTCGTCGCGAGTTTGGCCTTATATTCATCAGCTCCGAATCATGTCTTTGGTCAAATGTTGGGTTTGCCCAGCTCCTGTGTTTTGCTGCCTTACGTTCTGCTCTATCGGCTAAGGCGGCACCAGGAGAACTACTGCGATTGTGCCATGGTTCATCCGGACGAGCACCTCAGTAGAGAAAGCCGAAAACTGACTGTCATGATATAGCGTGAGACTGGTCAACCACTCGATGACCTATCAGAATCTTTGGGATTCCTCTGCCTTAACGAAGGGCCGTTTCCCGGCCAGGCATGTACGCACCCCGAATTCGGATGAGTGCGGAGCCACCAGGGGCTATGTAGTAGCCCCACTATCAAACTCCTCTGGCTAAGTGAAAGTGTTAAAGCATTATAGTTCGGTTGCCTAGTTCGCTGTGCTATCACCTCCTTAATGGACCAAGACGTTGGATCAAGTGTGAACATGCGTCTTCTGCGAACACCCCCACATTATATGCGTGGGGGCTGAAGCCGACGACTACAATCTTTCAGGTTATATACATACATACTAAACGGCCGCACAGGAGGCATCATAGCACTTTTGGGCAAAAGTATAAATACAGCCTTGATAAATTCAATAAAATATTGTTTTTACAATGGGAATACATGTCACTCAAACATAATATTCTTCGAGCACTGAGCCTCTATTGAACGAGCGCCTTCAAGAACTTCTTCAAGTAGTGCTCGGCAGCCACTCGGCCTATGGCCGAACCCTGTGCCGCAACAGTGGTGGAATCCATCTCCGCCCAGTATGTTTTGACACGGGCAAGGGCCATCCGCGAGCCTTCTATGCACGCCGACCTCTTCACAGCATCAATGCGTGGCACGGCGCCAAGGAATTGTTGCACTAAGCTAATAGCTATTCGGCCTTGGCCCTCCTGGCCACAAATGATCCACAACGAACCTCATGGCCAGTCCGGATAATCTATGGAGCTCGGCCCAACCGGTCAATCGCTCATTCAGCAGCAGCGGACGGACTGGAGCGTCAAACTGTGACCAGAACAGCTTCTCCACTTCGGGACCTTTCTGATCCTTGAAGTACTCGGCGGCATCAGCAGTGCTGGCAGCCAAATCCATGTACGCGTCTGCAGAACTCCATAGCCGGTCCAAAGGAGCATACTTCGGATCTCCGAACTTAGTCCGCAAGAAGAAAGGCTTCCCAGACACGATATCTGCAGCCTGATTCAACTCCTCCTTTGCCGCTCTAATTTTGGAGCGGGCTTCCTTGGCAGCCACCCGGGCCTTCTCCAGGTCAGTCGCTTTCGCCCGGTTTTCCTCTTCAAGAAGCCGGTAACGGTCAGCAACATCTTTTAACTCCACGGTCACCTTGGCAATTTTATCTTTTCTCTCGCAATGTGCGGCCTGTTCAGCCCTTAACTCTTCGGCCGCCTTTAAAGCGGCCGCATTGCTACTCCTGGCTTGCTCCTTGGCTCGGGCAAGCTCCGCCCGAAGGGTCTCCACGATGGCCGCTCCATCTGTAGTCACAAACATATTAAAGATACTGGCATCAGGCTGCTCTTATTATGTGACAATCGCCAGAAAAATCACTGACCCTGCGCCTCGTCAAGCCGCTTGTTGACAAGCACGATGTCGGCATCTGCCGCATTCAGCTGCCGCTTTAGTTCGGCATACCCATCAGTCCGGCTAGCCACCGGAGCCTCCACCACCTGCACATAAAGGCAGTCTGGTTATTACCTGGGACTATGATCCTCTGTTTGCCGCCGTTTCCGACGACAACCAGAGTCTCAGGGGCTACTATCTACACAGGGCACATCTAAAAATGTGCGGTACTTACAAAAATGTACATCATTTCACGTACCTCAAAACCCGTCAGTAGACTCATAAAGGCTTCATGCAGCCCGCTTTCGGCGGACGAAATCCTTTCAATCACCGTACCCATCAATGTGCGGTGCTCTTCTGAGATAGCCGCCTTCTCCAGCAGATCCCTCCGTACATCCGACCGCGCACCAGACGATGCTGGACTCTTTTGATTGCTCTCTTCGAGAGCCGGATACCGAGGACTTCGGGTGGCCATAGGATTACCTTCTAGCCTTGCCGGATCAGGAGAAGCCCTCCGTGACGACACCTCAGGGTCGCCCGCTTCGTAAGGCAGTGTGGCAGGAGGAGGCGCTTCACTCTCCATCATCTCTGGAAGAAGATCCCCCGAAGACGAGCTCAGCTGAGAAGGGCTAAGATCCGAACTGCAAGATAAATACTTCGGTTATTTTCCTCAGAAGTAAGGTAGGATATCTTCACTATTAAATACCTTTTGATTACTTACATCTTGTTAGAGGGCTGATCCCCGTGCGGACAGTGTGCGACAAGAACACCCTCCGAGGCAGGACCCTCTGGCGGAGATTTCTTCTCCCGTTTGGAACCTTGATTTCCGGATCTTCGGAGGTAGTCCTCTTCCTTCCCCGGGGAGAGAGAATGTCAGATTCTTCCCCTCGGTTATCCTCCCTCGCGGAGGCGCTCATTCCCTCGGTTGGGATAGGTAGTGATGGAGGCCCTCTTTCGCCCTCTTTATTCCCCCTTCATCTTCCTTTGAGGGCACCAGACAAGGTGCTGGCTCGAGCATCTTTTCCAGCACCGGATTGTCCAAGCCTTCAGGAAGGGGGGCCGAACACCGGATCATCTTCGCCTTTGTTATCCAGTCCTGGTCAAAGAGCGATTCTTTAGAATGATGTTATGGTAAATAAAAGGAGGGTGTGTTCGGCCATGGGATTACTTACTTGGGCAGCGGTGCGGTTGCTACTTAGGCCCACGTCCTCGGTAGTGTCCGGACACTCTATTTGGGGTCCGAAGAACGATTTGTACATCTCCTCGTGCGTCATGCCGAGGAAATTCTGAATAGTGCGTGGTCCTTCTGGGTTGAATTCCCACATGCGGAGGGGCCGGCGTTTGCAAGGCTGGACTCGATGAACCAGCATGACTTGCATTACCATAACCAGACTGAAATCTCCCTCGAAGAGATCTCGGATACGGCTCTGCAGTATTGGCACGTCCTTGGCTGGACCCCAGCTCAGTCCCCTGCTGATCCATGACATCAGTTGTGGTGGAGGGCCCGAGCAAAAGGTGGGGGCAGCTACCCACTTGGCACTTCGGGGAGCTGTGACGTAAAACCACTCCCGTTGCCACAAATCCGGACACCTCTGGAAAGGAACCCTTTGGCCATGGAGCATCAGCAATTTTGCTTATTAGAGCACCTCCGCACGCTGCGTACTGCCCCTCAACCATCTTTGGCTTCATATCGAAGGTCTTGAGCCACATGCCGAAGTGAGGGGTAATGCGGAGGAAGGCCTCACACACGACAATAAATGACGAGATGTGAAGAAGGGAATCCGGGGCCAGATCGTGAAAATCCAGCCCGTAATAGAACATAAGACCCTAACGAAGGGATCCAGAGCGAGGCCTAGTCCTCGAAGGAAGTGGGAGACGAACACGACGCACTCGTTGGGTTCGGGAGTAGGGACGACCTGCCCTCGGGCGGGCAGCCTATGCGAAATTTCGGCGGTCAGGTATCTGGCTTCCCTCAACTTCTTGATGTCCTCCTCCATGACGAAGGAAGGCATCCACTGGCCTTGGATGCTGGATCCGGACATGATTGAAGGTCCGAAGTGCCTGACTTGGGCTTTGGGTGTTAGAAGTCGAGGCGGGGGAAGGATTCGATTGAGCACGGGAGGGAAAAAAGTAAAAACCTTGTCCCTTTATAAAGAGGGTGAATATCAAGCATCCTCCTCGTGGCCGTTTGGGACTTGCCTAAGATCTGGGAGTCCTAGGCACGGTTGGATTACCCACGTCCATATTAATGAGAATCCCGTAATCAAGGGAACACGATCTCTACTTTGACAAGACGTGTCAAGAAACCGCCTCGCGTTATGTGCGGGGCTGGTTAAAGAAAAACGGTTCGAATAATTACCGGGCCATGGCGTGATGTCGTGCTACTAAAACATGTCAGCAGATTAGATTTGTGAAAATATTATTCTCTCTACGGTGGTATGTGGAACTTATTTTGCAGGGTCGGACACTATCCTTGTATTCAAACTCTTATGTGATGTATTCGGAGGAGGAACCCGCCTTGCAATGCCGAAGACAACACTGCGCGCCGGACTCATCGTCATTGAAGCCTGGTTCAGGGGCTACTGAGGGAGTCCTGGATTAGGGGGTCTCCGGACAGCCGGACTGTTGGACTATGAAGATACAAGATTGAAGACTTCGTCCCGTGTCCGGATGGGACTCTACTTGGCGTGGAAGGCAAGCTAGGCAATACGGATATGTATATCTCCTCTTTTGTAACCGACCTTGTGTAACCCTAGCCCCCTCCGGTGTCTATATAAACCGGAGGGTTTTAGTTCGTAGGACAATAGACAATCATACCATAGGCTAGCTTCTAGGGTTTAGCCTCTCCGATCTCGTGGTAGATCAACTCTTGTACTACTCATATTATCAAGAATAAATCAAGCAGGACGTAGGGTTTTACCTCCATCAAGAGGGCCTGAACCTGGGTAAAACATCGCATCCCCTGCCTCCTGTTACCATCCGCCCTAGACGCACAGTTCGGGACCCCCTACCCGAGATCCGCCGGTTTTGACACCGACAGGTATATATAGCCTCCACACAAAATCTAACTGTTACACACAACTTGCGAATCTCGATGGGACCAAATAGATAAACTCAGTCGGACCGATTCAACAAATCTAGTGACCGTTAGGATTTTTGGTGGGACCGACATGCAACTTGGTAGGACCGATATGGTTAGGGTTAGGGCATAACGTAATCTCGGTGAGACCAATTACACAAACTCGGTGAGACCGATTTTGGCAATAAGCTAACCAGAGAGTTGGTCAGGTAAACTCGGTGGGACTGATTCGCTCATTTCGGTGAGACCGAAATGTTGCGAAAGGGAAACAAAGAGTTTACATTGCAATCTCGGTGGGACCGATCGCTCATCTCGGTGGGACCGAAACGTTACGAAGGGAAACAGAGAGATTACAATCCCATCTTGGTGCGATCGAGATCCCTATCGGTGAGACTGATTTGCCTAGGGTTTGTGGCAGTGGCTATGGCATCTGAACTCGATGGCGCCGGATAGAAAGAATCGGTGGGGTCGAGTTTGACTTTTGTTTAGGTCATATGTGGATGTGAGAAAGTAGTTGAGGGCTTTGGAGCATATCACTAAGCATTTCGAGCAAGAGCCTCATTAAGCAACACCTCATCCCTCCTTGATAGTATTGGCTTTTCCTATAGACTCAATGTGATCTTGGATCACTAAAATAGAAAATGTAGAGTGAGCTTTGAGCTTGAGCCAATCCTTTTGTCCTTAGCATTTTGGGGGGTCCACTTTTATCATCCATGCCATGCCAACCATTGAGCTTTCTTGAAATATTAATCTTGAAATAGCATTAGCTCAATGAGCTATATGTTGTTAGGAATTACCAAAACCACCTAGGGATAGTTGCACTTTCAATTTGATGTAATGACTTTTTGCGGTGTGTTTGTTGGGATTCGATAAAGTTCGAGTTTATGATCAGAGTTACATCCATGAATATTATTTGAGTATTCTTTGATCTCTTATATGCATGATTATTTATAACCTCCTATTTCTTCTCCAAATCTTTGGTTTAGTTAGGCCAACTAAATTGATTTTTTCTTGCAATGGGAAGAGGTGCTTTGTGATGGGTTTGATCTTGTGGTGTCCTCACCCAGTGGCAGAAGGGGTAGTGAGGCACGTATGTATCGTTGCTATTAAGGATAAAAAGATGGGGTATATTCCTACATGAATAGATCTTGTCTACATCATGTCATCGTTCTTATTGCATTACTCCGTTTCTCCATGAACTTAATACACTAGATGCATGCTAGATAGCGGTTGATGTGTGGAGTAATAGTAGTAGATGCAGGCAGGAGTCGGTCTACTAATCTTGGACGTGATGCCTATATTCATGATCATTGCCTTGGATATCTTCATAATTATTTGATCTTTTATCAATTGTCCAACAGTAATTTATTTACCCACGGTATGCTATTTTCTCGAGAGAAGCCACTAGTGAAATCTACGGTCCCCGGGTCTATCCTTTATCATATTTGCTTTCTGATCTATCTTTTGCCATATTTATTTTCAAATCTATATTTCCAAAACCCCCAAAATACCTTACTGCACCGTTTTGTTACTTATTTTATTTTGCATTTTATCAAGATTATTTATCCAAACCCATACAAATTTATCTTTCTTTTACCGTGGAGGGATTGACAACCCCTCTTATGCGTCGGGTTGCAAGTATTTGCTCTTTGTGTGCAGGTACCGTTTACATAGTGTTGCTTGGTTCTCCTACTGGATTGATACCTTGGTTTCACAACTGAGGGAAATACCTACCGTAGTTGTACTACATCACCCCTTCCTCTTTGGGGAAATACCGACGTAGTTTGAAGCCACCTCAGCGGTAGATCTTTAGGATTCACTAGGTTCTGACTGGTATGGTTTGTAGTTTTTCCCTCGTCCTAGTTTTCCTAGATCTAGGGTTCATGAGTACTTATCCGAAAGATTAGATAGTGTTTTACTCAGCCTTGATCATTCTATGGCATGTTACAAAACTATCGATGATATCTTCTGTAAGTATACCATGGATTCCTCTGTTTCTTCCAAAAGTCTCTCATTTTCGTTCAAAAACCCTCTGTGCATGTTTACGACCCTACCCCATTTTCCACTCGTATCTATCTCTTTTCATAGGTCGGTCATGGCATAGAGTTTGGATAAGTATATAGATTCTTAATGAGATTTGCCTCATCCACCACCAAGGTCCGACCGAATGAGATTGATAGGAGGAGGAAAATCTTCAAAGCCTCCCAAAACACCGAAGAAGAAATCTGAGTCTGAGTCTGAGGAAGATGATGAAGAAGTTCCCTCCATTCACAGTCAGCTCGAGGATGAACTGGTTACTGATGCTCTAACCCTTTTCTCTGATGGAAATCCAAAGAAGGGTGGTCGTGGCAGAGAGAAGAACACCACTACTGAGATGTCTGAACCAGATGGGTACAGAACCCCACCAGGAGTTGAAAAAACAACGGAATGCAACAACAGGTTGCAAAGGATTCCCCGTCACTGGGCGAATAAATGGTTCAGCTATGAAAATGTTCGTGAGAAATATCAAATTTTGTTTGCTTTCACTCCTCCATGGAATGACTACATTGCTGAGAACTGCATTGGGCCAGACGATGAAAAAGTAAGACCACCAGCACCTTCAAATGCTCATCCTAAATCCTCAAAACCATCACGGATTTTCCTGAAGAAGTAGCCAAGAGGCAGAAGGCCAAAGCCAAGCGTGAAGCTAGAGCTGCGAAGAAAAATCAAGTTGAAGCAAGAAACGCCGCGCTAACTCAACAAGACGTAGAGAATAAAAGGATCATGCTTCCAAAGGAAGCAAGTCTAGTAAATCAGTTTTCCCTCATGCTCCCCGAAAGAAATCTGTTTCTAGGAATTCAAAGAAGGTTGCTTCTAACTCGTCTAATGAGTCATCCAGTGAACATGATGTTGAAGAAATTCCTATTTATGATCAGCGTGCCCTTCTCAACAAGCCATACAAAACACCCTCACCAGTGAAAGTCTCACCCCCACTAAGGAAATCTCCAAGACATGCACCCACTCCAGTCACTGACAAACCTTCAGGTTCTACTACTCCTACTGGGAAGAGAAAGCTGTAGCCTAAAGAAAAAGTTGAAGCTTCTTCTAAGAAAGCCAAACCAAGTGTTCCTACTTCCACAGAGGAATAGAAGTATGATTTCAATCTTCTGATTGATGTAACTGAGAGTGCTACTTATGATGCAAAATCTGTTGATATAAGCAGTCTGGGACTTTCTGATGATGTTACCAAAATGGTAATGAAACATTTCACCGAGCTGAGGAAAATGATGAAGAAGCTGAATCAGGTTGTCAAGGCCAAAAAAACCTCAAGCAAATGAGAAAAGAGGCCAACACTGAATTCAAAAAGGAAGAAACTGAACAAAGAGATTGTTGAACTCACCAAGGCTCTCAATGTCATGAGAAATGATCAAATTAATTTATTTGCACTCGAGACTGAAAATGGAAGTGTCTCAGTTATGTGACAAGAGAAATGATGAAACTGACCGCTAGGCAGAACTTGCTCGAAGAGGAGTCAAGAAATAAAAACGTCAGAAGGCTAGGGCAAGGGCCACCAAACCGAAAGGAATCAAAGCCCGTCACATTCAGACTGTTGCTGATGATGCTCCTCTTGACTCTAGTACTCCTTTGTAGCAAGTTCCACCATCTCCACCGCATGAAGATGAACCCATGCAGCAAGCCGAGCATGTGGAAGTTATCATTCCCACTCTTGCAACCCAAGAGCAAACTGATGTTATTGATATTTTCCTCGAAAAGAATGATGAAGAAAATGCTTCTCCAAAGCAGCAAGCCCTGGCTGATGATGGTGTTGATGAAGATATCGAGGTTGAGAAGGCAGACCCATCGCCTCCAAAGAAGTTGCAAGCTGAGCACTCTGAATCAAAGGAGGAGAATGACAAGATTGAGGAGGAGCTAAATGCTTCCCGAGATAAAACCACCCCGGTCGCATCATCTGGTGCCCCTACCCAGATGGATGTTGATCCTGCTCCTCGTTCCATTGCTACATAGTTGGAAGAGGAAGCGAAGAAATCTGAAGAGCCGATGGCTCACGAAGTAAATGTCCCACCTGTTGTGCCCCAGGCGTCTGAGAAAGAAGCTGATGTGCCCCAGTTGAAGAAAATATCACTAAAGAAAAGGTCCTAGTGCCCGAAAGTCAGAAAGCCGTTGAAGGAGTTCTAGCGAGCAAAAATGATGGTCAGTCTAGTTCCTCAAAGAAGTCAACCCAAGTGAAGTCAAGGAAGCCTCGTGCCCCACTCAAGCCTATTAAGGAAGATGTGGCTGCGCCTGATGACATTTGGACCCGGAATGTGAGGAGAGAACATCTGAAAAATTCACTGGAGACATTTCCTCTGTTCCCTATTGAAGATGGTCCAAATGGTCCTGCATTTAGCGAGCAATTTCATCTTTCGAAACTTGCGTTCCTTGGGACCAGCCCATATGAAGGAGAAATAACTTCCATGTCACCAAGGTTCTGGACAAAGGAATATGCCATATATCATGCTCGCATTCTGTATGAGAAGAATCACATATTTAAGCACAAGATTCTGGATTTCGCTGAGCTCGAAAGTTTACCCTGCTTCCATCACACCATCGAGCAAATTGAACATGTCTTCCTGAAGAGTTCCCTTCATTTCAATCAAGGCTAGAATCAAGAAGTGATTCATCAGTTCTATGACGCTCTTTTCATCTCAGGAGAACTTGCAGATAATAGCACTTGGATCCTTGAATGGATGACTGGAGAAGAAAAGATCAAGTGCTCGGCTGACCAGTTCCTTACGCTGCTGAATCTCCCTCGATGCGAATTTGATGCTGATCATGAACACAGGCTGCATTTTTGGGATGCATCCAAGCTCAACTTCATATGCTGATGGACCCCAAACTTGTTGGTGATGAATGCACTGAGGTGAATATGAAGAATTTGGCTTATTAGAACAAAGTGTTGTTCTACATCCACTGCAATTCCCTCACGCCAACAAACAGGCCTGAAACTCTAAATGGCCTCGTAGCAAATGCTCTTCTGGCCACAGCTCAAGGCATTCGGTTTGATGTTCTGGATCTTTTCATTCGCAACCTAGCCTGCGCAGCTGATACCCCTCAAGCATTGAATCCATATGCACCTTGGTTCATGTACGCCATTGAACAGCTTCTCAATCAAAAGTTTTTCTGCCCATATGTCCCGAAAGTTTATATGCCACCAGTGCGTGACACACTCAGGATTGTGAAGGACATAGGCAAAGGAAAGATGCCGATGGATGCCACTGTTTCTGCTTCTATTCCTACTTCTGCTAGAGCTCCAAAGGTCAAGAAGGCAAAGGTTGAATCCCTCGTGAAGAAAATCCCTCTCTGTATGAGATTTGTGTTTGTACTCAGCAAGCCCTGGAGAGTCATATCAAGCTTGACAGCAAAGTAAAGGTGGAAATGATGACTGAGATCAATTTGCTCCAAAATTATGCACGCCAAACTCTTCTGTATGGGAAGGAACAAAATAAGCACTCTTGGACCATCCTGCGCAAGAATTACTCTCGCAAGCCACTATCTGCCAAGGGGATCGGAAAGGAATATGATCATCTAGAGATGTTTGAAGTTCCTCACATCTGAAGGGAAACCCCAAGGCTTCCTTAGCGTTCCGACTTGACCTGTTGTTTGTTGAACCAGATGATATTCTAGAAGACACAACAGGAACTTTTATCTACAATCCAGGTGCACCTCGCGCTGCTACTCTCGAAGCGAATCTCGAAGCCCATACCGCATCTCCAACTCCTTCGGCCTCAACCATCACTCGTTCTGCTTCGTCAAACAGTTTGAGTTCTGATTCTGAGGATTCTTCAGACGATTAGTTCCTCATATGCATTCTCTTTCCTTTTTGGCACTTGTTGAAAAAAAGGGGGAGAAGAACATCGAGTGATAGATAAGCAGGTTATTCGCAGGGTGTTTCCTTTCGCCATTTGGTGGTTTTGGTCGAACTATTTGGTTTTCATTGAACAATTTGCTTTTGAAACTTAATGCACCGCCTGTGGTGTTGAAATACTTGGTCGTCATGTACCGTTAATAACCCCCTGCAATGCTATGCTTTTCAATTATTTGTTTGCATGTGAAATCCAAAGTTTACTTTCTTACAATATTTATCCTTGATACTTATCTATTGTGCAGGGAAAGTAAAAGTGTTTCAAGGAAGATTGGAATCCATACC
The DNA here is from genome assembly GCF_003073215.2 of Triticum urartu. Classification (NCBI taxonomy): domain Eukaryota; kingdom Viridiplantae; phylum Streptophyta; class Magnoliopsida; order Poales; family Poaceae; genus Triticum; species Triticum urartu. Next base: position 204,233,026 of record NC_053028.1, on the reverse strand, counting down.
TCTCCAAAGGAGATATCTTACTCCTTGAAACTATATGTATCTTATGGTTAGATATTTTATAATGACTATCTCTCGCTATCTAACCCTGCAGGAGAAGAAAGTCAGCTTTAGATTAAATTTCTTGATATTCGAAAGCTCTCTATATGACTTACAAACTGTTTTTCCTCGCATATATCCATCGTATCATCTTTGTTGCGGGAAAAATTCATCTGAAGCATATCCACTTCGAGCAATATATCTATAATTCATTTGCTCTGATTTCCCTCGTATATCTAATTTGTATGGAACTTTACCTCGTGTGGATTCAAAATGTGTTCTGAGATAATACTCATAGCTTATCCCTCGTCACAAATCATTTCAAAGTATATTCTATCTAACGAATCTTTTTCAAAGGTTGTGCGTGACAAGAAATTCATCAGACACAGTCGAGTGCATTGAAATAGACCACGAAGAGACTTCATCTCAATGTCACTCATACGAAGATTTACCTCACTACCTTCCAGTTTAACTCCCATGCATATCTTCAGGGGGAGCTTGTTTTATCTTTGTAATTATCTCTCGTCTTTCATTATCCTTCGCATTACATTCCATTATCTATCCTTCGATGTGTTCTGTTTTGTCAACAATCATCCAAAAAGGGGGAGATTGTTGGTGCAATAATTGCCCTCCTGTGTTTTGGAGATTGTTGACAGAAACAAGCATGGACTGATTTGTTTGCTAGTTTACACAGAGAGAAACAATCCATGCAGAACCGAAGAGAATGTTGTCTCCGCTGCCAAGTTCGAGGAACTTCGCCGAAGAATATCTACATTGCAGAGAAGAACAGGCTACATCTGTTCAGAACATGTAGACGAGAATATTGATGTGAAGGAGTTAACCCCTCGAGAATTTATTGTTGAAGCGAAGCAATTGGTTCGGAGCTGTTGTCTGAAGAAAATTGACTACAGCGAATGGAAGTCAAAGACAAAGTGAAGACGTAGTATTCATTCCGTTGTTCTTCTTTCATTCAATTGAGTCATAAGACCTCCGTACTATTAAGAGGGGTATAGGTTCTAGAAGCTTAGATCCGTTGTGATGCCTAGTGATGTCGCTTGAAGCTACATCGGTATTTCCCAAAGAGGAAGGGATGATGCAGCACAGCGGCGGTAGGTATTTCCCTCAGATATGAAACCAAGGTTATCGAACTAGTAGAACCAAGCAACACAATGTAAACAACACCTGCACATAAATAACTACTTCTCGCAACCCGACATGTTAAAGGGGTTATCAATCCCTTCCGGGGTATGGCGCCTCAAGATAGGCAAACATACGTGAGGTAAATTTGTAGTAGATTGATAGATCGAACGCCAAATAAATAAATAAGAATAAATTGTAGAAAGATATTTTTGGGTTTTTGGTTTAGTATATATGAAAATAAAATCAAGAAAAAAGTAGATTGCAAAGGTAAATATATGAGAAAGAAGACCCGGGGCCGTAGGTTTCACTAGTGGCTTCTCTGGAGAAAAATAGCAAACGGTGGGTAAACAAATTACTGTTGGGCAATTGATAGAACTTCAAATACTCATGACGATATCCAGGCAATGATCATTATATAGGAATGACGTCCAAGACTAGTAGACCGACTCTTGCCTGCATCTACTACTATTATTCCACACATCGACCGCTATCCGGCATGCATCTAGTGTATTAAGTTCATGGAAAAATGGAGTAATGCAATAAGAACGACGACATGATGTAGACAAGATCTATCTATGTAGAGATAGACCCCCATCGTTTTATCCTTAGTAGCAACGATACATACGTGTTGTTTCCCTTTCTGTCACTGGGATCAAGCACCATAAGATCGAACCCACTACAAAGCACCTCTTCCCATTGCAAGATAAATAGATCAAGTTGGCCAAACAAAACCAAAATATCGAAGAAGAAATATGAGGCTATAAGCAATCATGCATAAAAGAGATCAAAGAAACTCAAATACTTTCATGGATATACAAAGATATGACTGATCATAAACTCAAGGTTCATCAGATCCCAACAAACACACCGCAAAAGAGTTACATCATATGGATCTCCAAGAGACCATTGTATTGAGAATCAAGAGAGAGAGAGAGAGACGAAGCCATCTAGCTACTAACTACGGACCTGAAGGTCTAGAAAGAACTACTCACGCATCATCGGAGATGCACCAATGGAGGTGGTGAACCCCATCCGAGATGGTTTCTAGATTGGATCTGGTTGTTCTGGACTCTGTGGCAGCTGGATGAACATTTCGTTGACTTCCCTAGGGTTTCTGGAATATTGGGGTATTTATAGAGCAAAGAGGCGGTCCGGGGGGCACCCGAGGTGGGCACAATCCACCAGGGCGTGCCTGGGCCTCCTGGCGCGCCCTGGTGGGTTGTGCCTCCCTCGGGGCACCCCCTAGGCGCAGCCAGGCCCTGTTGTGTTCCTTCTGGCCCATAAAAATTCTCGGTAAAGTTTCAGGGCATTTGGACTCCGTCTAATATTGATTTTCTACGATGTAAACATGGAAAAACAACAATTGGCACTTGGCACTATGTCAATAGGTTAGTACCAAAAAATGGTATAAAATGATTATAAAACATCCAAGATTGATAATATAACAACATGTAACAATCAAAATTATAGATACGTTGGAGACGTATCAGCATCCCCAAGCTTCACTCCTACTCGTCCTCGAGTAGGTAAGTGATAAAAACAGAATTTTTGATGCGGAATGATGCCTAACATGGCATATCATATTTATTTTCTTTATAGCATGGACATTTCGACTTTTAGTTGTTCAAAGCAATAGTCTAGTTTTGACATGACAATTTAGATACCCAAGCATATCAACAAGCAACCATGTCTTTCAAAACATCAACGCTAAAATAAGTTATGCCTAGCCCATCATGCTCAACCATTGATCCATTCATGAAACACATTCGAGTATTAGCTACACCCAATACTTAAGTATGATCATATTGCCTCCTAGTTGGTGCTTTTATAAGAGAAGATGGAGATTCAAAATAAAAATTGCATAAAGTAAAAGAAGGGCCCTTCGTAGAGGGAAGTAGGGATTTGTAGAGGTGCCAGAGCTCAAAGCGGAAAACTTAGAGATAAAAACATTTTGGGAGGTGTATCCATCCCACCAATGAAAATGACTTAGAGTTCCCAATACTTTCCATGGTTAGATATATCATAGGCGGTTCCCAAACAGAAAATAAAGTTTATTCCTTTTTCCACCATACTTTCACTTTCCATGGCTAGCCGTATCCACGGTTTCCCTCCATACTAACACTTTCTAAGGAATTTATTATTTGACAACATAAAGTAAATTCATTTTTGCATTTCGGGACTGGGCATCCCTAATACCTTTGCCTTACTCTCGTGCAATGACAAGTGAATAAACACTCATCGTGAAAATAACACATCTAGCATGGAAAATATTAGCCACCCCTCACCGCTCCGCGAGCGAAAGAAACACACAAAAGAGAAGTTTATTTTCAAATTAGAGATGGCATATGCAAATTTGCTTAGAACAGCAAAAGAATACCGCATATAGGTAGATATAGTGGACTCATGTGGAAAAACTGGTTTAAAGGTTTTTGGATGCACAAGTAGAGATCATACTTAGTGCAAAATGAAGGCTAGCAAAAGATTGAGAAGCGACCAACCAAGAAACGGATAATCTCATAAGCAAGCATTAAGCATAAATAACACCAAATAATGCACCACAAGTAGGATGTAAATTTCATTGCATGACTATTGACTTTCGTACTTGCAAGGGAATCACAAACCTTAACACCAATATTCTTACTAAAGCATAATTACTCATCAAGATGGCTCACATATCGCATCATCCTATCTCAAAACTATTACTAAGAATCAAGTTTATTTTGTCCAATGATCTTCATGAAAGTTTTTATTATATCCTTCTTGGATATCTATCACTTTGGAACTAATTTTCGTGTGTTGCTTTTCATAAGCTCAAACAAATATAAGTGAAGATCATGAGCATAATATTTCTTTCTCTCAGATTAATTTAAGTGAAGCAAGCGAGAATTTCTTGAAAATTTTGCTAATTCTCAAATAAATCTAAGTAAAGCAAGAGAGCATTTCTTTAAAAATACTAAAGCACGCTGTGCTCAAAATACATATAAGTGAAGCACTAGAGCAAGTCCATAGCTCATAAAAAAAATTAAGTGAAGCATATAGAGCAATTCTAACAAGTCATGACATAATTTTGGCTCTCTAAAATAGGTGTGTCTAGCAAGGATTGATGACTTAAGACACAAAACAAAACAAGAAAAGACTCATATCATACAAGACGCTCCAAGCAAAACACATATCATGTGACGAATAAAAATATAGTTTCGAGTAAAATACCGATGGTCGTTAGAAGAAAGAGGGGATGCCGCTCAGGGGCATCCCCAAACTTAGTCGGTTGCTCATTTTTGAATAATAGCTTGGGATGACGGGACATCCCCAAGCTTAGGCTCTTCTATCCTTTATTCCTTCATCCATCGTAAGATAACCCAAATCTTAAAAACTTCAATTACACAAAACTCAACAAAACCTTCGTGAGATCCGTTAGTATAAGAATAATAAATCACTACTATAAGTACTATATCAAACCAATTCATATTTTGTTTTTGTATTATATCTACTGTATTCCAACTTTTCTATGGCAAAAACCCATCAAAGAAAACCATAGAGCCATCAAAATAAGCACACAACACAAAGAAAACAGAATCTGTCAAAACAGAACAGTCTGTAGCAATCTGACTATTTTGAATACTTCTATAACTCCAAAAATTCTGAAAAAATAGGACGACCTGAGAAATTTGTATATTGATCTACTGCAAGTGGAATGGGTATTTTATCGCTCTCTTCTAAAAAAACTAAAATTATTTTCATGAGCGTAAAAGTTTCTGTTTTTTCAGAAAGATCAAACAACTATCACCCAAGAAGATCCTAAAGGCTTTACTTGGCACAAACACTAATTAAAATATAAAACACACAATCATAACAATAGCATAATTTTTATAACACTCAAAAACAGGAAACAAAAAGCAAAAATAGATTTTATTCATTGGGTTGCCTCCCAACAAGCGCTATAGTTTTATGCCCTTAGCTAGGCATAAAGCAAGGATCTAAGTTTTGTCTTTCGAAGTCTTGGAAACTTTTGTAAGGGTTTTCTCAAATCTGGGAGGCTCTTTACGCTCACCTAAATTCTCTGAAAATGAAACCATCTTTAGATCCAAAATATCCAATCGCTTGTTACAAAGAGTAATCAAGGTATTCACGCGATTGATACTACCATTGAGATGTTTGAGGGGTTTATTAAATTTTTGTAATTCAACCATGTGCTTATGCAAATCACCAAGATGGTCCAGCATTTGAACTCCCTCTGGGGTGAAAGTAAACCCCTTATTTTGAGGTGGAATCCCCAAAATTCCTTCTAAAATTTCGTAGGCAGCATTGGCACCAAGCTCAATAAAATTCCCTTTAGCGGAAAAATCTAGGAGTTGTCCATGATGCAAAGCCAATCCTATGTAAAAATTACGAACCAAAACCTTAGCGCCCCTTTAAATTTGAAATACGATATGATTCCATAAGCCTATACCAAGCATCTTTTAAATTTTCTCCTTGTCTTTGCTTGAAGTAAAGCACTTCGAAATCTGGTGACAAAGGAGGAGTAGGCACACTGGCCATTATGACTAGGAAGCAAAACACAGATAGATCTGGCAATAAACGGCGAGCGAAAAAAGAGAGGCGAATAAAACGGCAAATTTTTGTGAAGTGGGGGAGAGGAAAACAAGAGACAAATGGAAAATAATGTAAATTGCGAGGAGATGAGATTTGTGATTAGGAACCTAGTATATGTTGAAGATCCTCCTCGGCAAAGGCGTTAGAAATTCCTTTTGATGTTGCTTGAAGCTACGTCGGTATTTCCCCAAAGAGGAAGGGATGATGCAACACAACGATGGTAGGTATTTCCCTCAGATATGAAACCAAGGTTATCGAACCAGTAGGAGAACCAAGCAAAAAATGATACGTCTCCAACGTATCTATAATTTTTGATTGTTCCATGCTATTATATTATCAACCTTGGATGTTTTATATGCATCTATATGCTTTTTATATGATTTTTGGGACTAACCTATTAAACTAGAGCCCAGTGCCAGTTTCTGTTTTTTCCTTGTTTTAGAGTATCACAGAAAAGGAAAATCAAACGGAGTCCAATTGACCTGAAACTTCACGGAACTTATTTTTGGACCAGAAGAAGCCCACGGAGTATCGGAGATGGACCGGGAGAGTCCCGGGCTGCCCACGAGGGTGGGGGCGTGGGCGCGCCCCCTGCCTCATGGACAGCCCGGAGATCCACCGACGTACTTCTTCCTCCTACATATACCCATATACCCTAAAAACTTCGGGGAGCACAATAGATCGAGAGTTCCACCGCCAGAAGCCTCCGTAGCCACCGAAAACCAATCTAGACCCGTTCCGGCACCCTGCCGGAGGGGGAAACCCTCTCCAGTGGCCATCTTCATCATCCCGATGCTCTGCATGACGAGGAGGGAGTAGTTCACCCTCGGGGCTGAGGGTATGTACCAGTAGCTATGTGTTTGATCTCTCTCTCTCTCTCTCGTGTTCTTGAGGTGATATGATCTTGATGTATCGCGAGCTTTGCTATTATAGTTGGATCTTATGATGTTTCTCCCCCTCTACTCTCTTGTAATGGATTGAGTTTTCCTTTTGAAGTTATCTTATCAGATTGAGTCTTTAAGGATTTGAGAACACTTGATGTATGTCTTGCGTGGGATACCCGTGGTGACAATGGGGTATTCTATTGATCCACTTGATGTATGTTTTGGTGTTCAACTTGCGGGTTCCGCCGATGAACCTATGCATAGGGGTTGGCACACGTTTTCGTCTTGACTCTCTGGTAGAATCTTTGGGGCACTCTTTGAAGTTCTTTGTGTTGGTTTGAATAGATGAATTTGAGATTGTGTGATGCATATCGTATAATCATACCCACGGATACTTGAGGTGACATTGGAGTATCTAGGTGACATTAGGGTTTTGGTTGATTTGTGTCTTAAGGTGTTATTGTAGTACGAACTCTATGATAGATTGAACGAAAAGAATAGCTTCATGTTATTTTACTACGGACTCTTGAATAGATCGATCAGAAAGGATAACTTTGAGGTGGTTTCTTACCCTACCATAATCTCTTCGTTTGTTCTCCGCTATTAGTGACTTTGGAGTGACTCTTTATTGCATGTTGAGGGATAGTTAAATGATCCAATTATGTTATTATTGTTGAGAGAACTTGCACTAGTGAAAGTATGAACCCTAGGCCTTGTTTCCTAGCATTGCAATACCGTTTGTGCTCACTTTTATCATTAGTTACCTTGCTGTTTTTATATTTTCAGATTACAAAAACCTATATCTACCATCCATATTGCACCTGTATCACCGTCTCTTCGCCGAACTAGTGCACCTATACAATTTACCATTGTATTGGGTGTGTTGGGGACACAAGAGACTCTTTGTTATTTGGTTGCAGGGTTGCTTGAGAGAGACCATCTTCATCCTACGCCTCCCACGGATTGATAAACCTTAGGTCATCCACTTGAGGGAAATTTGCTACTGTCCTACAAACCTCTGCACTTGGAGGCCCAACAACGTCTACAAGAAGAAGGTTGTGTACTAGACATCACACAACGTAAACAACACATGCACACAAATAACAACTTCTCGCAACCCGACGTGTTAAAGGGGTCGTGAATCCCTTCCGGAGTACGGTGCCTCAAGATAGGCAAACAGACGTGAGGTAAATTTGTAGTGGATTGATAGATCGAATGCCAAATAAATAAATAAGAATAAATTGCAGCAAGATATTTTTGGGTTTTTAGTTTAGTAGATCTGAAAATAAAAGCAAGAAAAAAGTGGATCACAAAGGCAAATATATGAGAAAGAAGACCCGGGGGGCATAGGTTTCACTAGTGGCTTCTCTCGAGAAAAATAGCAAATGGTGGGTAAACAAATTACTGTTTGGCAATTGATAGAACTTCAAATACTCATGACGATTGAGGGAGTCCTGGATTACGGGGTCCTCGGGCGTCCGGGCTATGCAACATGGGCCGGACTAATGGGCCGTGATGATACAAGATAGAAGACTTTCCCCCATGTCCGGATGGGACTCTCCTTTGCGAGGAAGGCAAGCTTGGCGTGCGGATATGAATATTCCTTTCTCTGTAAACCGACTCTGTACAACCCTAGCCCCCTCCGGTGTCTATATAAACCAGAGGGTTTAGTCCGTAGAGACAATCATAATCATATAGGCTAGACATCTAGGGTTTAGCCATTACGTTCTCGTGGTAGATCAACTCTTGTAACCCCTATATTCATTAAAGTCAATCAAGCAGGACGTAGGGTATTACCTCCATCAAGAGGGCCCGAACCTGGGTAAACATCATGTCCCTTGTCTCCTGTTACCATCGATCCTTAGACGCACAGTTCGGGACCCCCTACCCGAGATTTGCCAGTTTTGACACCGGCATTGGTGCTTTCATTGAGAGTTCCACTGTGCCGTCGTCGAAAGGCTCGATGGCTCCATCAATCATCTACAACAACGCTTCCGTGGAGGAGACTTTCCTCCCCGGCCAGATCAGTGGCTTCGCACTACGGGCTTCGCACTACGGGCTAACTAGGTTGGCCATCTGGAGCAGATCGACAGCTACGCCCCTGGTCACCAGATCAGTTTTGGAAATCTGAACTATGTCGCTGATATCCAAGGAGACTTGATCTTCCAAGGGTTCGCGGCCTTAACCACCGCTCCGGCCTTAGATCTGGAGCGCGCCATCAGGTCTGAAGACGGGAGTCTAGAGCCCGCCGGACTCTCTGCGGCCTTAGAGCTCAACACCGAGAGAATAATGTCTCCGGTAATCATTGCAAAGCTGGACTCTTCTCCGGATACTACTTCCGAAACCTGGAGGCCCGCGTCATGCGAGCTCGGCCCAGAAACTTCCAACCCTATCTGAACCCCACTCTTAAACGAGGCTTTGGACCTAATGCAATCTCTCGTCATCACAGAGGAACCGCTTCAGAATCATGCCCAGCCCGGACTAGGGGCTGGAAATAGGTAATTTTACTTCCCACCCACGACCCACTTCATAGCCACTATCGAGGACCTAACCGACATGCTTGATTATGCCTCCAAAGACATCAATGGTATGGACGACGATGCCGGAGAGTAGCAGGCCCAAAACCCGCCGGTAACCGGATGTTGGATGGCCACCTCCTCGTATGATGTATACATGGTGGATACACCTAAAAACGGCGACAACGATGATGAGAAAAACCCAGTCGAGGACGAACCTCCTGAGATACCTCCGAAACGTCGACGTTAGTAGCGCCGCTCTAAATCGCGTCGCGGCAAGAACAACAATACTGGCACCAAAGACAATGATACTCCAGAGAACGCCGAAGACCAAGAAGACCCCATCGAACCAACATCCAAACAGGATGATCGAGAGGACGGGCAAGTTGACCCTGACGAACAAACAGGGAACAACGACTCGGAGGACAACAACTATCTGCCACTCTCTGAAGACGACGTAAGCCTCGACGAAGAAGATTTTATCGTGCCAGAGGAACCCCTCGAACAAGAGCGCTTCAAGCGCCGGCTAATAGCCATGGCTAGAAGCCTAAAAAAGAAACAACAGAAGCTTCAAGCTAATCAAGACCCGCTCAGTGATAGATGAACTAATGTCCTGACAACCGAAGAATATGGCCTCGAGCGACCAAAAAAGAATTACCCGAAGCGCAAGCTGCTACCCCAATTCGACGATGAGGCGTTGGAGCCCATACCACCTGTGCGTAATGCGGCTGACGGATCCGATAGACCACCACGTGGCCGGGACAGAATGACAACTCAAGCCGAGCACCAGCCCGCACCACCTCGCCGAAAAAGCAGAGAAACAATAGCTCGGGATACACATACGACCTACAACATGACCTAGAAAATAAAGCAGGTCAGACCAGGTCAATCTACGGATCGCGGGGGCGTGCTTCGGCGCGAGAGGAGGGCTATCGAGCCTGGTGCGATAAGCATAACCAACCCGGGCTCAAAACCGCATACGGACTCCATCCGAATTGCGTCGTGACATGGTCCGATACAGAGGCGCTACACACCCCCTATGCTTCACCGATGAGGTAATGGAGCACGAGTTCCCTGAAGGGTTTAACCTCGTGAACATCGAATCATACGACGGCACAACAGATCCCGCAGTATGGATTGAAGATTTTCTTCTCCACATTCACATGGCTCGCGATGATGATCTACACGCCATCAAATACCTTCCCCTAAAGTTTATGGGGCCAGCTAGGCACTGGTTAGACTAAAGGAAATATGCCCTAGAGTCAATAATAAAGTTGTTATTTATATTTCCTTATATCATGATAAATGTTTATTATTCATGCTAAAATTGTATTAATCGGAAACTTAGTACATGTGTGAATACATAGACAAACAGAGTGTCACTAGTATGCCTCTACTTGACTAGCTCGTTAATCAAAGATGGTTAAGTGTCCTAGCCATGGACAAAGAGTTGTCATTTGATGAACGGGATCACATCATTGGAGAATGATGTGACCCATCCGTTAACTTAGCACGATGATCGTTTAGTTTACTGCTATTGCTTCCTCCATAACTTATACATGTTCCTATGACTATGAGACTATGCAACTCCCGAATACCGGAGGAGCACTTAGTGTGCTGTCAAACGTCATAACATAACTGGGTGACTAGAAAGATGCTCTACAAGTGTCTCCGATGGTGTTTGTTGAGTTGGCATAGATCGAGATTAGGATTTGTCACTCCGTGTATCGGAGAGGTATCTCTGGGGCCCTCTCGATAATGCACATCACTATAAGCCTTGCAAGCAATGTAACTAATGAGTTAGTTATGGGATGTTGCATTATGGAACGAGTAAAGAGACTTGCCGGTAACGAGATTGAACTAGGTATTGAGATACCGACGATAGAATCTCGGGCAAGTAACACACCGATGACAAAGGGAACAACGTATGTTGTTATGCTGTTTGACCGATAAAGATCTTCGTAGAATATGTAGGAACCAATATGAGCATCCAGGTTCCGCTATTGGTTATTGACCAGAGATGAGTCTCGGTCATGTCTACATAGTTCTCGAACATGTATGATCCGCACGCTTAACGTTCGGTGACGATCGGTATTATGAGTTTATGTGTTTTGATGTACCGAAGGTAGTTTGGATTCCCGGATATGATCACGGACATGACGAGGAGTCTCGGAATGGTCGAGACATAAGGATCGATATATTGGAAGGCTATGTTTGGACATCGGAATGGTTCCGGGTGAGTTCGGGCATTTACTGGAGTACCAGGGGGTTACCGGAACCCCCCGGGGAGTATATGGGCCTTAATGGGCCTTAGTGGGAGAGAAGAGAAGGCAGCCTAGGAGGGGGCACGCCCCCAAGCCCAATCTGAATTGGGGGGGGGCCCTTTCCTTTCTCCTTCTCCCTCTTCCTTCTATTCCTAGTGGGACTAGGAAAGGGGGGAGTCCTGCTCCTACTAGGAGGAGGACTCCTCCTCCTTGGCGCGCCTAGAGAGGGCCGGCCGGCCTCCCCCTCCCTCCTTTATATACGTGGGGAGGGGGCACCCTAGGACACACAAGTTGATTGTTTAGCCGTGTGCGGTGCCCCCCTCCACAGATTTCCACCTCATTCATATCGTTGTAGTGCTTAGGCGAAGCCCTGCGTTGGTAACTTCATCATCACCGTCATCATGCCGTCGTGCTGATGAATCTATTCCCCAACACTCAGCTGGATCTAGAGTTCGTGGGACGTCACCGAGTTGAACGTGTGCAGATCGTGGAGGTGTCGTACCTTTGGTGCTAGGATCGGTCAGATCGTGAAGACGCACGACTACATCAACCGCGTTGTCATAATGCTTCCGCTTACGGTCTACGAGGGTACATGGACAACACTCTTGCCCTCTCGTTGCTATGCATCACCTAGATGGATCTTGCGTGTGCGTAGGAATTTTTTTGAAATTACTGCGTTCCCCAACAGTGGCATCCGAGCCAGGTCTATGCTTAAATGTTATATGCACGAGTAGAACACAAAGGAGTTGTGGGCGTGGGTATATACATATTGCTTGCCGTCACTAGTGGATTCTTGATTCAGTGGTATTGTTGGATGAAGCGGCTCAGACCGACATTACGCGTACGCTTATGCGAGATTGGTTCTACCGATGTGCTTCGCACACAGGTGGCTAGTGGGTGTCAGTTTCTCCAACTTTAGTTGAATCGGACTCAATGAACTGGATTCTTTCTGAAGATCAAAAAGCAATCACTATACGGCGTTGTGGTTTTTGATGCGTAGGTAAGAACGGTTCTTACTCAGCCCGTAGCAGCCACGTAAAACTTGCAACAACAAAGTAGAGGATGTCTAACTTGTTTTCGCAGGGCATGTTGTGATGTGATATGGTCAAGACATGATGCTAAATTTTATTGCATGAGATGATCATGTTTTGTAATAGAGTTATCGGCAACTGGCAGGAGCCATATGGTTGTCGCTTTATTGTATGAAATGCAATCGCCATGTAATTGCTTTACCTTATCAGTAAGCGGTAGCGATAGTCGTAGAAGCAATAGTTGGCGATACGACAACGATGCTTTGATGGAGATCAAGGTGTTAAGCTGGTGACAATGGTGATCATGACGGTGCTTTGGAGATGGAGATCAAAGGCACAAGATGATGATGGCCATATCATATCACTTATATTGATTGCATGTGATGTTTATCCTTTATGCATCTTATTTTGCTTAGTTTGGTGGTAGCATTATAAGATGATCTCTCACTAAATTTCAAGGTACAAGTGTTCTCCCTGAGTATGCACCATTGGTACAGTTCGTCGTGCCGAGACACCATGTGATGGTCAGGTGTGATAAGTTGTACATTCACATACAACGGGTGCAAGCCAGTTTTGCACACGCAGAATACCCGGGTTAAACTTGACGAGCCTAGCATATGCAGATATGGCCTCGAAACACTAAGACCAAAAGGTCGAGCGTGAATCATATAGTAGATATGATCAACGTAGTGATGTTCACGATTGAAAACTGCTCCATCTCACGTGATGATCGGACATGGTTTAGTTGATATGGATCACGTGATCACTTAGATGATTAGAGGGATGTCTATCTAAGTGGGAGTTCTTAAGTAATATGATTAATTGAACTTTAATTTATCATGAACTTAGTACCTGATAGTATTTTGCATGTCCATGTTGTTGTAGATAGATGACCAGTGCTGTTGTTCCGTTGAATTTTAATGCGTTCCTAGAGAAAGCTAAGTTGAAAGATATGATCGACCCGACCCGAATGGATCAAGCGGTCTGTGCTCAGGTGTCATCCCTGGATCAGTAATGCTGACACCACACAGTACATCGAAGGATTTATAGCAGAGTGGCAATCACACACTTATTACATAGTTGTCTCAAAGAGAACTTATTACAATAAAAATGGCTTAAGGCCATCTAATAACGATAACAGCGGAAGACTCGGAAGATAAATGGGTCCATGAACTCCAATGGCATCACTGAGTATAGAACCATGACCTAAAAGCACCTTACTCGTCGTCTGAAAAGTCTGCAACATGAGAAGTTGCAGCCCGAAAACGGGTCAGCACATGGAATATGCTGGCAATGTAACACATAGAGAGTAATGGAATGAAACAGCTATACTATATGCATATATGGCTGGTGAAAAGCTCTATGGTTACAGTTTTGCGTAAAGCCAATTTTTCCCTACTGCAAAGGAATAAATTTATTTAACTATCATGGTAGTTGTTAAACATCGAGAATGGTTGACAGCATTCCGATCCCAATTAAGTGATTAAAACCCAACAACATTAATTAGAAGTAACATGATGAGATTCACATGATATTCAAGTACTAGATACTCAAGTTGTCCATAACCGGGGACATGGCTAATCATGATTAGTTTGTACACTCTGCAGAGGTTTGCGCACTTTTCCCCACAAGACTCGATCGCCTCCGTTTGGTTTCTCGCACTGCAGGGTGTTTGAGAAGACGGATGACCGAGACATAGTCTTTCAGAAGCGCTAGCACCTTACATGTGGGTAGACCGGTACACCTACTTTCCCCTACATCTGCTAGTCTACCCATAAGAGTTCGCACGACTTAGTCAACTATGCCAGAGCCCATAATGGCTTGTGGCTGCACACGGAAGTTTCTAGCATGAAAGATCTTATGATCCCTTTGAGCCTGGGTGGCGGTCCGAAATAAAAACAGGCAAGTCCTGATAGACATCAGGTGCCTCAATCCACCCAGATGTGTGTTTAAGTTGCCACCTTAGATAAACCATTAAAATTATCAACTCACATCTATCATGGATATCACTCACCCAATCCACGTCTACTAGCATAGCATGGCATAATAAGAAAACGTAGAAGTAACTCCCAAAGGTTTCATAATAATACAGGTAATAGGTACTACCTCATATACTTCCCATCCCTCAATTTAATTAGATCCTAATCATGCAATGTGAGAGGATTGATCTAATGCAATAAAACATGGGTTGCAGAAAAGGTATGATCAAAGTGTTACTTGCCTTGCTGATGATCCGCGAGACCTAGGGTTTCGAAGTAACAAGCGGCGCAATCCGGGTAATCTATCGCAGACAAACAACAAGCACACAATAAGTACTCATCTAATGCACAGGTAAAACTCGAACGAGAGAACGAACCAGAAAGTTCAATTTAAGAACTCCGGTTGCAAAGAAAGAAAGAACCGAACAAAGGAACGGAAAAACAAACGGCGGAAAAAGAGTAACTCGGTTCTAGAAAGTTAAATCTAGGTCAAATTTTACCGGGGCAAAAACTTGTTTAAGTTGATTAGACGGAACGGCGGTTTCGAAACGAAACTCCAGGCGCTTGAATCACCTGATTCTGATAAACGAGCGGGAAGAAAGACTAGAACGAAGATCGGATCTGAGATCACGATCGCGGAATAAAACCGACGAAAAGAAAAAGACGAACGGTTAAACGAACGGACGTCGTTAACCGGGAAAAATCGGTGATCATGTTCGTTGAGACGAACGGTCCGAAAGAAGAACGAAAACCGATCTAGGGTTTTCGGAAAAGAAACCGAAAAAAGAAACGGAAAACCGATCTAGGGTTTCGGAAGAAAACCGAAACAAAAAGCGGAAGAAAAAGAAAAGAATCGGAGAGAAAACGGAACGGTTCTTTTAGTAAATACCGAACCGGGGAAGAAAAAGAGAGGCGCGGCTACCTCGGGAGGCGGGCTCCGGGAGGCGGCGGCTAAGGGTGCGGCGGCTTGGGGCGCGGCGCGGGTGTGGGAGCGGGCTAAGGCGGCGGCGGCTTGGGGCTGCGCGCTGCTGCTTGCTGCGGCTTGGGGATTGATGTGGGGAGAGGGGGGGGGTTATGGGGTATTTATATAGGTGAGGGGTGGATTTACTTGGGGTAGGGGGCAAGCAAAAGAGGGAAAACAAAACAAGGAAAGGGGGCTAGCCTAGAGTCCTAGAGGGACTCGGCTAAGAGGCGAGGCGGCGGCCTGGCGCCTGGCGCTGGCGCACGCGCGCAGGGAGGCTGGGGCGCAGCGACGGCTGGCTAGGCCTTTGGCCCGGCTGGCCTGGCGGGATCTGCTCTTTTTTTTTCTTTAAATCGGTTTCGCGCGTGGAAAAAAAAACAAAACAAAAAGAGAACTAAACGAACTCCAAAATTTCTAAAGTAAATTTTCCCCGACTCCTAAAAATGAGTCGAACAAAATGAACTTTTCTCCGGGCCTAAAATGCAATTTTTGAAAACGCGCATTTTTCCCTATCCAAATAAAACGCAAACAAAACTCCGGTAAAACCAAAATTGATCTATTTATTAAATCTTCATTTTTCCTAAATTTGGGAAAGTCATATTATTCCCTCTCTCATATATTTTAACACCGGAAAAATAATTGAAGATAAAATAAATAAATCAAATGATCCTCTTTTCAAAATTTGAGAAAACTCAAATATGAAAATAACGAAATCTCCAACTCTCTTCGAGGGTCCTTGAGTTGCGTGAAATTTCTAGGATCGACCAAAATGCAAGAAAATATGATATGCATGATGATCTATGTATAACATTCCAAATTGAAAATTTGGGATGTTACAGTTCCTAGAGAAAGCTAAGTTGAAAGATGATGGTAGCAATTACACGGACTGGGTGTGTAACTTGAGGATTATCCTCATTGCTACACAGAAGAATTACGTCCTGGAAGCACCGCTAGGTGACAAACCTGCTGCAGGAGCAACACCAGATGTTATGAATGTCTGGTAGAGCAAAGCTGATGACTACTCGATAGTTCAGTGTGCCATGCTTTACGGCTTAGAACCGGGAGTTCAACGGCGTTTTGAATGCCATGGAGCATATGAGACGTTCCAGGAGTTGAAGTTAATATTTCAAGCAAATGCCCGGATTGAGAGATATGAAGTCTCCAATAAGTTCTACAGCTGCAAAATGGAGGAGAATAGTTCTGTCAGTGAACATATACCCAGAATGTCTAGGTACCACAACCACTTGACTCAGCTGGGAGTTAATCTTCCTGATGATAGTGTCATTGACAGAGTTCTTCAATCACTGCCACCAAGCTACAAGAGCTTCGTGATGAACTATAATATGCAAGGGATGGATAAAACGATTCCCGAGCTCTTCGCAATGCTAAAGGCTGCGGAGGTAGAAATCAAGAAAGAGCATCAAGTGTTGATGGTCAACAACACCACCAGTTTCAAGAAAAAGGGTAAAGGGAAGAAGGGGAACTTCAAGAAGAACGGCAAGCAAGTTGCTGCTCAAGTGAAGAATCCCAAGTCTGGATCTAAGCCCGAGACTGAGTGCTTCTACTGCAAAGGGACTGGTCACTGGAAGCGGAACTGCCCCAAGTATTTGGCGGATAAGAAGGATGGCAAGGTGAACAAAGGTATATGTGATATACATGTTATTGATGTGTACCTTACTAATGCTCGTAGTAGCACCTGGGTATTTGATACTGATTCGGTTGCTAACATTTGCAACTCGAAACAGGGGCTATGAATTAAGCGAAGATTGGCTAAGGACGAGGTGACGATGCGCGTGGGAAATGGTTCCAAAGTCGATGTGATCGCCGTCAGCACGCTACCTCTACATCTACCTTCGGGATTAGTTTTAGACCTAAATAATTGTTATTTGGTGCCAGCATTGAGCATGAACATTATATCTGGATCTTGTTTGATGCAAGACGGTTATTCATTTAAATCAGACAATAATGGTTGTTCTATTTATATGAGTAATATATTTTATGGTCATGCACCCTTGATGAGTGGTCTATTTTTACTAAATCTTGATAGTAGTGATACACATGTTCATAGTATTGAAGCCAAAAGATATAAGTTTAATAATGATAGTGCAACTTATTTGTGGCACTACCATTTAGGTCATATTGGTGTAAAGCGCATGAAGAAACTCCATGCTGATGGACTTTTGGAATCACTTGATGCTTGCGAACCATGCCTCATGGGCAAGATGACTGAGACTCCGTTCTCCGGAACAATGGAGCAAGCAACAGACTTGTTGGAAATAATACATACTGGTGTATGCGGTCCGATGAGTGTTGATGCTCACGGCGGGTATTGTTATTTTCTTACCTTCACAGATGATTTGAGCAGATATGGGTATATCTACTTGATGAAACATAAGTCTGAAACATTTGAAAAGTTCAAAGAATTTCAGAATGAAGTGGAAAATCATCATAACAAGAAAATTAAGTTTCTACGATCTGATCGTGGAGGAGAATATTTGAGTTACGAGTTTGGTCTTCATTTGAAACAATGCGGAATAGTTTCGCAACTCACGCCACCTGGAACACCACAACATAATGGTGTGTCCGAACATCGTAATTGCACTTTATTAGATATGGTGCGATCTATGATGTCTCTCACTGATTTACCGCTATCATTTTGGGGTTATGCTTTAGAGACGGCTGCATTCACGTTAAATAGGGCACCATCGAAAACCATTGAGATGACACCTTATGAACTATGGTTTGGCAAGAAACCCAAGTTGTCATTTCTTAAAGTTTGGGGCTGCGATGCTTTTGTGAAAAAGCTTCAACCTGATAAGGTCGAACCCAAATCGGAGAAATGTGTCTTCATAGGATACCCAAAGGAGACTGTTGGGTACACCTTCTATCACAGATCCGAAGGCAAGATATTCGTTGCTAAGAATTGATCCTTTCTAGAGAAGGAGTTTCTATCGAAAGAAGTGAGTGGGAGTAAAGTAGAACTTGATAAGGTAACTATACCTGCTTCCTTATTGGAAAGTAGTTCATCACAGAAATCAGTTCCAGTGATTCCTACACCAGTAAGTGAGGAAGCTAATGATGATGATCATGAAACTTCTGATCAAGTTACTACCAAACCTCGTAGGTCTACCGGAGTAAGATCCGCACCGGAGTGGTACGGTAATCCTGTTCTGGAGGTCATGTTAGTTGACCATGATGAACCTACGCACTATGAGGAAGCGATGATGAGCCCAGATTCCGCAAAATGGTTTGAGGCCATGAAATCTGAGGTGGGATCCATGTATGAGAACAAAGTATGGACTTTAGTTGACTTGCCCAATGATCGACAAGCCATAGAGAATAAATGGATCTTCAAGAAGAAGACTGACGCTGACGGTAATGTTATTGTCTACAAAGCTCGACTTGTTGCAAAAGGTTTTTGACAAGTTCAAGGAGTTGACTACGATGAGACCTTCTCACCCGTAGCGATGCTTAAGTCCGTCCGAATCATGTTAGCAATTTCCGCATTTTATGATTATGAAATTTGGCAAATGGATGTCAAAACTGCATTCCTTAATGGATATCTTAAAGAAGAGTTGTATATGATGCAACCAGAAGGTTTTGTCGATCCAAAAGGTGCTAACAAAGTGTGCAAGCTCCAGCGATCCATTTATGGACTGGTGCAAGCGTCTCGGAGTTGGAATATACGCTTTGATAGTGTGATCAAAGTATATGGTTTTATACAGACTTTTGGAGAAGCCTGTATTTACAAGAAAGTGAGTGGGAGCTCTGTAGCATTTCTGATATTATATATGGATGACATATTGCTAATTGGAAATAATACTGAATTTCTGAATAGCATAAAAGGATACTTGAATAAGAATTTTTCAATGAAAGATCTCAGTGAAGCTGCTTATATATTGGGCATCAAGATATATAGAGATAGATCAAGACGCTTAATTGGACTTTCACAGAGCACATTGATACGTCTCCATCGTATCTACTTTTACAAACACTTTTGACCTTGTTTTGGACTCTAACTTGCATGATTTGAATGGAACTAACCCGGACTGACACTGTTTTCAGCAGAATTGCCATGCTGTTATTTTTGTGCAGAAATAAAAGTTCTCGGAATGACCTGAAACTTCACAGAGAATATTTTTGGAATTTATAAAAAATACTGGCGAAAGAATCAACGCCATGGGCTCACACCCTATCCACGAGGGTGGGGGGCGCGCCCACCCCCTGGGGCACCCCCCCTGTCTCATGGCCCCCCTGAGGCTCCACCGACCTCAACTCCAACTCTATATATTCAAGTTCGGGGGGAAAAAATCAGAGAGAAGGATTCATCGTGTTTTACGATATAGAGCCGCCGTCAAGTCCTAATCTCTCTCGAGAGGGCTGATCTGGAGTCCGTTCGGGGCTCCGGAAAGGGAATCTGTCGCCATCGTCATCATCAACCTTCCTCCAGCATCAATTTCATGATGCTCACTAATAATCCCCAAGTGCAGGGAATCATCGTAGCAATTTCCAAAGGTGGAAGTGATAAGTATGGAGTGTCGAACCCACAAGGAGCTAAAGGTAAGATCAATATTCTCTCAAGCCCTATCTGCCACTGATATGACTCTACGTACACCGAATGTTTGCTTCCAACTAGAAATGAGAAATAAAACTACGTTGTGGGTATGAAGTGGATAACTTTATATGATATCGGAGAGCTAAAATATGAAAGTAGGTGCTGTTATCATAAAGTTAGAATATATTACAAAGTATCATAAATAGCGAGTGTGGAATAATGGTGGATCGGTGTGCGGAATTGTCCTAGGCAATTGTTAACAAGATCGGTAATCACTATTGCAGTTTCATATGAGGGAGAGGCATAAGCTAACATACTTTCTCTACTTGGATCATATGCACTTATGATTGGAACTCTAGCAAGCATCCGCAACTACTAAAGATCATTAAGGTAAAACCCTACCATAGCATTAAAGCATCAAGTCCTCTTTATTCCCATATGCAGCAAGCCCCTTACTCGGGTTTGTGTTTCAGTCACTCACCAACCCACTATAAGCGAATCATGAATGTATTGCAACACCCTACAGCGGGAATCCCTCACACTCGCGCGACACGGAGGGCACCATAGGACAACACCAAAGTAAAACATACAACTCATACCAATCTAGATCATCAATCAACCCAAAGACAAAGGATATCTACTCAAAACATCATAAGATGGCAACACATCATTAGATCATAATATGTGGCATAAAGCACCATGTTCAAGTAGGGATTACAGTGGGGTGCGGGAGAGTGGACCGCATAAAAGAGATGAGGATGGTGATGATGATGAAGACGATCACCGCGGTGATGATTCCCCTCCCGATGGCACTCCGGTACCACCGAGAGAGAGGAGGAGAGGTTCTCCCCCTTGTGTTTCCTCCTCCATGGCCTCCCCCTGGATGGGGAGAGGTTCCCCCTCTGGTCCTTGGCCTTCATGGTGATGATGGCCCCTCCGGGATCCTCCTCCATGCCCTCTGATGTTGATGGGCCCCTCCGGCAGGGTGCCGGAGAGGGCCTAGATTGGTTTTTGGTGGGTATGGAGGCTTCTGGCGGTGGAACACCTGATCTAGGTTAATTTTCCGAGGTTTCTGTATTTATAGGAATTTTTGGCGTCGGTCTCACGTCAAGGAGGTGCCTGAGGCGTCCGCGAGGCAGGCCCACGCGCCGGGGGGGAGGGGGGGGGGGGGGGGGCGCGCCCCCCCCCCCGTGGACGCCTCGGGACTCTCCTGGTCCAACTCTTTTACTCCGGGGTCTTCTTTTGGTCCATAAAAAATCGTCAAAAAATGGCACGTCAATTGGACTCCGTTTGATATTCCTTTTCTGTAAAACTCAAAAACAAGGAAAAAACAGAAACTGGCACTGGGCACTAGGTTAATAGGTTAGTCCCAAAAATCATATAAAATAGCATATAAATGCATATAAAACATCCAAGGTTGATAATATAATAGCATGAATACTTCATAAATTATAGATACGTTGGAGACGTATCAGCATCCCCAAGCTTAATTCCTGCTAGTCCTCGAG
This sequence comes from Triticum urartu, assembly GCF_003073215.2. NCBI lineage: Eukaryota > Viridiplantae > Streptophyta > Magnoliopsida > Poales > Poaceae > Triticum > Triticum urartu. The sequence continues at coordinate 204,211,559 of NC_053028.1, read as the reverse complement.
TAGATAAATGATAAAAGAAATAATTTATGAAGTGTGAATGCTAGCAAGTGCATAAGTTTCATCAATTATAGTTTCAATCACTTTTTATAGCATCATTATATATCATAACAGTAGCTCATCTTCATAAAAAAATTCATGATCAAGTAACAAGCTATTCACATGTTAAAGTATAGATCATAAACTTTCTCAAAACTAACAAACTATATTCTCAGTCATCAAACAATTGCAATTCATCTTATTTTCAGGAAGGGTCTATGTCAGAGCTTTGGTTTAGCAAACTCCACATACTCAACTATCATTTAGTCTTTCACAATTGCTAACACTCACGTGATATTTATGGGTTCAAAGTTTTAATCGGACACAAAGAAAGATAGGGGCTTATAGATTCGCCTCCCAACCTTTTACCTCAAGGGTAATGTCAACAATAATAGTTCATGAAACTTACATCCAATTGGATATATATATATATATATCAGGATCTTTCCAACAGAATGTGCTTGCCAAAGGATAAACTGTAAAAAGGAAAGGCATGACTCTTGCATAAGGGTAGAAGATAAAAGTAAAAGATAGGCCCTTCGCAGAGGGAAGCAGAGGTTGTCATGCGCTTTTATGGTTGGATGCACAAAATCTTAATGCAAAAGAACATCACTTTATATTGCCACTTCTGATATGGGCCTTTATTATGCAGTCCGTCGCTTTTATTTCTTCCACATCACAAGATCGTATAAAGCTTATTTTCTCCACATTAATAGATCATGCATATTTAGAGGGCAATTTTTTTATTGCATGCACCGATGACAACTTACTTGAAGGATCTTACTCAATCCATAGGTAGGTATGGTGGACTCTCATGGCAAAACTGGTTTAAGGAATGTTTGGAAGCACAAGTAGTATCTCTACTTGGTGAAAACAATTTGGCTAGCATGACGGGGAAAAGCAAGCTCAACATGTTGGATGATCCAAGACAATATACTTTATTTCGGATATAAGAAAACATAACCCATTATGTTGTCTTCCTTGTCCGACATCAACCTTTTAGCATGTCATATTTTAATGACGCTCACAATTACAAAAGATGTCCAAGGTAGTATATTTATATGTGAAATCTCTCTTCCTTCAATATTGTTTCATGAATTGTTCAAGTGACCAATTCTATGTTTGCTAACTTTCAATAAGTTTACTACCTATACTTATTCTATGTGAAGTCATTACTCCCCATGGTATAAGCATATGAAACATATATAAATTCAGATTTATGATATTCGATTATTCAACCATTTACTCATAGGATATACATGAAGCACGTGAGTAAATGACAATCTACTCCAAAAGATAATAGTGAAGGACACTGAGTAGTCAAATAATTAACTAGCCATGGGAGGATTTTTTTCATTTAATATTTCAGATCCAATGATTTTATTCAAACAACAAGTAAAACTGAAAATACTCTCCAAGCAAAACACATATCATGTGACGAATAAAAATATAGCTCCGAGTAAGGTATACCGATTGTTTTGAAGATGAAAGAGGGGATGCCTTCCGGGGCATCCCCAAGCTTAGGCGCTTGAGTCTTCCTTGAATATTACCTTGGGGTGCCTTGGGCATCCCCAAGCTTAGGTTCTTTCCACTCTTATTCTCCTCATATCGATATCTCACCCAAAGCTTGAAAACTTCAATCACACAAAACTTAACGGAACTTCGTGAGATAGGTTAGTATGATAAAGAGTAAACCATTCACTTGGTACTGTCAAAGACAAAGATCATAATTGTTCTCACACAATGCCTACTGTACCATATCATTTCTACAATTTATATTGAGGAATACAAGTCATAGAAACTTAGAAAACAAGCAAACTATGCAATGAAAACAGAATCTGTCAGAAACAGAACAGTCTGTAATGATCTGAACACTAACCATACTTATTCTACTAAAAATATGAAATAAATTGGTGGACGTGAGGAATTTGTCTATTAATCTTATGAAGAAAGAATCAGCACCAAATCACTCTCTATAAAAAATGGCAGCTAATCTCGTGAGCGTAAAGTTTCTGTTTTTTACAGCAAGATCACATTAACTTTCACCCAAGTCTTCCCAAAGGTCTTACTTGGCACTTTATTGAAACAAAAGCTATAAACATGATTACTACAGTAGCTTAATCATGTAAACACACAAAAACAGTAAGGGTAAATATTGGGTTGTCTCCCAAGAAGCGCTTTTCTTTACTGCCTTTTAGCTAGGCATGATGATTTCAATGATGCTCACATGAAAGATAAGACTTGAACATAAAGAGAGCATCATGAATAATATGAGTAGCAACATTTAAACCTAACCCACTTACTATGCCTAGGGATTTTGTGAGAACACAATTTATGGGAACAAGAATCAACTAGCATAGGAAGGCAAAACAAGTATAACTTCAAAATTTAAGCACATAGAGAGGAAAACTTGATATTATTGCACTCCTACAAGCATGTATTCCTCCTCATAATAATTTTCAGTAGCATCATGAATGAGTTCAAAAATATTACCATCACATAAAGCATTCTTTTCATGATCTACGAGCATAGAAATTTTACTACTCTCCACATAAGCAAAATTCTTCTCATTCGGAATAGCGGGATCACTAGTTCCTAAAGTTGACACTCTTCCAAACCCGCTTTAGATAATAGTATTATTCATACTCCAAGAGATATACGTGAAGTTCATGGAGCATTCTACAATTAATATAAACTAACCCATATCCAAGCTCAAAATATATAAGTGAAGCACACGAAGCATTCTATAAAACCATACTCAAAAAATTTAAGTGAAAGCACAAAGAGCAATTTTATAAGATCATACTTAAAAGATATAAGTGAAGCACATGAAGAATTTTATAAACCAATGAAGGGCTATCTCATACTAGCATGGTTCATAAAGGAAGAACAAAAAACAAAAATGACACAAATCATGTGAACAAAACAAAAACCGAGGTATACCGATAATTGTTGAAGAAGAAAGATGGGATGCCAACCGGGGCATCCCCAAGCTTAGATGCTTGAGTATCCTTCGAATATTTACTTGGGGTGCCTTGGGCATCCCCAAGCTTGACCTCTTGCCTCTCTTTATTCTTCTCACATCGGTAACTCCTCATTCTTCGAACACTTCATCCACAAAAAACTTCAACAAAAACTTTGTGAGATCCGTTAGTATAATAAAGCAAATCAATACCTTTAGGTACTGTTGAAAACTCATTCCAATTTCATATTAGAACTATATCTACTTGTCAGATTTCGGGTTCCGGCAGGCCCTTGAGGTTCGAACACTGGGGTGCGCGCGGAGATCTCTCCCCTACCGATCTACGTCCAATCTCCTCGCGTGATCTAAGCTGGAAACAATGAACAACACAAGGGACACAAGGTTTATACTGGTTAGGGCCACCATTGTGGTGTAATACCCTACTCCAGTGTGTGGTGTGGTGGATTGCCTCAGGGGCTGATGATGAATAGTACAAGGGAAGAACAGCCTCGCGGGAGGTGTTCTTGAGCTGGTGCGATGAACTGCTTTGGTGAGTTCAGTCGCCTCTCTCTCTCTCTCTCTGCTGGGGTTCTACCAGATCTCTAGCCCTCTCTGGGTGTGTTGATCTCTCCAGGGTTTTCCTACTCTGTGGTGGCTAGCTCTATTTATAGAGGCCCTGGGCCTCTCCCCAAATAATGAGAGCGAAGGGCGCCAACAATTGGCCATTTTGAAGGGGAACATCTAGTACAAGTTATCCTGACCAAAGGTGGTCTTCGGCTGCCAAAAGTACTGGTGATGACGCCGTCTTGGGCTCCACAGTGACCTCCGTCCTGCCGCTCTGCTGGTCTTGGTCTCGTTGCACCGGAATGGCAACCTTTGCCCGATGCCTTGGTCTGTGCTTGCCCCCTTTGCACCAAAGGGGAAATAAGGACACCGCGCAGGCCGGCGCCCGCCTGGTCTCGATCGTCATGGCTTGCATCACGGCCTCCTCGCGAGGTACCCCTACCTTGATCTCTCCGCCTCCTCGCGAGCCCGCCTGATGAGGCTGCCTCTGAGGAAGCTTCCGGTCGTCTGCCTCGCGAGGCTTGGCCCCTCGCGAGGGTCTTGAGCTTGAGCTGATGAAGATGGACCGCGCTGGGCCCCCACTTGAGCCACGCCGCAGGCAGGCAAGTCTGGGGACCCCCATTCCTAGAACGCCGACAGTAGCCCCCGGGCCCACGACGCACCCGGGCTTGGCCTAGCAAGGAAGCGAAGGGGCGAGCGTGAAGCGCCGCGGGCCCCAACAGCCTGCGGCCTTGGGCGCCACGTGGCGATTGATTGGACGTGGGCGTCTGTGCTTCCCCACGATGCCTCGGCGACTGCACGACTTGATAAGTCCCTGCATGCAGAGTAACCGGTCATGATTACCTGTGATCGTGGTGCTCGGCGGTTGGCCTCCTCCGGCTATAAGTACGGGGCTGCGCGAGTCCCCTCAGCCCGTCCCTTCTTGCTGCTCCTTTTCTTCTTCTTGGCTACTCGCTGCTCCCATGGCTCCAAAGAGATTCTCGGCCGCGGAGAAAGGAAAGGCCCCCCAGGCTAGGCCTGACTCCCGCCCGGCCAAGCGCGGCCGAGGCCGCCCTCACAAGTATTCCACGGCCCCCGTAGTGGCTTCCCGCGGCCATGGAGGCGGTTCCCTGCGCGGTGGTGAGCGCCCGGCCGCCGATGGGGGGCACGCCGTGGCTGTGCGCCCCCCCTAGGCCACGCTTTCGCTCTCCGGAGGTGCTGCTGGAGTTCGTCGTGTGGTCAGCGGACCCAACCAGCACCCGGCTCCAGCTCCCCCGTTTCTTCGTAGGTGATCTGCCGGCCAGTGCCCGGTGTGGCTTCTAGCTCCAGGCAGACGACTGCTGTAGTAGGGCCTCCTGGGCTTCACTGGAGGTCTCCGTTTCTGGGAATGGGGCCCTGACCCGCGGCTGGCAAACGTTTGCCCGTGCGGGCGGCCTGGGCCGGTGGTGCACCTTGCACTTCAAGTTCGATGGCGACGCCACCCTCTATGTGAGGGTGTTCGGGGAAGACGGTCGCCATGCTGGGTGCTGTCCCGAAGACGACGACCGCGGCCGCGTGCCCAGCCCCGATACTGACCAGGATGAAGACGGCGACGGGCGTACAGGCGGCGGTGCTCGGGGTTCGCTGAGCTTCGGCGACTCCCTCTCAGGCAGCAGCTCCTCCAGCGGTGGCCGCGGCCAGCCCTCGCGCCGTCGCGCCCGCCTGGGTGAAGGTAGCGGGTCAGCCCGCTGTCGCGCCCCGGCGAAGCGAGAGGAGGGATCCGCCTGAGCCCCAGGAGTAGCTCGAACCTTTGCTGTGGGTTGGTGCACGACGAATCATGCCCATTTTGCTTTCCTTCTTTTCGTGCGCAGAAATAAAAGGTAGTATAGGGCCCCGCGGGGGCGTGTTAGAACTGCTGCTGTTAACCATCGTGCTGCTTCCGCTATTTCCGCGCTGTGTTCCCGCGCCGTGCACCCATGTGCGGGAATTATTTTAGCTCGGTGGGGCTTGACGCGGTCCTCGCCTCCCGAGGCCGTGGCCTCGCCATGCGCTTTGTGCCCTGCAAGGATCAGTAGGAGGGTAACTTTCGGTCTTGGTTGTGGGGGCGATCGGCCCAGGTCCTGCGCTCGTGTCGCGATGCCCATGAGGCACGAACTGGGAGGGGTGCTCCCGCAGAGGACTCAGATAGGAAAGCTCCAAATGATCGGGGCAGAAAAACACTCGCGAGGGCGCCCGTGAACCTCCCTCGCGAGACTTGTGCGAGAGAAAACGAGGCAAGCGAGCGAGAAAGACAGAGTCGCAAGTCAGGAACGTCAACGGCTTCAATAAAACTTCAAATGGGAATAACCAAGCCAACTGCAGAAAGCAAATGAAAAAGCCGCGTCCGGCACCTATTCTAGTCTTCGACGTCTTCTTAATAGCGCGGAGTTAAGTGCCGCCACTGGGCGTGGGCGGGAGCCCCCGAGGCCCGAGGGCGGCACTCTGGAGACTCCGGGACGTGTACAACCCCACTCATTATTACGTGAGATTGTCACGGGCGGCGAGTTTCACAGGCATTGGCCTTCTTCACAGGCACCGGGCCTTCCCCAAAACACGGCAGCTTCAGAGGCATTCGCCTTCTTCATAGGCATCGGGCCTTTCCCAAAACACGGCGGCTTCACAGGCATTTGCCTTCTTCACAGGCACCGGGCCTTTCCCAAAACACGGCAGCTTCATAGGCATTTGCCTTCTTCATAGGCACCGGGCCTTTCCCAAAACACAGCGGCTTCATAGGCATTTGCCTTCTTCACAGGCACCGGGCCTTTCCTAGGCGCTAGGCCTCGCTCAGGGATAGAACCTCCGGAGATGTTGAATGTTCCATGCGTTCTGGATGGGTACCCCTTCTGTGGTTTCCAAGCGCGCGGAGCCAGGCCTGGAGACATGAACAACCTTGAATGGGCCCTCCCACATGGGAGAGAGCTTGTGCAGCCCCTCCCTGGAGAGAACCCGTCTGAGCACGAGATCCCCTACCTCAAGAGTTCTGGGGCGGATATTGCGGCAGTGGTATCGTCGCAGAGCCTGTTGGTATCTTGCCGCTCACAGTGCGGCTTCTCGGCGGCGTTCCTCCCCCAGCACGAGATCCATCCCCCGCATGGCGTCCTGCTGCGTCTCGTCAAACGCCAGGACCCGTGCGGAGCGATGCCTGACCTCGTGAGGGAGAACAGCTTCTGGTCTATAGACGAGGAAGAACGGGGTCTCGCCAGTCGGCTTGGTCGCAGTCGCGCGGATTGACCACAACACGGACTGGAGCTCATCGTACCAGCCCCTGCCACAGGCCTCCAACTTCTTCTTAAAGGTCCTGGCTTTGAGGCCCCTCAGGACCTCCGCGTTGGCTCGCTCGTCTTGGCCGTTGCTCCGGGGGTGTGCTACCAAAGCGTAGCATATCTGCGTTCCAAGGTTACCACAGTACGTTTTGAAGAGATTACTGGTGAATTGCGAACCATTGTCGGTGATGATGCGGTTGGGCACCCCAAATCGGCTCACGAGGCCCTTGATGAACTTGACCGCAGAGCCTGCCGGGATTGTGCGGACGGCTTCCACCTCAGCCCACTTGGTGAACTTGTCCACAGCGACGTAGAGGTAGCGATAGCCCCCTGGCGCCCGAGAAAACGGGCCCAAAATGTCCAGCCCCCAAACTGCGAACGGCCATGAGAGGGGTATAGTCTGTAGACCCCCCGCAGGCTGATGAATCTGCTTGGCATGAAACTGGCAGGCCTTGCAAGCCTTCACCAGCTCAACGACGTCGATGAGCGCTGTGGGCCAGTAGAATCCACTACGGAACGCCTTGCCGACTAGGGTTCGTGAAGACGAGTGGTGCCCGCAGTCTCCGCCGTGTATGTCCACCAGTAGCTCCTTCCCTTGCTCTTAGGAGATGCAACGTAGGGACACGTCATTTGGTCGTTTCCTGTAGAGCTCTCCATCCTTGATGCAATAAGCTGTGGCCTGCCGCGCCACACGCTCCGCTTCCTCCTCGTTCTCCGGCAGAGTCCCTTGCATCAGGTAGTTCTTGAGCTCCGGGATCCAACACCCTTCCTGAGGCTCTAACGCCAGGAGCACGCGTGCCCCTAAGTCTGGGCCGCAGACCGGGGCTCCTGAGGCAGGCGGCTGAGGGAGCTCCTCCCTTGGTTGCGCCGTGCTCGACAGTGACGGCACCGCCGAGGGTTTGAAGAGCCGCTCCTCAAAGATGCCAGGCTCCTGAGGCAGCCGCCAAGATGCCCTCTTGGCAATGTCATCAGCTTCCTGATTGGTGCCCCGGGGCACGTGTTGCAACTCCAGCCCCCAGAACTGTTTCTCCATCTTGCGAACCTCAGCGAGGTAGGCTTCCATGTGCTCATCCTTTGGCTCATATATCTTGTTGGAGAAGTTGACGAGGAGCTGCGAATCGCCCTTGATGATGAGTCGCTTTACCCCTAAGGCAATCACGGCCTTCAGGCCTGCTATGAGGCCTTCGTACTCCGCTATGTTGTTGGAGACCTTTTCTCCATGCTGGAAGCAGAGTTGTATGGCGTAGTAGAGTTTGTCCTGGGTAGGGGATACGAGCACTGCGCCAGCTCCCGCACCGTGTCGGGAGAATGCCCCATCGAAGTACATGACCCAGCCGTCCGGTGCTTCACTTCTCGGGGAAAGTGATCGGTCTTCGCCTGCCTCGAGACCCGGTGCTTCTGCCCATTCTGCCACGAAATCCGCAAGTGCGGCTCCCTTGATGACTCTGGTAGTACTGAATTCTAGCTGAAATGCCTGTAGCACAATGTTCCACTCAGCGACCCTCCCAACTGAGTTGGGGCTCCTGAGTACTCTTTCCAAGGGGTATGCTGAGACGACTTTGATGGGATGGCCTTGGAAGTAGTGGCGCAGCTTGCGTGAGGCCACTAGTAGCGCGAGGAGGAGTTTTTGAGGCATGGGGTACCGCGCCCTTGCGTCCCGTAGCACCGTGCTGACGAAGTACACGGGATGCTCGACGAGGTTGAGGGTGCTGGCGCAACTTGCGTCCTCCAGGGGTCGAGGCGTTTCTTGAGACGACGGAGCCCCCAGTGCTTGGTCGCCTGAAGAGGCCCCTCCTGCTTCGGGTGCGTTCTCCTGCTGCGGCAGTTCCTTTCTGGCTATGGTTGCGGCCTTCGCGAGGCCCTCCCGACTTTGCTTTACTTCAGTCCGGATGGTCGATGCGGCCTTGGCACAGCGCTCCTCCCTGACCGCCACTAGGGCTGCGCTAGCGGAGTAGGGGGTGGCCGCAAGGTAGAGCACTAGGGGTTCCTGAGGACGCAGAGCTACCATCACTGGTGGGCTGGTAAGGTACCTCTTGAGGTCTTGGAATGCCTTGTCAGCCTCTTCAGTCCATTCGAAGGGGCCCTTTTTCTTCATTAGCTTGAAGAAGGGCAGCGCTCATTCCCCAAGCTTGGAGATGAAGCGCCCCAGCGCAGTTACACGCCCGGTGAGCTTCTGCATTTCTCTGAGGGTCCTTGGTGGGCTCATGTCTTCGACTGCCTTGACCTTATCCGGGTTGGCCTCGATGCCCCTGTGGGACACGAGGAAACCCAGGAGCTTGCCCGAGGGGACTCCAAACACGCACTTCTCCGCGTTGAGCCGTAGGTCCACTTCGTTGAGGCTCGCAAAGGTTTCTTCCAGGTCCTGCATCAGGGTTCTTGCCTCACGAGACTTCACCACAATGTCATCGACGTAAGCTTCAGCGTTCCTCCTGAGCTGCCGGCCTAAGGTGATGTGCATCAGCCGCTGAAAGGTCGCGCTTGCGTTGCACAACCCAAATGGCATGCACGTATAGCAGTACACTCCACACGAGGTCAGGAAAGCCGTCTTCTCCACGTCTTCTACCGCCATCTTGATCTGGTGATAGCCCGAGAAGGCATCTAGGAAGCACAATAGGTCACACTCTGCGGTGGAGTCGACTATCTGGTCAATGCGGGGGAGCGGAAATGGATCCTGCGGGCAGGCCTTGTTAGGTTGGTGAAGTTGACACAAATGCACTCCTTTCCTCCCTTTCTTGGCACAACGACCAGATTAGCCAGCCAATCAGGGTAGCGGACCTCGCGGATAACTCCTGCCGCCTCTAGCTTCCGGGTCTCTTGAACGATGAAAGCCTGTTTCTCAGTGGACTGCCGCCTCGCCTTCTGCTTCACAGGGCACACATTGGGGCACACGTTGAGGTGATGCTCAATCACTTCCCTTGGGACCCTTGCTAACTGATCAGGTTCCCACGCGAACACCTTCTTGTTCGCACGCAGGAACCTCACCAGGGCCTCCTATTGCTCGGGCTCGAGGTTGGCTCCTATGGTGAAGGTGGCGCCAGTGGACCCGTCCTCGTCGACTGGTACCTGCTTGGTTTCTGCCTTGTCTTGGGTGAATAGCTGCTTCTTTTTAGCCGGTGCAGCCCCCTTGGGCTCAAGGGTGTCGGTGCTAGTGGGCTGTGCCACCGCGGCCGCCCTGAAAACAAGCTGGAGCACCTACAGCGCATCCCTTGTGTCTCCTGACACGGTGAGGACGCCGCTGCTCCCAGGCATCTTCATGAGGTTGTACGCCGGGTGAGTTGCTGCCATGAACTGAGCCAAGGCCGGATAGCCGAGGATGGCGTTGTAGGGGAGGCCAATGGGGGCGATGTCGAAGTCGATCAGCTCCGTGCGGAAGTTGTTGTAGGTGCCGAAGGTCAATGGGAGGCGGATCCGTCCCAAGGAGGCGGTGGAACCGGCTCCGACGCCCGAGAAAGGCCTGCTGGGTTGGAGCCGCTCCAGCAGCATGTGGAGGAGGCTGAAGGCCTCCACCGAGAGCAAGTTGAGGCCGGCACCACCGTCGATGAGGGTCCTGGTGACGGCCACTTGGCAGATGGTGGGGGTGCACAGCATCGGGAGCGCGCCCGAACCGATGGGGTTGAAGGGGTGGTCCTCCGAGTCGAAGGTTAGATCGGCCTCGGGCGCCACCCAGCCTGGGGGGGCTTCTCGGCGTTTGGAGGCGGTGTTGATCTGGCGGGTGAACGGCTTGACGTGATGGCTCGAGGGTGGTGCCTGGGAGCCACCCAGGAGAGCTGCGACGACGAGCGGCGCTGGAGTTAGCGACGGTGTGGCGGTGCGGCCCTCCCGCCGCACCGAAGGATGCTGGCACGAGGCCTGCTGCTCGTTCCCCGCCGGGCCAGTGGTGGCGTTGGCGGCAGGCGACGGGGAACAACGAGGGAATCCACCGACGGGTGCCGTCTGGGCGACGCGGGTGGCGAGAGCAGCCCGGCGCTCGGCGCGAGCCCGGCGAGCATCAGCCATGGACACGACGGAAGATCGCACGCGAATAGCGGAAGAAAGATTCCGGTGCACCCCTACCTGGCGCGCCAAATGTCAGATTTCGGGTTTCGGCAGACCCTTGAGGTTCGAACGTTGGGTGCGTGCGGAGATCTCTCCCCTACCGATCTATGTCCAATCTCCTCGCGTGATCTAAGCTGGAAACAACGAACAACACAAGGGACACAAGGTTTATACTGGTTCGGGCCACCGTTGTGGTGTAATACCCTACTCCAGTGTGTGGTGTGGTGGATTGCCTCAAGGGCTGATGATGAACAGTACAAGGGAAGAACAGCCTCGCGAGAGGTGTTCTTGAGCTGGTGCGATGAACTGCTTTGGTGAGTTCAGTCGCCTCTCTCTCTCTGTGCTGGGGTTCTACCAGATCTCTAGCCCTCTCTGGGTGTGTTGATCTCACCGGGGTTTTCCTACTCTGTGGCTAGCTCTATTTATAGAGGCCCTGGGCCTCTCCCCAAATAATGAGCGGGAAGGTCTCCAACAATTGTCCATTTTGAAGGGGAACATCTAGTACAAGTTATCCTGACCAAAGGTGGTCTTCGGCTGCCAAAAGTACTGGTGATGACGCCGTCTTGGGCTCCACGGTGACCTCCGTCCTGCCGCTCTGCTGGTGTTGGTCTCGTTGCACCGGAATGGCAACCTTTACCCGATGCCTTGGCCTGTGCTTGCCCCCTTTGCACCAAAGGGGAAACAAGGACACTGCGCAGGCCGACGCCCGCCTAGCGCCCGCCTGGTCTCGATCGTCATGGCTTGCGTCACGAGCTCCTCGCGAGGTACCCCTGCCTTGATCTCTCCGCCTCCTCGCGAGCCTACCTGATGAGGCTGCCTCTGAGGAAGCTTCCGCTCGTCCGCCCCGCGAGGCTTGGCCCCTCGTGAGGGTCTTGAGCTTGAGCTGATGAAGATGGGCCGCGCTGGGCCCCCACTTGAGCCACATCGCAGGCAGGCAAGTCTGGGACCCCTGTTCCCAGAACACCGACACTACTGTATTTCAACTTCACCATGGTTCATACCCCCCGATACTACCCATAGATTCATCAAAATAAGCAAACAACACACGAAAAACAGAATCTGTCTAAAATAGGACAGTCTGTAGAAATCTGAAGGTTTAGTAAACTTCTGTAACTACAAAAATTATGAAATAAATTTGAAAATTTGAACAATTTGTAAAGAAGTAAAGTGCAGAAAGTTTTAGACCCATTTTACTTTCTAGTAAAAAAATGTAAAATCACGCGCTACAGCCAAAGTTTCTGTTTTTGTTCTGCACATACTAAACAAGCAATCTAATCATCCTAAAACCAAAGCTTGGCACATTATTTTCATAATACAATGGATATATATAAGGGGATAATTATTTACAGAGAAACTTCCATGAAAAATTCTACATTGTTTCCATGAGCATGAACACAAGTGCTCAAGGTTGACCCTCACTTCTTCAATGCATAACTTTCCAATCACTTCTCTTTTTGAAAAACTTTTTAGGAATGAGAGGCAAGTAATTTTTTTGGTATTTTCATTCTTTTAATTTTATGTTTCACCCACAACTAAACGGAAACAAAAAACAAAAAACAAAATCTACTTAGTGAAGAAAGCAAACAAGCATACACGAGAATATCAACCCCACGCTATTGCTCCCCGGCAACGGCGCCAGAAAAGAGCTTGATAATCCCCAAGTGTAGGGAATCATCATAGCAATTTGCAAAGGTGGAAGTGATAAGTATGGAGTGTCGAACCCACAAGGAGCTAAAGGTAAGATCAATATTCTCTCAAGCCCTATCTGCCACTGATATGACTCTACGTACACCAAACGTTTGCTTCCAACTAGAAACGAGAAATAAAACTATGTTGTGGGTATGAAGTGGATAACTTTGTATGATATTGGAGAGCTAAAATATTAAAGTAGGTCTGTTATCATAAAGTTAGAATATATTACTAAGTATTATAAATAGCGAGTGTGGAATAATGGTGGATCGGTGTGCGGAATTGTCCTAGGAAATTGTTAACAAGACCGGTAATCACTTTTGCAATTTCATATGAGGGAGAGGCATAAGCTAACATACTTTCTCTACTTGGATCATATGCACTTATGATTGGAACTCTAGCAAGCATCCGCAACTACTAAATATCATTAAGGTAAAGCCCAACCATAGCATTAAAGCATCAAGTCAACAACCCCCTTACTCGGGTTTGTGTTTCAGTCTCTCACCAACCCACTATAAGCGAATCATGAACGTATTGCAACACCCTACAGCGGAAATCCCTCATGCTTGCGCGAAACAAAGGGCACCATAGGACAGCACCAAAGTAAAACATACAACTCATACCAATCTAGATCATCAATCAACCCAAAGACAAAGGATATCTACTCAAAACATCATAGGATGGCAACACATCATTGGATCATAATATGTGGCATAAAGCACCATGTTCAAGTAGGGATTACAGCGGGGTGCAGGAGAGTGGACTGCGTAAAAGAGATGAGGATGGTGATGATGATGGTGATGTTGATGAAGACGATCAGCACGGCGATGATTCCCCTCCCGATGGCACTCCGGTACCACCGGGAGAGAGAGGAGGAGAGGTTCTCCCCCTTGTGCTTCCTCCTCCATGGCCTCCCCCCTGGATGGGGAGAGGTTCCCCCTCTGGTCCTTGGCCTTCATGGTGATGATGGCCCCTTCGGGATCCTCCTCCATGCCCTCCGGTGATGATGGCCCCCTCCGGCAGGGTGTTGGAGAGGGCCTAGATTGGTTTTCGGTGGCTACGGATGCTTCTGGCGGTGGAACTCCTGATCTAGGTTAATTTTCCGAGGTTTCTGTATTTATAGGAATTTTTTGCGTCGGTCTCACATCAAGGAGGTGCCCGAGGCATCCACGAGGCAGGCCCACATGCCTGGGGGTGGGGGTGGGGTGGGCGCGCCCCACCCTCGTGGATGCCCCGGGACTCTCCTGGCCCAACTCTTTTACTCCGGGGTATTCTTTTGGTCCATAAAAAATCGTCAAAATTGGCACATCAGTTGGACTCCATTTGATATTCCTTTTCTGTAGAACTCAAAAACAAGGAAAAACAGAAACTGGCACTGGGTACTAGGTTAATAGGTTAGTGCCAAAAATCATATAAAATAGCATATAAATGCATATAAAACATCCAAGGTTGATAATATAATAGCTTGAATACTTCATAAATTATAGATACGTTGGAGACGTATCACTCACCGCCGTGCGTGAGTAATTTCCATCGTAGGATTGCTGGACGGTGATGGGTTGGATGAGATTTATCATGTAATCGAGTTAGTTTTGTTAGGTTTGATCCCTAGTATCCATTATGTTCTGAGATTGATGTTGCTATGACTTTGCGATGCTTAATACTTGTCACTAGGGCCTGAGTGCCATGATTTCAGATCTGAACCTATTATGTTTTCATGAATATATGTGAGTTCTTGATCCTATTTTGCATGTCAATAGTCACCTACTATGTGTTATGATCCAGTAACCACGAAGTGAAAATAATCGGGACCACTCCTGGTGATGACCATAGTTTGAGGAGTTCATGTATTCACTAAGTGTTAATGCTTTGGTCCGGTACTCTATTAAAAGGAGGCCTTAATATCCCTTAGTTTCCAATAGGACCCCGCTGCCACAGGAGGGTAGGACAAAAGATGTCATGCAAGTTCTTTTCCATAAGCACGTATGACTATATTCGGAATACATGCCTACATTACATTGATGAACTAGAGCTAGTTCTGTGTCACCCTATGTTATAATTGTTGCATGAGGAATCACATCTTACATAATTATCCATCACTGATCCAATGCCTACGAGCTTTTCACATATTGATCTTTGCTTAGTTACTTTTCCGTTGCCACTGTTACAATCACTACAAAACCAATGTTGTTACTTTTGCCACCGTTACCGTTACTTCCATATTACTTTGCTACTAAATACTTTGCTGCAGATATTAAGTCTTTCAGGTGCGGTTGAATTGACAACACAACTGTTAATACTTGAGAATATTCTTTGGCTCCCCTTGTGTCGAATCAATAAATTTGGGTTGAATACTCTCCCCTCAAAAACTGTTGCGATCCCCTATACTTGTGGGTTATCACACATACCTTGATAAAGTTTTGAAGAAGTTCAAAGTGGATCAAGGAAATAAAGGGTTCTTGCCTGTGTTACAAGGTGTGAAGTTGAGTCAGACTCAATGCCGACCACTGCAGAAGATAGAGAGAAAATAAAAGTCATTCCCTATGCTTCAGTCGTAGTTTCTATCATGTATGCAATGTTGTGTACTAGACTTGATGTGTGCCTTGCTATTAGTTTAGCAGGGAGGTACCGAAGTAATCCAGGAGTGGATCACTGGACAACAGTCAAGAACATCCTGAAATACCTGAAAAGGACTAAGGATATGTTTCTCATTTATGGAGGTGACAAAGAGCTCGTCGTAAATCGTTACGTCGATGCAAGCTTTGACACTGATCCGGATGACTCTAAGTGACAAACCGGATATGTATTTTTATTGAATGGTGGAGCTGTCAGTTGGTGCAGTTCCAAGCAGAGCGTCGTGGCGGGATCTATGTGTGAAGCGGAGTACATAGCTGCTTCGGAAGCAGCAAATGAAGGAGTCTGGATGAAGGAGTTCATATCCGATCTAGGTGTCATACCTAGTGCATTGGTTCCAATGAAAATCTTTTGTGCCAATACTGGTGCAATTGCCTTGGCAAAGGAATCCAGATTTCACAACAGAACCAAGCACATCAAGAGACGCTTCAATTCCATCCGCGATCAAGTCGAGGAGGGAGACATAGAGATTTGCAAGATACACACGGATCTAAATGTTGCAGACCCATTGACTAAGCCTCTCTCACGAGCAAAATATGATCAGCACCAAGACTCCATGGGTGTTAGAATCATTACAATGTAATATATATTATTGACTCTAGTGCAAGTGGGAGACTGAAGGAAATATGCCCTAGAGGCAATAATAAAGTTGTTATTTATATTTCCTTATATCATGATAAATGTTTATTATTCATGCTAGAATTGTATTAACCGGAAACTTAGTACATGTGTGAATACAAAAACAAACAGAGTGTCACTAGTATGCCTCTACTTGACAAGCTCGTTAATCAAAGATGGATAAGTTTCCTAGCCATGGACAAATAGTTGTCATTTGATGAACGGGATCACATCATTGGAGAATGATGTGATTGACTTGACCCATCTGTTAGCTTAGCACGATGATCATTTAGTTTACTACTATTGCTTTCTCCATCAGTTATACATGTTCCTATGACTATGAGATTATGCAACTCCCGAATACCGTAGGAACACATAGTGTGCTATCAAACGTCACAATGTAACTGGGTGACTATAAAGATGCTCTACATGTGTCTCCGATGGTGTTTGTTGAGTTGGCATAGATCGAGATTAGGATTTGTCACTCCGTGTATCGGAGAGGTATCTCTGGGCCCTCTCGCTAATGCACATCACTATAAGCCTTGCAAGCAATGTAACTAATGAGTTAGTTATGGGATGTTCCATTACGAAATGAGTAAAGAGACTTGCTGATAATGAGATTGAACTAGGTATTGAGATACCGACGATAGAATCTCGGGCAAGTAACACACCGATGACAAAGGGAACAACGTATGTTGTTATGCTGTTTGACCGATAAAGATCTTCGTAGAATATGTAGGAACCAATATGAGCATCCAGGTTCCGCTATTGGTTATTGACCAGAGATGAGTCTCGGTCATGTCTACATAGTTCTCGAACATGTATGATCCGCACGCTTAACGTTCGGTGACGATCGATATTATGAGTTTATGTGTTTTGATGTGCCGAAGGTAGTTCGGTGTCTCGGATATGATCACGGACATGACGAGGAGTCTCGGAATGATCGAAACATAAAGATCAATATATTGGAAGGCTATGTTTGGACATCGGAATGGTTCCGGGTGAGTTCGGGCATTTACCGGAGTACCGGGGGTTACCGAAACCCCCCAGGGAGTATATGGGCCTTAATGGGCCTTAGTGGGAGAGAAGAGAAGGCAGCCTAGGAGGGGGCGCCCCCCCAAGCCCAATCCGAATTGGGTGGGGGGGGGCGCCCCTTTCTCCTTCTCCCTCTTCCTTCTATTCCTAGTGGGACTAGGAAAGGGGGGAGTCCTACTCCTACTAGGAGGAGGACTCCTCCCCCCTTGGTGCGCCTAGAGAGGGCCGGCCGGCCTCCCCCTCCCTCCTTTATATACATGGGGAGGGGGGCACCCTAGAACACACAAGTTGATTGTTTAGCCGTGTGCAGTGCCCCCTCCACAGATTTCCACCTCAGTCATGTCGTTGTAGTGCTTAGGCGAAGCCCTGCGTCGGTAACTTCATCATCACCGCCATCACGCTGTCGTGCTAATGAAGCTCTTCCCCGACACTCAGCTGGATCTAGAGTTCGTGGGACGTCACCGAGCTGAACGTGTGCAGATCGCGGAGGTGTCGTACCTTTGGTGCTAGGATCGGTCAGATCGTGAAGACGTACGACTACATCAAACACGTTGTCATAATGCTTCCGCTTTCGGTCTATGAGGGTACGTGGGCAACACTCTTGCCCTCTCGTTGCTATGCATCACCTAGATGGATCTTGCGTGTGCGTAGGATTTTTTTGAAATTACTATGTTCCCCAACATAAACAGCCTCCCAGAAAACTCTATTGGAAGCTGGAAGACTTGGAAGATGCCTTTAGAGACAACTTCCAAGGCACTTATGTCCGGCCTCCGGATGCCGATGACCTCAGTCATATAGTCCAACAACCCGGAGAGTCGGCCAGGAAATTCTGGACCAAGTTCCTAATTAAAAAGAACCAGATTGTTGACTGTCCGGACGCCGAAGCCCTAGCGGCCTTCAAACACAGCATCCAAGATGAATGGCTCGCCCGACACCTCGTCCAAGAAAATCCGAAGTCCATGGCAGCCCTTATAGCACTAATGACCCGCTTCTGCGTGGGCGAGGATAGCTGGCTAGCCCGTAGCGGTAACAATACCAGCGACCCCGTCACTTCCGAAGCCCGAAACAGCAACTGAAGGCCCCAACGCAACAAACATAAGTGTCGGAGCAACATTGATGATACAGAGAATACGACAGTCAATGCCAGATTCAGTGGCTCCAAATCCGGTCAACGGAAGAAGCCATTCAAACGAAACAAAGACGGTTCATCAAGCCTGGACCGAATACTTGATCGACCCTACCAGATCCACGACGCTCCTGATAAGCCTGCCAACCATACCAACAGAAGTTGCTGTGTCTTCAAACACGCCAGCAAGTTAAATGCCGAACATAAGGAGAAAGGGTCGCCCAGTGAGGATGACGACGAGGAACCTCGCGCACCGAAAGTAGGGGGTCAGAAGAAATCCCCCCCGAAGTCAAAACAGTGAATATGATATACGTCACCCATATCCCCAAGAGGGAGCGCAAGCGCGCGCTAAGGGACGTCTATGCGATAGAGCCAGTCGCCCAAAAATTCAACCCATGGTCAGCCTGTCCGATCACCTTCGATCGTGATACGTCTCCAATGTATCTATAATTTTTGATTGTCCCAGGCTATTATATTATCTGTTTTGGATGTTTAATGGGCTTTAATATACCTTTTATATTATTTTTGGGACTAACCTACTGACCAAAGGCCCAGTGCAAATTGTTGTTTTTTTGCCTATTTCAGTGTTTCGCAGAAAAGGAATATCAAACGGAATCCAAACGGAATGAAACCTTCGAGAGAGTTTTTTTGGAACAAACGTGATCCATGAGACTTGGAGCGGACGTCAAGAAAGAAGCGAGGAGGCCATGAGGCAAGAGGGTGCGCCCAGGGGGTAGGCGCGCCGACCCCCCACCCTCGTGGGCCCCTCGCAGCTCCACCGACGTACTTCTTCCTCCTATATATACCAATATACCCCGAAAACATCCAGGAGCACCACGAAACCCTATTTCCACTGCCGCAACCTACTGTACCCGTGAGATCCCATCTTGGGGCCTTTTCCGGCGCTCTGTCGGAGGGGGAATCGATCATGGAGGGCTTCTACATCAACACCATAGCCTCTCCGATGATGTGTGAGTAGTTTACCAAAGACCTTCGTGTCCATAGTTATTAGCTAGATGGCTTCTTCTCTCTCTTTGGATCTCAATACAAAGTTCTCCTCGATTCTCTTGGAGATCTATTCGATGTAATTCTTTTTGCGATGTGTTTGTCGAGATCTGATGAATTGTGGGTTTATGATCAAGATTATCTATGAACAATATTTGATTCTTCTCTGAAATCTTTTATGCATGATTTAATATCTTTGCAAGTCTCTCCAAATTATCAGTTTGGTTTGGCCTACTAGATTGATCTTTCTTGCAACAGGAGAAGTGCTTAGCTTTGGGTTCAATCTTGCGGTGTCCTTTCCAAGTGACAACAGGGGCAACAAGGCACGTATTGTATTGTTTCCATCGAGGATAAAAAGATGGGGTTTATATCATATTGCTTGAGTTTATCCCTCTACATCATGTCATCTTGCCTAATCCGTTACTCTGTTCTTATGAACTTAATACTCTAGATGCATGCTGGCTAGCGATCGATGTGTGGAGTAATAGTAGTAGATGCAGAATCGTTTTGGTCTACTTGTCGCAGACGTGATGCCTATATACATGATCTTGCCTAGATATTCTCATAATTATTCACTTTTCTATCAATTGCTTGACAGTAATTTGTTCACCCACCGTAGAATTTGCTATCTTGAGAGAGCCACTAGTGAAACCTATGGCCCCCGGGTCTATTTTCCATTATATTAATCTCCCGTCAACTAGTTATTTTTGGCGCCGTTTATTTTGCTATCTTTATTTTCCAATCTATACAACAAAAATACCAAAAATATTTATCTTATTATCTCTATCAGATCTCACTTTCGTAAGTGACCGGGAAGGGGTTGACAACCCCTTTATCGCGTTGGTTGCGAGGTTCTTGTTTGTTTGTGCAGGTACTAGGCGACTTGCATGTAATCTCCTACTGGATTGATACCTTGGTTCTCAAAACTGAGGGAAATACTTATGCTACTTTGCTGCATCACCCTTTCCTCTTCAAGGGAAAACCAACGCATGCTCAAGAGGTAGCAGATGCAGGGACCATCGGACCAGTATCCGTCACGGAGGTTTGGCCACATTAGTCCTTGATCCAATCATCGATGGATTCCACCCTACGCGAGTCCTCTTGGACGGCGGCAGCAGCCTTAACCTGCTCTATCAGGACACGGTCCGCAAGATGGGTATTGATCCGTCAAGAATCAAGCCCACTAAAACTACCTTTAAAGGAGTGATACCCGGTGTAGAGGCCCGCTGCACCAGCTCAATCACACTAGAAGTGGTCTTCGGTTCGCCGGACAACTTCCACAGCGAAGACTTGGTCTTCATTATTGTCCCCTCCCGCAGTGGCTACCACACACTACTCGGACGCACTACGTTCACTCGTTTCAATGCAGTCCCGCACTACGCTTATCTTAAACTCAAGATGCCCGAACCATGCGGTGTTATAACAGTGAATGGAAACATGGAATGTTCCCTCCGCACTGAGGAGCACACCGCGTCCCTGGCAGCGGAAGTACAGGGTTGCCTCATCAAGCCTACTATTACGCCGGCAGCCAAGTCCTCAGACACTATCAAACGAGTCCGGACTACCCCACTATAAGACAGTCCAGCTCGTCAGGAGCTCGATTAGCAATCCGGCCTCCATCTCATCCCCCACAAAATTGTGGCATATGTACCACGCGTACATAATTACGCACTAAAAATACCATGGGAAAGGATGGAGGTACAATATGGACAATGCCTGCAATACGGCCAGACCGTACCAGGAAACTCACATTCCTCTTCCTTTTTATATTTATTTTATCCTTTCAGGTTCCCTCAAACCACATCGCCCTTTCGACGGTACCAAGGCCTCTTTCCGTGGCCTATTATGAAAACACCGGTCGATGATCCTCTCGAAGGACAATACACCAAGGAGAAAAGCAGCATAGACGCGTGCCAGAGTACCTAAAGGATCCTTAAAGATCACCCCGTCCGCTTTCAGGACGCATGCACGACTTCCCCTTGTGTTCGGCATGTAAAACAACCTTGTTGCTTATTGCACTATTTGTATCAATACATTTTGACGTATCAATCAGACTACAATGGAAACAGTTTTTAGCCCAAGCCTACATGGCGTTGGCTTATCTCTTAACATATGTTTCCCTATTTTTGTCTGATTTTCATGTACACCTCGGTATGGCCTAAATCGCCAGGGGATTTACTAAGCCGTGTACATCTTTTAAATATTAAAACAAAGTCCGAACACTTTTCACAAGTGCAATTCGGCGGCTCGAACATAGAATTATATGCATTGGCTTCGAATCATGTCTTTGGTCAATAGTTGGGTTGCCCGGCTCCCGTGCTTGCTACCTTACATTCCGTTTGATCGGCTAGGGTAGTAAAGGGAGAACTACTGCGATTGTATTTCTGGTTTACCCAGACAAACACCTCAGTAGAGAAAGCCAAAAACTGACTGTCATGATGCGGCGAGAGCTGGTCAGCTATTTGGTGACTAAGTATAAATCTCTAGCAATTTTTTCCGCATTATGCGATAGGCTGGCCTTCACCCAGCCGAGCATTCGCAGCACCCAAGTTCATATAATCGAACAATACTAGGGGCTGCGCCCACACTCCCATTATAAAACTCCTATGGCTAAGTGAGGGCGATAAAGCCGTATAGTCTGATTACCTGGTTCACCGCACTAACACCTCCTTCACGAACCAGTACGTTGGGTCAAGTGTGTTTAAGTGTTATCCCGAACATCCCCATACTACCAACGTGGGGGCTGAAGCCGATGACTGGCCAACTCTCGGTTATCATAAACAGCCGCCCAGGAGGAGATATTTTAGTAAAATAAGCAATATATCATACATAAGCCTTGTCTCATGATACAGGATTGCACAACATAAATACATTGATTCAAAAATGATGTCCTTCGAACATTGGCCCTCTATGATGCGGGATCCTTTTAGGACATTATAAAAGTACTGCTCCAGCGTGCGATGCTCTTTTCCAGCGAGCAGTCCCTTGGTTGCAAGCTTGACGGCGTCCATCTTCGCCCATTGCACCTTGACACGGGCGAAGGCCATCCGCGCACCTTCAATACAGGCTGACCGCTTCACGGCATCAAGCCGAGGGCAGCCGCTGACCAGCCGCTTGATGAGATCGAAGTAGCTACTGGGCATGGGTTCGGCGGGCCAAAGACGGATTATCAAATCCCTCATGGCCAATTTAGCCATCCTATGCAGTTCGGTCCATTGCTTCAGCTAATCGCTGAGGGGCACATGATGCTCTAGCGCAAGGTACTACGACCAGAATAGCTTCTCCGTTGAGCTCCCCTCTTTGGCCCAGAAGAACTCCGCGGCATCAGCAACACTCCGGGGCAGGTCCGCAAACACTCCTGGAGAACTCCAAATCCGGGTTAGAAAGATGTACCTTTTCTTCGCAAATTTGCTCTGCATGTTAAAGGCCTTACCCGCCGCAATTTTCCTTGCCTCTTGGATCTCCCAAACAATGCTTTGGGCTTCGACCCGGGCTTCCTGTGCACTCCTCCACTAGTGATTCATGTTTAAGGTGGGAGGCGCGCTCCTCCTCCGCCTCCTTCCTAGCCTCGGCCAGCACACTCTTGAGGGCCTCGACCTCAGACATGTCAGCTACAAATATAATTATGAAACTCATTGAGATACTGCATCATAGCTGGCATCGTTTCGGATATGCTTCAGAATTACATACCTTGCTTTTCTTCTAGATTCTGCCTTAGCTCAGATGCTTCGGCGGCATGGGCAGCTAATGCCTGCTTCATAGCCTGCTTGTTCAAACAGATAGGTGCGTTAGTCTCCTGCATGAGTTATTAGATCCTCTGTTCGGTTTTCTTTTCGAACACCGAACAGAGTCTCAGGGGCTACTATCTATACAGAAGCATTCTTTTTATACAGTTTAAAGATACTGTAAAGCACATACCTCAAAGCCTCTTAAAAGGCTAGTGTAGGCTTCGCTCAGTCTGCTTTTCGCGGACTGAACCTTCTCAATCACCGTACCCATAAGGGTAGAATGTTCTTCCACAATGGTGGCGCTCTGAAGCGCTCTCACCAAAGTGTCCGGCGCCTCCGCGTTGACAGAGGTCGCCGGTATAGTAGGTGCGCCCCTTTCTTGTGAAGAGGGTTGCTCCTCTGACTCCGAAACCGTGTAGGTTTCCGAAATAACATTTGGTTGGGGGCCAAACTGGACATGGCCACTGTCTCCAGTCTCCATGGGGGTCGGTTCCCCCATGTTCTTGGCAGCCTCCGGCACCTCTCCCTGTTTCGGAAGGGCCCTTTAGGATGACACCTCGGTGTTATCCGCGGCAGTGGGGGAGGAAGCTGGTGGAGGCGAATCGCTCTCCATCATGCTCGGACCCAGCGAATTCCCGGAAGAGAAGGATCGCTGGGGAAGGACCTTAACCGGACTGCAGCATACAATTTAAATGCATTACAACTATAAGCCAGAAAAGCCGGACATATATATATACCTTTGAGTACTTACGATCCGGCCAGGGGATTCGACGGCGTCCGACTCAGAGTCATCCGTAAGGGAAGTCCTCCCTTTCTTGGACACTTCCGCCTCTAGATCGGCGGTAGCTACCCTCTTCTTTTTCTTCTCCCCCCCTTGGGTGGGGGATCGCTCTCTTCCTCTTCCTCTTCATCAGGGGAGGAGAGAGTTTCGGTGTCTTCGGACACTACGTCCGAGGCACCTTTACGGCAGAGGCCACTCTTGGACTCCTTGCCCTTCTCCTTGACCTTCTTTTCTGGCGCGTGGCACGGCGCCGGGACTAGCATCCTCGTCAACAGAGGAATAGCCTCGTCTTCGGGCAGCAGAGCCGGATAGTGAATCCATTCCGCTTTCTTTGTCCAGCCCTGCAAAAGAAAATGGAGAGTTCAGTGTGCTCCTTGGGCTTGCAAAGTAATGTTATCAAATAACTTACGGGGGTCGCAGCGTGGGTGCTATCGTAGCTGAGGTCTTCGGTTGTCTCAGGCCATGACTTCTGGTTCTTGAAGAGCAACTTCCACATGTCTTCGTGCTTCGTGCCAAAGAACCGCTGCAGGGTCCGGGGACCGGCCGGGTCGAACTTCCACATGGGCTCTTGACGCGCTTGACAGGGGATTATCCGGCGGAAGAGAATCACTTGAATCACGCTGGCAAGGCTGGTATTTTTTTATCTACCATGCTCTTGATGCGCTTCTCCAGCATCGTTACCTCGTCAGACGATGCCCAGTCCAGACCCTTGTTGAGCCAGGATGTCAGCCGCATTGGGGGCCCGGACTTGAACTCCGTGGGAGCAGCTCATGTGGAGTCATGGGGCTCTGTGATGTAGAACCACCCCTGCTGCCATCCCTTCACGGTCTCCACAAAGGTGCCCTTGGGCTAAGTGAAACTCGGCAGTTTTCTCACCATAGCGCCACCGCAATCCGCGTGCTGGCTGTCCACCACTTTCGGCTTCACATTGAAGATCTTGAGCCATAGGCCGAAGTGGGGGGAAACACAGAGGAATGCCCCGCATACGACGATGATCACCGAAATGTTGAGGAAAGAATTCGGGGCTAGATCATGAAAATCTAACCCATAGTAAAACATGAGGCCGCGAACGAAAGGATGAAGGGGAAACCCCAATCCACGAAGAAAATGAGGGGTAAACACTACCCTCTCACCGGGCTTTGGAGTGGGGATGACCTGTTTTTTGGCCGGGAGCCGGTGGGCGATCTCTTTGGCCAGATACCCCGCTTCCCGGAGTTCCTTGATGTTTTTCTCCGTGAAGGAGGAGGCCGTCCACTTGCCCTGCGCTCCGGATTTGGACATCGCTGGAGTACTTTTTGGGAACGAAGTGGATCGAAGCTTGAGTGCTGGACCTTGAGGGCGGATGGACTGAGGAAGGGGAAGGCGTGGGGTAAAAAGGGGGAGTCTTATCTCCGTATAAAAGCAGTGAACATCATGCGTCCCCCACGAGCCTTAAAGCTCGCCTATTTCCGAGGGGTCGTGCGAAACAGCACGGTTGGGTTTCCCAAACCCGTATTGATGAGAATCCCATAATAAGGGGGGATGATCTCTGTTTTGACGAGACGTGTCGTCAGTGGTTGCGTCTCGAAACACGAAACGGGTGGGCCGAAAAGCGGTTTGAAATAATAAGACGGCCGGACGTAACGTCTCGCCAATAAAATCTTCGGAGGACAGGACTTATTCGTGTTCCGCCCTTGTGATTCAGAGGTATGACTGTTGTACAGAGCCGGATATAGTGCTGGTGGTCAACTCTTTTGAAGTGTTCGGAGGAGGAACCCGCCTTGCAATGCCGAAGACAATCTGCGCGCCGGACACATCATCATTGAAGACTGGTTCAGGGGCTACTGAGGGAGTCCTGGATTACGGGGTCCTCGGGCGTCTGGGCTATGCAACATGGGACGGACTAATGGGCCGTGATGATACAAAGATAGAAGACTTTACCCTGTGTCCGGATGGGACTCTCCTTTGCGAGGAAGGCAAGCTTGGCATGTAGATATGAATATTCCTTTCTCTGTAAACCGACTATGTACAACCCTAGCCCCCTCTGATGTCTATATAAACCAGAGGGTTTAGTCCGTAGAGACAATCATAATCATATAGGCTAGACATCTATTGTTTAGCCATTACGATTTTGTGGTAGATCAACTCTTGTAACCCCTATATTCATGAAAGTCAGTCAAGCAGGATGTAGGGTATTACCTCCATCAATAGGGCCCAAACCTGGGTAAACATCATGTCCCTTGTCTCCTGTTACCATCGATCCTTAGACACACAGTTCGGGACCCCCTACCTGAGATCTGCCGGTTTTGACACCGACACCGACATCCAGACAATGATCATTTTATAAGCATCACGTCCAAGATTAGTAGACCGACTCCTGCTTGCATCTACTACTATTACTCCACACATCGACCGCTATCCAGCATGCATCTAGTGTATTAAGTTCATGGAAAAACGGAGTAATGCAATAAGAACGATGCCATGATGTAGACAAGATCTATCTATGTAGAGATAGACCCCATCATTTATCCTTAGTAGCAACGATACATACATGTTGTTTCCCTTTCTGTCACTGGGATCAAGCACCATAAGATTGAACCCACTACAAAGCACCTCTTCCCATTGCAAGATAAATAGATCAAGTTGGCCAAACAAAACCCAAATATCAGAGAAGAAATACGAGGCTATAAGCAATCATGCATAAAAGAGATCAAAGAAACTCAAATAATTTCATGTATATAAAAAGATATGACTGATCATAAACTCAAAGTTCATCAGATCCCAACAAACACACCGCAAAAGAGTTACATCATATGGATCTCCAAGAGACCATTGTATTGAGAATCAAGAGAGAGAGAGAGGGAGATACAGAGAGATGAAGCCATCTAGCTACTAACTACGGACCCGAAGGTCTACAAAGAACTACTCACACATCATCGGAGAGGCACCAATGGAGGTGGTGAAGCCCATCCGAGATGGTGTCTAGATTGGATCTGGTGGTTCTGGACTCTGCGGTGGCTCGATGAATATTTCATCGACTCCCCTAGGGTTTCTGGAATATTGGGGTATTTATAGAGCAAAGAGGCGGTCCGGGGGGCACCTGAGGTGGGCACAACCCACCAGGGTGCGCTTTGGCCTCCTAGCACGCCCTGGTGGGTTGTGCCTCCCTCGGGGTACCCCCAAGCATAGCCAGGGCCCGTTGTGTTCCTCATGGCCCATAAAAATTCTCCGTAAAGTTTCGGGGCATTTGGACTCCGTCTGATATTGATTTTCTGTGATGTAAAAAACATGGAAAAACAACAACTGGTACTTGGCACTATGTCAATAGGCTAGTACCAAAAATGATATAAAATGACTGTAAAATGATTATAAAACATCCAAGATTGATAATATAACAACATGGAACAAACAAAAATTATAGATACGTTGGAGACGTATCACTTAGCCAAACCTATGCGAGACTGAGAGAAATCTCTTTATGCTTCAAATGATTACCTGGCAGAAGGACATTGTTGTTCGTGTTGCAGGAGATATCTTTTGAACCGAGGAGTTAGCATTACTTGCTCCGCAATTAATGTTACCGTTGAGCTCAATTTCCAACCATTGGACTCGTGTCGTTCTGTTGGGAATTATTGCATGGAAAACAAAAAAAATCTACGCACACGAAATGATCTATCCATGGAGATGCATAGCAACGAGGGGGAGAGTGTGTCCACATACCCTCATAGATCGTTAGTGGAAGCGTTTCACAATGCGGTTGTTGTAGTCAAACTTTCTTCACGATCCAACCGATCTAGTACCGAACATACGACACCTCCGCATTTTGCACATGTTCATCTCGGTGACATCCCTCGCCTTCTTGATCCAGCAAGACGTCGAGGTTGTAGATGAATTCCGTCAGTACGATGGCGTGATGACGATGATGGTGAAGTGATCTCCGCATGGCTTCGCCTAAGCATTACGAAAATATGACTGGGGGTGTAAACGGTGGAGGGGGGTGATGTCTACTACTCAACTTTATTCTTGTAGACACGTGGTGGTCCTCCAAGAGCAGAGTTTTGTAGGACAGTAGCAATTTTCCCTCAAGTGGATGTTCTAAGGTTTATAAATCCATGAGAGGTGTAGGATGAAAATGGTCTCTCTCAAATGACCCTACAACCAAATACAATAAATCTCTTGTGTCCCCAACACACCCAATACAATGGCAAATTGTATAGGTGCACTAGTTCGGCGAAGAGATGGTGATAAAAGTGTAATATGGATGGTAGAAATATATTTTTATAATCTGAATAAATACAAACAGCAAGGTAGCAAATAGTAAACGGGCACAAAAACGGTATTGCAATGTTTAAAAACAAGGCCTAGGGTCCGTACTTTCACTAGTGCAATCTCCCAACAGTGCTAACATAGTTGGATCATATGATTACCCCTCAAAGTGCAAAAAAGAATCACTCTCGAGTTCCAAATAGCGGAGAACAAAAGATAGAAATTGTTTGTAGGGTATGAAACCACCTCAAAGCCATTCTTTCCGTTTGATTTATTCAAGAGTTCGTACTAAAATAACACAAAGCTATTGTTTCTGTTCGATCTATCCTAGAGTTCGTACTAGAATAACACCAAAGCAAATTCATATTCATAATACTCAATCCACACAAAGAACTACAAGGAGACCCCAAAGTTTCTATCAGAGAAAAGATAATAAAAATGTGCATCGACTCCTATGCATAGATTACCCCAATATCACCGCGGGAATCCGCAAGTTGAGTGCCATAACGTATATCAAGTGAATCAATAAGATACCCCATTGTCACCTCAAGTATTCATACCGCAAGACATACATCATGTGTTCTCAAATATGAACATTCAATCCGACATGACAAAACTTCAAAGGGTAAAGATTCAATTCATCACAACAAGAGTATAGAGGGGAGAAACATCATATGATCCATCTATATTAACAAAGCCCATGCTATAGATCACAAGAGAGAGAGAGAGATTAAACACATAGCTACTGGTACAAACCCTCAACCCGGAGGTTGGACTACTCCCTCCTCATCATGGTGGCCACCGGGATGATGAAGATGGCCACCGGATATGATTCCCCCCTCTGACAGGGTGCCGGAACGGGTCTAGATTGGTTTTTGGTGGCTACGGAGCCCTGCGGCGGCGGAACTTCTGATCTAGGTTAACCCCAAAGGTTTTGGAATATTTGGGAATTTATAGTGCAAAGAAGGGGTACGGGAGGCCACCAAGCTGAGCACAACCCACCAAGGCGCGCCTGGGGGCCCAGGCGCGCCCTGGTGGGTTGTGCCCTCCTAGAGGCACCCCCAGGTGTAGCTTTGGCCCATTGGGTGTCATCCGGTCCATAAAAAATCTCCAAAAAGTTTCGCGGTGTTTGGACTTCGTTTGATATTGATTTTCTATGATGTAAAAAACATGCAAAAAAGCAGCAACTGGCACTTGGCACTATGTCAATAGGTTTGTCCCAAAAGATGATATAAAATGATTGTAAAACATCCAAGAATGATAATATAACGGCATGAATACTTCATAAATTATAGATACGTTGGAGACGTATCAGCATCCCCAAGCTTAATTCCTACTCGTCCTCGAGTAGGTAAAAGATAAAAGAAATAATTTACGAAGTGCGAATGCTAGAAAAGTGCATAAGTTTGATCAATGATAATTTTAATCACTTTTCCTAGCATCATAACAACAATTTGTTTTCTTATGAAACTTCTCATGTTGTAGTAGCAACCAATTCACATGTTAAGGTTCAAACAATGAACTCTCTTGAAACTCAACAACCTATGTTCTTAGTCACCAAGCAATTGCAATTAAACTTATTCAAGCTCCACATACTCAACCATCATGTTGTCTTCTATGATTGATAACACCCACCGCATACACATAAGCAAAACTTTTCGTCCGGACACATAGAAAGATAGGGGCTTATAATTTCACCCCCAACGTATTCACCTCAAGGGTGACGTCAACAATAATAACTCATGCTACCCATATCCAACTGGATATATGTGCCTAGATCTTTCCTCACCACATGATGCTTGCCAAAAGAGAAAAATAAAAAGGAATAGAGAGAAAAAAACTTTGACTCTTTGCATAAAAGTAAATACTGAAAAGTAAAAGATAGGCCATTCACGGAGGGAAGCAGAGGTTGCCATGCGCTTATTTTTTGTATTCTCAACCCCTTAGTGCAAAAGAACCTCACGTTATATTGCCCCTTATGATAGCAACCTTTATTATCCAGTCCATTGCTTTTATTACTTTGCCATCACAAGTTCGTACAACGCTCAATTTTCTCTTACACTAAATGATTTAACACTTTTAGAAGCAATTTTTATTGCCTTATTGCACTGATGACAACTTACTTGACGGATCTTGCTCAATCCTTAGGTAGGTATGGTGGACTCTTGAAAATAAGATTTGGGTTTAAGTGTTTTTGGATGCACAGGTAGTATCTCTACTTGGTGTAGAATTTTTGGCTAGCAAAGATGGGGGGCAAGCACCACATGTTGAGGGATCTATGACAATATAACTTCTATGTGAACATGAACAAACATAAACCATTACGTTGTCTTTCTTGTCCAACGTCAACAATTTTGGCATATAATTTTTGATGGGGGCTCACAATCACAAAAGATTTCCGAGATAGTGTATTTGCATGTGAAAGTTCTCTTTCTTTTACTAATTGTTCATGAATTGCTTGTATGACCAATATTGTGATTGTCAAGCCTCAAAAGATTTCACTTTCTAGACCCAATGTGAAGCTACCACTAGGCATGATATGATTTCAACTTAATGACATTCAATTTATTTAATAATTTACTCATAGGATATAAGTAAAGCACAAGAGTAAATGACAAGCTACTCGAAAAAGATATAAGTGAAGATCATGAGCATAATATTTATTTCTCTAAAATTAATTTAAGTGAAGAAAGAGAGAATTTCGTCAAAAATACTAAAGCACACCGTGCTCAAAAAGATATAATTGCAGCACTTGAGCAATTCCATAGAAAAGAGCTTTGTTGACGGGGTGTGAATGCCGCTTACCTAGCCTCCCTGGCAACTATTTGAGGACTCTATTTTATTTAAAAACTTTCAGATCTAAGTATTTTATTAAAACAACAAGCAAAATGAAAATAAAATGACATTCTAAGAATAGCACATGTCATGTGAAGAAGCAAAAACTTAGGCTCAACCGATACTAATCGATAATTGTTGAAGAAGAAAGGTGGGATGCCTACCGGGGCATCCCCAAGCTTAGATGTTTGAGACTTCTTGAAATATTATCATGGGATGCCTTGGGCATTCCCAAGCTTGAGCTTTTGTGTCTCCTTAATTCTTCTCATATCACGGTTTTCCTAAATCTCAAAAGCTTCATCCACACAAAACTCAACGAGGACTCATGAGATAAGTTAGTATAAACCAATGCAAAAACCTTATCATTCTCTACTGTAGCAAATCACTAAAATTATTATTCAACATTGAACACTAAATGCCTCTACATGTTTAATACTCCTATCCTCAAATAGAATCATTAAACAAGCAAACATATGCAAACAATGCAAACATAACAGCAATCTGCCAAAACAGTAAAGTCTGTAAAGAATGCAAGAGTATCAATACTTATTTAACTCCAAAAATTATGAAAATTTACAACACTGTAGATAATTTATCAGATCTTATTTTTCAAAAAGTTTCATCATTTTATCACATTTTGAATTTTCTAGGGAATTTTTGCAACAGTGATAAACTTTCTGTTTTGAAACGGCAACATGTATACTTGCAAATTAAGCATGGTAAGGCTATCCTTGACATTTTTATTGAAATGAAAGATGAAAAATATTATTCTAAATAACAGAAATCAAATCCTAACAAAATAAATTGACACTCCAAGCAAAACACATATCATGTGACGAATGAAAACATAGCTCCAAGTGTGGTTACCGATAATGTTGGAGACGAAAGAGGGGATGCCTTCCGGGGTATCCTCAAGCTTAGTTGCTTGGATCTTCCTTGAATATTACCTTGGGGTGCCTTGGGAATACCCAATATTAGGGTCTTGTCACTCGTTATTCTCCTCATATCGACATCTCACCCAAAACTTGAAAACTTCAATCACACAAAACTTAACAGAACTTTGTGAGATAGGTTAATATGATAAAGAGGAAACCATTTCACTTTTGGTATTGTCAAAGACAAGATTCATATTTGTTCTCACACAATTCCTACTATAGCATATCATTTCCACCAGGCATGGAAATAAGCAAACTATGCATTGAAAACAAAATCTATCAAAAACATAACAGTCTGTAGTAATCTATACTCAAACCATACTTCTGCTTCTGCAAAATTCTCAAAAATTAGGAAAGCCTGGGAAATTTGTCTATTCTTATTCTTCAATATGAATCAACATTTTATCACGCTTCTATTTAAAATGAGAATTATTTTCCTGAGCGCAGAAGTTTCTGTTTTTCAGCAATATCAAATCAACAATCACCGTATGCCATCCCAAAGGTCTTACTTGGCACTTTATTGAAATGAAAGCAATAAAACATGATTACTACAGTAGACTAATCATGTGAACACACAAAAACAGTAGGTAAAAGTGTTGGGTTTTCTCCCAACAAGCTCTTTTCTTTAATGACTTTTAGCTAGGCATGATGAGTTCAATGATGCTCACATTAAAGATAAGAATTGAAACATGGAGAGAGCATCATGAAGCATATGATTAGCACATTTAAGTCTAACCCACTTCCTATGCATAGGGATCTTGTGAGCAAACAACTTATGGGAGCAAGAATCAACTAGCATAGGAAGGCAAAACAAGCACAAGTTCAAGATTTTCAACACATAGAGAGGAAACTTGATATTATTGCAATTCCTACAAGCATAAGTTCCTCCCTCATAATAATTTTCAGTAGCATCATGAAGAAATTCAACAATATAACCATCACATAAAGCATTCTTTTCATGACACAAAAGCATAGAATACTTATTACTCTCCACATAAGAAAATTTCTTCTCATCAATAGTAGTGGGAGCAAACTCAACAAAATAACTATCATGAGAGTGAAAATTAAAATCATGATGACAAGTTTCATGGTTATCATTATTCTTTATAGCATACATGTCATCACCATAATCATCATATATAGTAACTTTGTTATCATAGTCAATTGAAGCCTCATCGAAAATAGTGGATTCATCACTAAATAAAGTCACGACCTCTCCAAATCCACTTTCATCATTATAATCATCATAAATAGGAGGCATGCAATCATTATAACAAATTTGCACATCAAATCTTGGGGGACTAAAAATACCATCTTCATCAAACATAGCAACCCCAAGCTTATGGCTTTGCATATCATTAGCATCGTGGATATTGAAGGAATTCATACTAACAACATTGAATCATGCTCATCATTTATACCAAACATTCTATTGAATTCTTATTCTATCAATTGAGCACAATTTTCCTTTCCATAATTTTCACGAAAGACATTATAAAGATGAACAATATGATGCAGCCTCAATTTCATTTTTTTGTAGTTTTCTTTTTTATAAAGCAAACTAGTGATAAAACAAGAAACTAAAATATTTAATTGCAAGATCTAAAGATATACCCACAAGCACTCACCTCCTCGGCAACGGTGCTAGAAAAGAGATTGATGTCTACTACGCAACTTTATTCTTGTAGACACGTGTTGGGCCTCCAAGCGGAGAGTTTTGTAGGACAGTAGCAATTTTCCCTCAAGTGAATGACCTAAGGTTTATCAATCCGTGAGAGGTGTAGGATGACGATGGTCTCTCTCAAACGACACTGCAACTAAATACAAGAAATCTCTTGTGTCACCAACACACCCAATACAATGGTAAATTGTATAGGTGCACTAGTTAGGCGAAGAGATGGTGACAAAAGTGTAATATGGATGGTAGAAATATATTTTTATAATCTGAATAAATACAAAAAGCAAGGTAGAAAATAGTAAACGGGCACAAAAACGGTATTGCAATGCTTAAAAACAAGGCCTAGGGCCCGTACTTTCACTAATGCAATATCCCAACAGTGCTAACATAGTTGGATCATATGATTATAGTGCAACAAAGAATCACTCCCGAGTTCCTAATAGCGGAGAACAAAAGATAGAAATTGTTTGTAGGGTACGAAACCACCTCAAAGCTATTCCTTCCGTTCGATCTATTCAAGAGTTCGTACTAAAATAACACAAAGCTATTGTTTCCGTTCGATCTATCCTAGATTTTGTACTAGAATAACACCAAAGAAAATTCATATTCATAATACTCAATCGACATAAAGAACTACAAGGAGACCCCAAAGTTTCTATCAGAGAAAAGATAATAAAAACGTGCATCAACTCCTATGCATAGATTACCCCAATATCACCGTGGGAATCCGCAAGTTGAGTGCCATAACGTATGTCAAGTGAATCAATAAGATACCCCATTGTCACCTCAAGTATTCATATCGCAAGACATACATCATGTGTTCTCAAATCTGAACATTCAATCCGACATGACAAAACTTCAAAAGGTAAAGATTCAATTCATCACAATAAGAGTATAGAGGGGAGAAACATCATATGATCCATCTATATTAACAAAGCCCATGATATAGATCACTGGAGAGAGAGAGATTAAACACATAGTTACTGGTACAAACCCTCAGCCCCGAGGGTGGACTACTCCCTCCTCATTGTGGTGGCCGCCGGGATGATGAAGATGGCCACCGGAGATGATTCCCCCATCCGGCAGGGTGCCGGAATGGGTCTAGATTGGTTTTCGGTGGCTACGGAGCCCTGCGGCGGCGGAACTTCTGATCTAGGTTAACCCCGAAGGTTTCGGAATATTTGGGAATTTATAGTGCAAAGAAGGGGTACGTGAGGCCACCGAGGTGAGCACAACCTTCTAGGGCACGCCTGGGGCCCCAGGCGTGCCCTGGTGGGTTGTGCCCTCCTCGGGGCACCCCCCAGGTGCAGCTCTGACCCATTGGGTGTCTTCTGGTCCATAAAAAATCTCCAAAAAGTTTCGCGGTGTTTGGACTCTGTTTGATATTGATTTTCTACGATGTAAAAAACATGCAAAAAACAACAACTAGCACTTGGCACTATTTTAATAGGTTTGTCCCAAAAGATGATATAAAATGACTATAAAATCATTCTAAAACATCCTAGAATGATAATATAACGGCATGAATACTTCATAAATTATAGATACATTGGAGACGTATCAGGGGGCGCCGCACACAGCTAACAATTGACCTGGTGTGTGCTAGGCGCCCCCCTCCCACATATATATAGGTGGGAGGGAGGGAGGAGCAGCCATAGGAGGCACCCAAGTAGGAGGAATCCTACTTGGAGTCCCTCCCAAGGCACGCCCCCCTGCCATATATAATCGAGGGGGAAGGAAAGAGGGGGGGGGGTAGAGGGAAGGAAGTGGGAATCCTAATCCACAATTTCCTTTCCCTCCCCCTTTCCTTCTCCTCCTAGGCCGGCCCATATGGGGGGCGCACTAGCCCCTTGTGGCTGGTGTGTTTCCCCTCTTGGCCCATAAGGCCCATATCTTTTGCCGGGGGTGCCCGGAACCCCTTCTGGTGACCCGATAAGTACCCGGTACCCCCCCCCCCCGAAACACTTCTGGTGTCCGAATACCATCGTCCTATATATCAATCTTTACCTCTCAACAATTTCGAGACTCCTCATCATGACCGTGGTCTCATCCGGGACTACGAACAACATTTGGTCACCAAATCACATAACTCATATAAT
Source organism: Triticum urartu (assembly GCF_003073215.2). Classification (NCBI taxonomy): domain Eukaryota; kingdom Viridiplantae; phylum Streptophyta; class Magnoliopsida; order Poales; family Poaceae; genus Triticum; species Triticum urartu. Next base: position 204,176,294 of record NC_053028.1, on the reverse strand, counting down.
ACTATATAATCAACGAACGTTAAGCGTGCAGACCCTACGGGTTCGAGAACTATGTAGACATGACCGAGACACCTCTCCAGTCAATAACCAATAGTGGAACATGGATGCCCATATTGGCTCATACATATTCTATGAAGATCTTTATCGGTCAAACTGTTATGACAACATACGTAATTCCCTTTGTCCATCGGTATGTTACTTGCCCGAGATTCGATCGTCGGTATACCTAGTTCAATCTCGTTACCGGCAAGTCTCTTTACTTGTTCCATAATACATCACCTTGTGACTAACTCCTTAGTCATTTTTTGCAAACTTATGATGTGTATTACCGAGAGGGCCCATAGATACCTCTCCAATACTCGGAGTGATAAATCCTAATCTTGATCTATGCCAACTCAAAAAACACCTTCGGAGATACCTGTAGAGCATCTTTATGATCACCCAGTTACGTTGTGACATTTGATAGAACACAAGGTATTCCTCCAGTATCCGAGAGTTGCATAATCTCATAGTCAAAGGAATATGTACTTGACATGAAGAAAGCAATAGCAATAAAACTGAACGATCATTATGCTAAGCTAACAGATGGGTCTTGTCCATCACATCATTCTCCTTATGCTGTGATCCCGTTATCAAATGACAACACATGTCCATGGTTAGGAAACCTTAACCATCTTTGATCAACGAGCTAGTTTAGAAGAGGCATACTAGGGACATGGTATTTGTTTATGTATTCACACATGTATTTAAGTTTCCGATCAATACAATTCTAGCATGAATAATAAACCTTTATCATGAATAAGGAAATATAAAATAACAACTTTATTATTGCCTCTAGAGCATATTTCCTTTAGTCTACCACTTGCACTACAATCAATAATCTAGTTCTCATTGCCATGTGATTAACACCCATAGTTCACATCACCATGTGACCAACACCCAATTACTAGAGTCAATAATCTAGTTCACATCGCCATGTGATTAATACCCAAAGAGTACTAAGGTGTGATCATGTTTTCCTTGTGAGAGAAATTTAGTCAACGGGTCTGTCACATTCAGATCTCTGTGTATTTTGCAAATTTATATGTCTACAATGCTCTGCATGGAGCTACTCTAGCTAATTGCTCCCACTTTCAATATGTATCCGGATTGAGACTTAGAGTCATCTGGATCGGTGTCAAAGCTTGCATTGACGTAACCCTTTATGACAAACTCTTTATTACCTCCATAACCGAGAAACATTTGCTTAGTCCTCTTTAAGGTACCTAAGGATAATTTTGACCACAGTCCAGTGATCTACTCCTGGATCACCATTGTACCCCCTTGCCAAACTCGTGGCAAGGCACACAGTAGGTCTGGTACACAGCATGGCATACTTTGTAGAACCTATGGCCGAGGCATAGGGAATGACTTCCATTATCTCTCTATCTTCTGTCGTTGTCGGTCTTTGAGTCTTACTCAACTTCACACCATGCAATACAGGCTAGAACTCCTTCTTTAACTTATCCATTTTAAACTCCTTCAAAATCTTGTCAAGGTATGTTCTCATTGAAAATCTTATCAAGCGTCTTGATCCATCTCTATAGATCTTGATGCCTAATTTGTAAGAAGCTTCACCGAGGTCTTTCATTGAAAAATTCTTAATCAAATATCCTTTTATTCTTTCCAGAAATTCTATATCATTTCCAATCAACAATATGTCATCCACCTATAATATCAGAAATGCTACAGAGCTCCCACTCACTTTCTTGTAAATACAGGCTTCACCATAAGTCTATATAAAACCATATGCTTTGATCACTTCATCAAAGCGTATATTCCAACTCCGAGATGCTTGCACGAGTCCATAGATGGATCGCTAGAGCTTGCACACTTTGTTAGCACCTTTAGGAAAGTGATCTGGTTGCATCATATACAACTCTTCTTTAAGAAATCCATTAAGGAATGCAGTTTTGACATCCATTTACCAAAATTTATAAAATGCGGCAATTGCTAACATGATTCTCACTGACTTAAGCATCACTATGGGTGAGAAGGTCTCATCGTAGTCAACCCCTTGAACTTGTCGAAAACCTTTCACGACAAGTCGAGCTTTGTAGATGGTGACATTACCATCAGCGTCTGTCTTGTTCTTGAAGATCCATTTATTCTCAATGGCTTGTTGATCATCGGGCAAGTCCACCAAAGTCCACAATTTGTTCCCATACATGGATCCTATCTTAGATTTCATGGCCTCAAGCCATTTATCAGAATCTAGGCTCATCATAGCTTCTTCATGGTTCGTAGTTTCGTCATGGTATAGGAACATGACTTCCAGGACAAGATTATCATACCACTCTGGTGCAGAACGTGCTCTGTTCCACCTACAAGGTCATGTTGCAACTTGATCTGAAGTTTTATGATCATCATCATCAGCTTCCTATCTAGTTGGTGTAGGCATCATAAGAACTGATTTCTCTGATGTGCTACTTTCCAAATTGAGAGAAGGTACACTTACCTCATCAAGTTCTACTTTCCTCTCACTCACTTCTTTCGAGAGAAATGCTACCTCTTGAGCATTGTGTTGGTTTTCCCTTGAAGAGGAAAGGGTGATGCAGCAAAGTAGCATAAGTATTTCCTTCAGTTTTTGAGAACCAAGGTATAAATCCAGTAGGAGGCCATGCACGAGTCCCTCGCACCTACACAAAAAAATGAAAACCTCGCAACCAACGCAATAAATGGGTTGTCAATCCGTTCACGGTCACTTACGAAAGTGAGATCTGATAGATATGATAAGATAATATTTTTGGTATTTTTATGATAAAGATGAGTAAATAAAGCGAAATAAAAACGGCACCAGAAATGGCTTGTTGACGGGAGATTAATATGATGGAAAATAGACCCGGGGGCCATAGGTTTCACTAGTGGCTTCTCTCGAGAGCATAAGTATTACGGTGGGTAAACAAATTACTGTTGAGCAATTGACAGAATTGAGCATAGTTATGAGAATATCTATGTATGATCATGTATATAGGCATCACGTCCGAGACAAGTAGACCAACTCCTTCCCGCATCTACTACTATTACTCCACACATCGACCGCTATCCAGCATGCATCTAGAGTATTAAGTTCAAAAGAACAGAGTAACACTTTAAGTAAGATGACATGATGTAGATGGATAAACTCATGCAATATGATATAAACCCCATCTTGTTATCCTCGATGGAAACAATACAATATGTGCCTTGCTGCCCCTACTGTCACTGGGAAAGGACACCACAAGATTGAACCCAAAGCTAAGCACTTATCCCATTGCAAGAAAGATCAATCTAGTAGGCCAAACCAAACTAATAATTCGAAGAGACTTGCAAAGATAACCAATAATACATAAAAGAATTCAGAGAAGATTAAAATATTGTTCATAGATAAACTTGATCATAAACCCACAATTCATCGATCTCAACAAACACACCGCAAAAGAAGATTACATCGAATAGATCTCCACGAGAATCGTGGAGAACTTTGTATTGAGATCCAAAAAGAGAGAAGAAGCCATCTAGCTAATAACTATGGACCCGAAGGTCTGAGGTAAACTACTCACACATCATCGGAGAGGCTATGGTGTTGATGTAGAAGCCCTCCGTGATCGATGCCCCCTCTGACGGAGCTCCGAAAAAGGCCCCAAGATGGGATCTCACGTGTACAGAAGGTTGCGGCGGTGGAATTAGGTTTTTGGCTCCGTCTCTGGTAGTTTGGGGGTACGTAGGTATATATAGGAGGAAGAAGTACGTCGGTGGAGCAACATGGGCCCCACGAGGGTGGAGGGCGCGCCCCCTACCTCGTGCCTTCCTGGTTGATGTCTTGACGTAGGACCCAAGTCCTCTGGATCACGTTCGTTCCGAAAATCACGTTCCTGAAGGTTTCATTCCGTTTGGACTCCGTTTGATATTCTTTTTCTGCGAAACTCTGAAATAGGCAAAAAAGCAGCAATTCTGGGCTGGGCCTCCGGTTAATAGGTTAGTCCCAAAAATAATATAAAAGTGCATAATAAAGCCCATTAATCATCCAAAATAGAATATAATATAGCATGAAGCAATCAAAAATTATAGATACGTTGGAGACGTATCAAGCATCCCCAAGCTTAATTCCTGCTCGTCCTTGAGTAGGTAAATGATAAAAACAGAATTTTGATGCGGAATGCTACTTGCTATAAATTTTTTAATGTAACCCTCATAATTGTGGTATGAATATTTAGATCTGAAAGATTCAAGATAAAAGTTTAATATTGACATAAAAGCAGTAATACTTCAAGCATACTAACTAAGCAATTATGTCTTCTCAAAATAACATGGCCAAAGAAAGTTCATCCCTACAAAATCATATAGTTTAGTCATGCTCCATTTTTGTCACACAAGAATGCTGTCATCATGCACAACCCCGATGACAAGCCAAGCAATTGTTTCATACTTTAGTAATCACAAAATTTTTCAACCTTCACGCAATACATGAGCGTGAGCCATGGATATAGCACTATGGATGGAATAGAATATAATGATGGGGGTTATGTGGAGAAGATAAAAAAGGAGAAAGTCTCACATCAACGTGGCTAATCAACGGGCTATGGAGATGCCCATCGATTGATGTTAATGTAAGGAGTAGGGATTGCCATGCAACAGATGCACTAGAGCTATAAATGCATTAAAGCTCAACAAAAGAAACTAAGTGGGTGTGCATCCAACTTGCTTGCTCAAGAAGACCTAGGGCATTTGAGGAAGCCCATTGTTGGAATATACAAGCCAAGTTCTATAATGAAAAGTTCCCACTAGTATATGAAAGTGAAAAAACAAGAGACTCTCTATCATGAAAATCATGGTGCTACTTTGAAGCACAAGTGTGGAAAAAAGATAGTAGCATTGTCCCTTTTTATTTTCCTTTTTTGGGCCTTCCTTTTTTTGACCTTTTTTTGGGACAATACTCTATGAATGATGATCATCGCACTTCTATTTATTTACAACTCAATGATTACAACTCGATACTAGAACAACGTATGAATCTATATGAATGCCTCCGGCGCTATACCGGGATAGCAATGAATCAAGAGTGACATGTATGAAAAATTATGAACGGTGGCTTTGACACAAATACGATGTCAACTACATGATTATGCAAAGCAATATGACAATGATGAACGTGTCATAATAAATGGAATGGTGGAAAGTTGCATGGCAATATATCTCGGAATGGCTATGGAAATGCCATAATAGGTAGATATGGTGGCTGTTTTGAGGAATATATAAGGAGGTTTATGTGTGAAAGAGCGTATCATATCACGGGGTTTGGATGCACCGGCGAAGTTTGCACCAACTCTCAATGTGAGAAAGGGCAATGCACGGTACCGAAGAGGCTAGCAATGATGGAAGGGTAGGAGTGCGTATAATCCAGGGACTCAACATTAGTCATAAATAACTCATATACTTATTGCAAAAATCTACAAGTCATCAAAAACCAAGGATTACACACATGCTCCTAGGGGGATAGATTAGTAGGAAAAGACCATCGCTCGTCCCCGACCGCCACTCATAAGGAAGACAATCAAAGAACACCTCATGTTTCAAATTTGTTACAAACTTTTACCATACGTGCATGCTACGGGACTTGCAAACTTCAACACAAGTATTTCTCAATTTCACAACTACTCAACTAGCACGACTTTAATATCACTACCTCCATATCTCAGAACAATCATCAAACTTCTCTTAGTATTCAGCACACTCATAAGAAAGTTTTTTTACTAGTCTCGAATACTTAGCATATTAGGATTAATTTCCCAATTTAAGCAAATTACCATGTTTTTTAAGACTCTCAAAATAATATAAGTGAAGCATGAGAGAATAAAAGTTTCTATAAAATAAATCCACCACCGTGCTCTAAAAGATATAAGTGAAGCATTAGAGCAAAAACTATATAGCTCAAAAGGTATAAGTGAAGCGCATTGAGTGTTCTAATAAATTACGAATCATGTGTGTTTTCTCTCAAAAGGTGTGTACAGAAAAGATGATTGTGGTAAACTAACAAATAAAGACTCAAATAATACAAGATGCTCCAAGCAAAACACATATCATGTGGTGAATAAAAATATAGCTCCAAGTAAAGTTACCGATGGAAGTAGACGAAAGAGGGGATGCCTTCCGGGGCATCCCCAAGATTTGGCTTTTAGGTGTCCTTAGATTATCTTGGGGTGCCATGGGAATCCCCAAGCTTAGGCTCTTTCCACTCCTTATTCCATAATCCATCAAATCTTTTACCCAAAACTTGAAAACTTCACAACACAAAACTTAACAGAAAATCTCGTGAGCTCCATTAGCGAAAGAAAACAAAACACCACTTCAAGGTACTGTAATGAACTCATTATTTATTTATATTGGTGTTAAACCTACTGTATTCCAACTTCTATATGGTTTATAAATTATTTTACTAGCCATAGATTCATCAAAATAAGCAAACAACACACGAAAAACCGAATCTGTCAAAAGCAGAGCAGTCTGTAGTAATCTGTAGCTAACACAAACTTCTGGAACCCCAAAAATTCTAAAATAAATCTCTGGACGTGAGTAATTTATCTATTAATCATCTTAAAAAATAATTAACTAAATATCACTATCCAAATAAAAATTGCAGCAATTCTCGTGAGCGCTAAAGTTTCTGTTTTTTACAGCAAGATTAAAAAGACTTTCCCCAAGTCTGCCCAACGGTTCTACTTGTCACAAACACTAATTAAACACACAAAACACAACCAAAACAGAGGCTAGATAAATTATTTATTATTAAACAGGAGCAAAAGGCAAGGAATAAAAATAAAATTGGGTTGCCTCCCAACAAGCGCTATCGTTTAACGCCCCTAGCTAGGCATAATAGCAAGGATAGATCTAGGTATTGCCATATTTGGTAGGCAATCCATAAGTGACTCTCATAATAGATTCATATGGTAATTTTATTTTCTTTCTAGGGAAGTGTTCCATGCCTTTCCTTAACGTAAATTGGAATCTAATATTCCCTTCCTTCATATCAATAATTGCACCAATTGTTCTAAGGAAAGGTCTACTAAGAATAATAGGACAAGAAGGATTGCAATCTATATCAAGAAAAATAAAATCTACAGGCACATAATTCCTATTTGCAACAATAAGAACATCATTAATTCTTCCCATAGGTTTCTTAATGGTGGAATCCGCAAGGTGCAAGTATAAAGAGCAATCATCAAAATCACGAAAACCTAGCAAATCACACAAAGTCTTTGGAATCGTGGAAACACTAGCACCAAAATCACACAAAGCATAGCATTCATGATCTTTAATTTTAATTTTAATAGTAGGTTCCCACTCACCATAAAGTTTTCTAGGGATAGAAACTTCGAACTCAAGTTTTTCTTCATAAGATTGCATCAAAGCATCAATTTAACTATAAGCATGTGGAGAATTTAGCACGGATTGCAACAAGGAAATACAATCTATCAAAGAGCAATTATCATAATTAAATTCCTGGAAATCCAAAATAGTGGGTTTATTGATATTTAAAGTTTTGATCTCTTCAATCCCACTTTTACCAATTTTTGCACCAAGATCTAAAAACTCCGAATTTGGAACGCCTTCTAGGTAAAGGTGGATCATATTTAGTCCCATCATTATCAAGATTCATAAAATCATTGTTGTTGGTAAGAGGAGCAATCAGAGTGCTAATAAAATCATTGTTGTTGGTATTAGTAAAGCCACACAATTTGGTATTATCTTTGAGCCATTGTGACAGGCAAGCAATCCAACACACGAGAAAACAAGAAACGGGCAAAAAGAGGAAAATAGGGAAAGAGGAGGAGGACGGAGAGAGAGGGCAAATAAAACGGCAAGGGTGAAGTGGGGGAGAGGAAAACGAGAGGCAAATGGCGAATAATGTAATGCGGGAGATCTTATCAAGCGTCTTTAACTTATCATTTTGAACTCCTTCAAAATCTTGTCAAGGTATGTACTCATTGAAAATCTTATCAAGTGTCTTGATCCATCTCTATAGATCATGATGCCTAATTTGTAAGCAGCTTCACCGAGGTCTTTCGTTGAAAAATTCTTAATCAAATATCCTTTTATTCTTTCCAGAAATTCTATATCATTTCCAATCAACAATATGTCATCCACATAAAATATCAGAAATGCTATAGAGCTCCCACTCACTTTCTTGTAAATACAGGCTTCACCATAAGTCTATATAAAACCATATGCTTTGATCACTTCATCAAAGCGTATATTCCAACTCCGAGATGCTTGCACGAGTCCATAGATGGATCGCTAGAGCTTGCACACTTTGTTAGCACCTTTAGGAAAGTGATCAGGTTGCATCATATACAACTCTTCTTTAAGAAATCCATTAAGGAATGCAGTTTTGACATCCATTTACCAAAATTTATAAAATGCAGCAATTGCTAACATGATTCTGACTGACTTAAGCATCACTACGGGTGAGAAGGTCTCATCGTAGTCAACCCCTTGAACTTGTCAAAAACCTTTCGCGACAAGTCGAGCTTTGTAGATGGTGACATTACCATCAACATCTGTCTTGTTCTTGAAGATCCATTTATTCTCAATGGCTTGTTGATCATCGGGCAAGTCCACCAAAGTCCACAGTTTGTTCCCGTAAATGGATCCTATCTTAGATTTCATGGCCTCAAGCCATTTATCAGAATATGGGCTCATCATAGCTTCTTCATGGTTCGTAGTTTCGTCATGGTCTAGTAACATGACTTCCAGGACAAGATTACCGTACCACTCTGGTGCGGAACGTGCTCTATTCGACCTACAAGGTCCAGTAGCAACTTGATCTGAAGTTTTATGATCATCATCATTAGCTTCCTCTCTAGTTGGTGTAGGCATCACGGGAACTGATTTCTCTGATGTGCTACTTTCCAAATTGAGAGAAGGTACACTTACCTCATCAAGTTCTACTTTCCTCTCACTCACTTCTTTCGAGAGAAATGCTACCTCTTGAGCACTGCGTTGGTTTTCCCTTGAAGAGGAAAGGGTGATGCAACAAAGTAGCATAAGTATTTCCCTCAGTTTTTGAGAACCAAGGTATCGATCCAGTAGGAGGCCATGCATGAGTCCCTCGCACCTACACAAACAAATAAAATCCTCGCAACCAACGCAATAAAGGGGTTGTCAATCCCTTCACTGTCACTTACGAAAGTGAGATCTGATAGATATGATAAGATAATATTTTTGGTATTTTTATGATAAATATGCAAAGTAAATAAAGCGAAATAAAAACGGCACCAGAAATGGCTTGTTGACGGGAGATTAATATGATGGAAAATAGACCCGGGGGCCATAGGTTTCACTAGTGGCTTCTCTCGAGAGCATAAGTATTACGGTGGGTAAACAAATTACTGTTGAGTAATTGACAGAATTGAGCATGGTTATGAGAATATCTAGGTATGATCATGTATATAGGCATCACGTCCGAGACAAGTAGGCCGACTCCTGCCTGCATCTACTACTATTACTCCACACATCGACCGCTATCAAGCATGCATCTAGAGTATTAAGTTCAAAAGAACAGAGTAACACTTTAAGTAAGATGACATGATGTAGATGGATAAACTCATGCAATATGATATAAACCCCATCTTGTTATCCTCGATGGCAACAATACAATACGTGCCTTGCTGCCCCTACTGTCACTGGGAAAGGACACCACAAGATTGAACCCAAAGCTAAGCACTTATCCCATTGCAAGAAAGATCAATCTAGTAGGCCAAACCAAACTAATAATTCGAAGAGACTTGCAAAGATAACCAATAATACATAAAAGAATTCAGAGAAGATTAAAAAAATATTGTTCATAGATAAACTTGATCATAAACCCAAATTCATCGGTCTCAACAAACACACCGCAAAAGAAGATTACATCGAATAGATCTCCAGAGAGAGGGGGAGAACTTTGTATTGAGATCCAAAAAGAGAGAAGAAGCCATCTAGCTAATAACTATGGACCCGAAGGTCTGAGGTAAACTACTCACACATCATCGGAGAGGCTATGGTGTTGATGTAGAAGCCCTCCGTGATCGATGCCCCCTCCGGACGGAGCTCCGGAAAAGGCCCCAAGATGGGATCTCACGTGTACAGAAGGTTGCGGCGGTGGAATTAGGTTTTGGCTCCGTCTCTGGTAGTTTGGGGGTACGTAGGTATATATAGGAGGAAGAAGTACGTCGGTGGAGCAACATGGGCCCCACGAGGGTGGAGGGCGCGCCCCCTACCTCGTGCCTTCCTGGTTGATGTCTTGACGTAGGGTCAGTCCTCTGGGATCACGTTCGTTCCGAAAATCACGTTCCGAAGGTTTCATTCCGTTTGGACTCCGTTTGATATTCTTTTTCTGCGAAACTCTGAAATAGGCAAAAAAAAAAACAGCAATTCTGGGCTGGGCCTCCGGTTAATAGGTTAGTCCCAAAAATAATATAAAAGTGTATAATAAAGCCCATTAATCATCCAAAATAGAATATAATATAGCATGAATTAATCACAAATTATAGATACATTGGAGACGTATCAAGAAACTCCTTTTCTAGAAAGGATCCTTTTTTGGCAACAAAGATCTTGCCTTTCAGATCCGTGGTAGAAAGTGTACCCATTTGTTTCCTTAGGGTATCCTATGAAGACGCACTTCTCCGATTTGGGTTCGAGCTTATCAGGCTAAAGCCTTTTGACATAAGTGTCGCAACCCCAAATTTTAAGAAACGACAGCTTAGGTTTCTTGCTAAACCATAGTTCATGCGGTGTCGCCTCAAAAGATTTAGATAGCGCCCTATTAATCGCGAATGCGGCTGTCACTAATGCATAACCCCAAAATGATAGTGGTATACATCATGGATCACACTATATCTAATAAAGTATGTTTACGATGTTCGGACACAACATTACGCAGTGGTGTTCCAGGTGGCGTGAGTTGTGAAACAATTCCACATTGTTTTAAATGAAGGCCAAACTTGTAACTCAAATATTTGCCTCTCTAATCAAATCGTAGAAACTTTATTTTCTTGTTACGATGATTCTCCACTATACTCTGAAATTCTTTGAACTTTTCAAATGTTTCAGACTTGTGTTTCATTAACTAGATATACCCATACCTACTCAAATCATCTATGAAGGTCAGAAAATAACGATACCCACCATGTGCTTCAACACTCATCGGACCGCATACATAGGTATGTATTATGTCCAATAAGTCATTAGCTCGCCCCATTGTTCTGGAGAATGGAGTTTTAGTCATCTTGCCCATGAGGCCTGGTTCACAAGTATCAAATGATTCATAATCAAGTGATTCTAAAAGTCCATATGCTCCGTGGCGTTCAAAACATTTTTGAAGTCTCGGTTCTAAGCCATAAAGCATGGCGCACTAAACTATTAAGTAGTCATCTTGCCAAACGTTCATAATGTCTTCATCTGCTCCTGCAATAGGTTTTTCACCTAGCAGTGCATCAGAGACATAATTCTTCTGTGCGGCAATGAGGATAATCCTCAGACCATGGACCCAGTCCGCATCATTGTTACTATCATCTTTCAACTTAGTTTTTGGTAGGAACATATCAAAAAAATATAGGGGAGCTATATCGCGAGCTATTGATCTAAAACACAGATATGCAAAAAGTATTAAGACTAAGTTCATGATAAATTTAAGTTCAATTAATAAAATTAATAATGAACTCCCACTTAAATAAACATCCCTCAAGTTATCTAAGTGATACATGATCCAAATCAACTAACCCATGTCCGATCATCACGTGAGATGGGGTAGTCATCAATGGTGAACATCTCTATGGTGATCATATCTACTATATGACTCACGTTCGACCTTTGGGTCTCTAGTGTTCCGAGACGATGTCTTTACATGCTAGGCTCATCAAGTTTAAACCAAGTATTCCGCATGTGCAAAACTGTCTTGCACCCGTTGTATGTGAATGTAGAGTCTATCACACCCGATCATCACGTGGTGTCTTAACACGGTGAACTGTAGCAATGGTGCATACTCAGGGAGAACACTTTTACCTTGAAATTTAGTGAAGGGATCATATTATAATGCTACCATCGTACTAAGCAAAATAAGATGCATAAAAGATAAACATCACATGAATCAAAATATGTGACATCATATGGTCATCATCTTGTGCTTTTGATCTCCATCTCCAAAGCATCGTCATGATCTCCATCGTCCCCGGCTCGACACCTTGATCTCCATTGTTGTGTCATGGTCATCTCGCCAACTATTGCTTATACAACTATCGCTAAGCATAGTGAAAGAGTAAAGCAATTACATGGAGTTTGCATTTCATACAATAAAGATACAACCATAAGGCTCCTGTCGGTTGCTGATAACTTACAAAACATGATCATCTCATACAATAACGTTTATCACACTAGTACAACGAGGTGCTACACAAACGGTTTTTAACACCTTTCCGCGACGGCATTTGGAACCATAGCCAAGTGAGTGTGGGTGATAGGGGGTCCTTCCCACATGACCCAGAAACCGTCGGGGATGTGCCCTCCTGGAACACATGCTCGGCAAAATGAGGTCGTGTGCGATCGGCGAGCGCTCAAATATGGTTATACGTATAGTAGTGCTAAAAAATACAATTATACAGGCGAAATCATTTCCGATCATAAGTACATCCCACACACTCAGTCCCTACTAAACGTTTTCATTCGTATATACATCCCAGACAGTCGCTCTAAGGAAAATGTTTCCATTCACAGGTACATCACACACAATTTTCTCCGTTAAATCATTTGTGATAGCATTTCCATTGCACACGGTATTAACAATTTTATCGTTTGCGTTATTGAATGCATCACACACGATGCGTAGACCAAATGGTTTAAAACCTAAAAATTAGTATGATTCCTGCAATTGCACAATAATGTGCTATTAGACAAGGAACATGCATGTGCAAACCTTGATTGTAAACCTGAGTGCTTCCCATTGTTTCCCTGCAACACATATAAGGTAGTTAGTGATCAGGTTAAGTGAGAGTTCGCATGCTATTAGTAAAATATGTTGATGAAAAATAAGCACAATTCGGATTCATCAGATTAATCCAAGCCACAAGGAAAACCCATTTATCCAAACCAAGCATGATTAAGAACTAGGAAATATATCAGTTGTATATGTTTCTCATGTATTAAGTGCAGCCAAATTCGATTTATTCCTCACATGTACAACGGTACAAAATTCTACCCACAACAATTGGACATCACATTGCAGAATTGAACCAAGCAGTTAGCTAAACACCACAATAAATGAACCAAACATTAACTGAGCACCACATTGCACAATATAACATACTCCTAATAGAAAATCAGACAGTTAACCAAACCAAGTATGCTTAACAACTTGGAAATATAGCAATTGTCTTTGTTTCTCCTGTATTTAGTACAAGCAAATTCGATTTATTTCTCACATGGTATACAATAACAGAATGCACCCACAACAAATGAACATCGCATTGCAGAATTGAACCAAACAGTTAACTAAACACCACAACAAATGAACCAAACATTAACTGAGCACCACATTGCACAATGTATAGCATACTAGAAGATCAGACAGTTGACCAAACCAAGCATTCTTGATAACTTGGAAATATAGCAATTGTATTTGTTTCTCATGTATTTTGTAAAGAAAAAATTCTTTTTATTTCTCACATGGAAGACAATACAAAATTGCACCCTGAAGAATTGAACATCACAACCAAACAGTTAACTGGACACGACAACTAATTAACTTAACAGTTAATAAGTGAGCACCACATTGCACGACATATAGAACATATACACTAGAGCAACATATTGCATGGTAAAAGTAGATAGCACAATTCACTATAATTTGTTAAGGAAAGGCTAATAAGACAAGCATCGATGACGATTGGCTCCTTAGACATGGAAGAGGGTGAGGCCTCCGCATTGTGGGTGCCCTCGTCGTAGTGGTGAGTTGCCTGAGTGAAAGGATCAAGAAGAGGTGTCTAGAGGGGGGTGATTAGACCCTCAACAAAGAAAAGTAGTAGTTTTTAATTCCTTCAAGTTAAGGTGGAGTTTTAGCACAAGTTTAAACATTCACAATACATTTCAAGCAAGCATGGCAAGAGTATATGAGCAACGGAAAGTAAAGCATGCAAGTTGCAAGAAAGTAAAGGGATGGGATTGGAGTGTGTAAACGCAATTGGAGACACGGAGATTTTTGGCATGGTTCTGATAGGTGGTGCTATCGTACATCCACGTTGATTGAGACTTCAACCCACGAAGGGTAACGGTTGCGCGAGTCCACGGAGGGCTCCACCCACGAAGGGTCCACGAAGAAGAAACCTTGTCTATCCCACCATGGTTGTCTCCCATGAAGGACTTGCCTCACTAGGGTAGATCTTCACGAAGTAGGCGATATCCTTGCCCGTACAAACTCCTTGGTTCAACTCCACAATCTTGACGGAGGCTCCCAAGTGACACCTAACCAATCTAGGAGATAGCACTCTCCAAAAGGTAATAAATGGTGTGTTGATGATGAACTCCTTGCTCTTGTGCTTCAAATGATAGTCTCCCCAACACTCAACTCTCTCTCACAGATTTGGATTTGGTGGAAAGATGATTTGAGTGTAAAGCAACTTGGGGAAGGCTAGAGATCAAGATTCTTGTGGTTGGAATGGAATATCTTGCTCTCAACACATGAGTAGGTGGTTCTCTCTCAGAAAATGTATGCTGGAAGTGTAGGCATGTTCTACTAGCTTTCTCCACGAATGAAGAGTGGGTGGAGGGGTATAAATAGCCTCCACACAAAATCTAACCATTACACACAATTTACCAAACTCGGTTGGACCGAATAGTTAAACTCGGTCAGACTGATTTAGTTCAATATGTGAACGTTAGGATTTTCGGTGCGACCGATATGTCAACTCGGTGGGACCGATGTGCTAGGGTTAGGGTAAAAGCTCAACTCGGTTTGACCGATTACACAAACTCGGTGGGACCGATTTTGGTAATAAGCAAAACAGAGATTTGGTCAGGCAAACTCGGTGGGACCGAAATAATTGCAACAGGTAACAAAGAGTTTGCAAGCCCATCTCGGTGAGACCGAGATCCCATTGTTGAGACTGAACTGATTACGGTTTCTGACAGTGGCTATGTCAAGTGAACTCGGTGACGTCGGATAAATCAAATCGGTGGGGCCGAGTTTGACTTTTGGTTTGGGACATATGTGGATATGAGAAAGTGGTTGAGGGCTTTGGAGCATATCACTAAGCACTTTGAGCAAGCAATCCATTAAGCAACACCTCATCCCCTTTTAATAGTATTGGCTTTTCCTATGGACTCAATGTGATCTTGGATCACTAAAATAGAAATGAAGAGTCTTGATCTTGAGCCAATCTTTGTCCTTAGCATCTTCAAGGGGTTCCACATCCTCTTGTCCATGCCACTCCACTATTGAACTCATATGAAATATACTAGATAAAGGTATTAGTCCAACAAGAGATATGTTGACATTAATTACAAAAATCACCCAGGGAGCACTTGTGCTTTCAGTCTCCCCCTTTTTGGAAATTGATGACAACATACATCAAAACTTTAGATACAGATATAAAGAATAGCAAGTAAAGCTTTGGAAGAACATGTAACATGCATAGGCTCCCCCTACATGTCTGCAATCATGTAAATATGGAATATAAGAGCATGTGAATGCATAAGCATGACAGAGGAAGCAATGAGTCCTTATTGTTCATCAGAGCAAATCGTGTGGATTTAAGAAGTATACCTTCATGTTCATGAGTCCTTCTTGTAAACAATATGTACATCAGTAAGAGATCATCATGGACATGAGTGTGATGCATATACTTACCTTGTGGTCTTGAGCTGGCTTTGGAATAGATGAACCTGAGTAAACAAGGTTAGATAACATAGAAACATCTACTAAACAGAGCAAGAACAGCAAACCACAGGAGTACCAAGATTGGGATAACATGTAGAGAGTGAGTATTGGGTACTCCTATTAGATGTAGACATGTACCCAGTGGTAAAGATATGCAATGAATTCAAAGATTTACTTTCGTTAGAAGTCTTTCTCCCCCTGAATATTGGATAATGGGAGAATATAGGGAAGGGAGAATCAGAGCAAAACAAATCAGAGTACAAAAAAAACATAACACACACTAACATGTCTTTCCCCTCTTAAAGACATGTGACTTCTCTCCTCTTGAATACCAAGCATCTGGGGTTCTTTGATGTGATTAAGCACTCTCCCCCTTTTGAAGTGATTAAGCTTTGATGTGATCTCTCTCTCTCCCCCTTTGACATCAATTTCCAAGAAGGGTCTTTTAGAGTTTGATTCGAATAGGTTTGGTCCTTGAGTCACATAACAAAGCAGTATGTATAATGTGATGCACGTAGAGGACAAGAATCATCGAGTGGAGCTAGATCAATTATGTAGGATGCAAATGACAACATGTCTTCTCAGCATTGAAATCGGTAACACCGAGTCGTTTTCTTCGGTTGCACCGAGATGGTTCGGTTTGACCGATAGAGACAAACTGGTGTGTCTGAGTTCATCGCAGAGAAAAGAACAATTGTCATCTCAGCTCACTAGGCAAAAAAAAGATCTCACAAGGATTTTCAAGGAATTAACTGAAGGATTTGCAAAGAATTAGATGCAGGGAATGCAGAACCAAAACAGAGAAAAAGAAATCTAGATAAAGTTTTTTTAGAAGCGGAACTAATATGCAAGAACTCAGAAAAACACTGGAGAACTTCATCTAGAATTGGTCGGCGACAGAGTCACCTATGTTAGAATTTATTGACTGAGGAGTCAAGTGAGAACACTTAATCGTAGGTCATACTCATCGTTTAAGCTCAAAATGGGGTTACCATTTTTCGTTTAAGCATTTTGGTGTATTCACATCTTGTTGAGCTACTTTGACCCATGACTTGGGGTAAAGCTTCTCTAAGATGGAATAACATACCTTGGGTGGTGGTGTTGATATTGATCATGTAGTTGAACTTGTGTGGGATGCTCAAGGTTGATGTAGCTCATCAATGAGTTGGGAGCACCATTTGTAGTTTGAGTTCATCTACCTACTTGGGTTAGTATTGCAAGTAAAGGCACTTGTGTATCCAAAATGAAAATCATGAGATTTGATACCAGGTGAAATTTGATATAGAAAAATTGTCAAAGGATATGTTGAAAGGATTCATGCTTCCCTGCCTTCAACCACCATATTGTAGAGACTTGGTGATGTAGAGATTGCTCAATATGTGAGTGAGTTGCAATATCATAGAATTAGATTCATCCAAGTACCTACAAGGGTTATATAGCATGCAAGGGTACAAGTATATATCCAAGACATATGATCATCATCATAAGAGAAATATCAAGGATTAGTCAAAGCCTCATGCCTTGTATGTATACAAATGGAGTTTCTACTCCAAGTTTGAAGCATCAATGATATTCAATTCACCTCTCAAACGGAAAAATACTTTCTCATCAAGCGGTTTGGTGAATATATATCCGCCAATTGCTTATCGGTACGAACATGCTTAAGATCAATGTCCCCTTTAGCAACATGATCTCGAATGAAATGTTGACGAACTTCAATATGCTTAGTTTGAGAATGTTGTACGGGATTGTGAGAAATCTTAATTGCACTTTCATTGTCACAAAGCAATGGAACATGTTTCACATAGATCCCATAATCTTTAAGAGTTTGGGTCATCCAAAGTAATTGAGCACAACATGAACCGGCGGCAATGTATTCCGCTTCTTGGGTGGATAAGGATACCGAGTTTTGTTTCATGGAGGACCAAGACACAACAGATCTACCAAGAAATTGACAAGTACCCGAAGTGGACTTTCTATCAACCTTGTCTCCGGCATAGTCCGAAACGGAGTAGCCAACAAGATCAAAAGAAGACCTCTTAGGATACCAAATGCCAAAATTTGGTGTATGGATTAAGTATCTCACCATCCTTTTCACATCCTTAAGATGGCATTCTTTGGGGGCCGCTTGATATCGTGCACACATGCACACACTTAGCATAATATCAGGACAGGAGGCACATAGATATAACAATGAACCAATCATATTGCGATAAACCTTTTGGCCAACTGGTTCGCCATCCTTAGTCAAGTCAAGATGTCCACTAGTAGGCATGGGTGTATTCATACCTTTGCGTTCTTGCATGTTGAACTTCTTGAATAAGTCCTTGGTGTACATTGTTTGAGAAACAAATGTGACTTCCTTAGTTTGCTTGATTTGCAAACCAAGAAAGAACTTGAGTTCACTCATCATAGACATCTCAAACTTCTCCGACATTAGCTTTCCAAACTTTTCGTTAAAATGGGGGTTAGTTGAACCAAATATGATATCATCAACATAAATTTGGCACACAAATAATTCACCATTAACCCTTTTAGTAAAAAGAGTAGAATCAATCTTTCCGATCTCAAAGCCTTTTTCAATAAGGAACTTGGTCAAGCATTTATACCATGCTCTAGGAGCTTGTTTATGACCATAAGGAGCTTTGTGAGGTTTGTAAACATGATCGGGTTTCTTAGGATTAACAAAGCCGGGAGGTTGTTTAACATAAACTTCCTCCTCAATTTCACCATTTAGAAAAGCACTTTTAATGTCCATTTGGTATAAGGTGATATCATGGTGATTAGCATATGCAGGTAAGATGCGGATGGACTCAAGTCTAGCAAGAGGGGCATATGTCTCACCATAGTCCATACCTTCAACTTGAGTGTAGCCTTGGACAATGTGACATGCTTTGTTGCGAACTACTTGTCCATCTTCGTCTTGCTTGTTGCGAAACACCCATTTGGTACCGATGATGTTGTGGTTGTTGTCGGGCTTCTCAACCAATGTCCACACTTGGTTTCTCTCAAAGTTGTGTAGCTCTTCATGCATGACATTTATCCAATTTGGATCTTCCAATGCTTCTTCAACCTTCATAGGTTCAATGCTAGAGATGAATGAATAATATTCACAAAAATTAGCCAAACGAGTTTTGGAGCGAGTGATTCTCCCGGTTTGGATATCATTGAAGATTTGTTTGATGGGATGGTCCCTTGAGACTCTTGCTCGAACTCGTGATAGCTTTTGCTTGGGCCGGGGTGGAACATCTTCTTCATCATCACGTTCTTATTCTTGGCCTTCTTCATTTTTGACGTTGTTGTTCTCTTGTCGTGGTGGATAAGGAGGTTGATGAGGTTCATCTTGGTGTACTTCCTCGTTTTCTTCATCTTGGCATGTCCCACTTGTGGATGCTTCCATGTCAACTCTTGGTTCACCTTGTCGTGAGGTAGAAGCTTCCACTTGGACAGGCGAGGTAGTCTCCTTCACCTTCGTTGGACAAATCTTGCCAATAGACAAGTCTTGGATTGCTTCCGAAGGGTCTTTGTCTCCTACATCAATTGGCAATTGCTCTACTTGCGAGCCGTTAGATTCATCAAACTTCACATCTACCGTCTCTTCAACCTTTCGGGTGAAATTGTTGTAGACGCGATAAGTGTGAGAGTTTGAGCCATAACCAAGTAGGAAACCCTCATGAGATTTATGAGCAAATTTAGAACGACGATGCTTATCAAGAATGTAACACTTTGAGCCGAATACTCGAAAGTATCCAACTTGGGGTTTGTTACCGGTGAGAAACTCATATGTCATCTTGCCGAGTAGTTTGTGAAGATATAAGCGATTTGTTGCATGACAGGCTGTCTCAACCGCTTACGCCCAAAAGTGTTTTGGAGTCTTGTATTCATCAAGCATCATTCTCGCCATCTCAATAAGAGTCCGGTTCTTCCTCTCAACAACTCCATTTTGTTGAGGTGTGTGATGACCCACAAGTATAGGGGATCTATCGTAGTCCTTTCGATAAGTAAGAGTGTCGAACCCAACGCGGAGCAGAAGGAAATGATAAGTGGTTTCCAACAAGGTATTCTCTGCAAGTACTGAAATAAGTGGTAACAGATAGTTTCGTGATAAGATAATTTGTAACGAGCAACAAGTAACAAAAGTAAATAAAGTGCAGCAAGGTGGCCCAATCCTTTTCGTAGCAAAGGACAGGCCTGGACAAACTCATATATAGAGAAAAGCGCTCCCGAGGACACTTGGGAATATCGTCAAGCTAGTTTTCATCACGTTCATATGATTCGCGTTCGGTACTTTGATAATCTGATATGTGGGTGGACCAGTTCTTGGGTACTGTCCTTACTTGGACAAGCATCCCACTTATGATTAACCTATATTGCAAGCATCCGCAACTACAACAAAAGTATTAAGGTAAACCTAACCATAGCATGAAACATATGGATCCAAATCAGCCCCTTACGAAGCAACGCATAAACTAGGGTTTAAGCTTCTATCACTCTAGCAACCCATCATCTACTTATTACTCCCCAATGCCTTCCTCTAGGCCCAAACAATGGTGAAGTGTCATGTAGTCGACGTTCACATGACACCACTAGAGGGATGACAACATACATCTCATCAAAATATCGAACGAAGACCAAATTCACATGACTACTAATAGCAAGACTTCTCCCGTGTCCTCGGGAACAAACGTAACTACTCACAAAGCATATTCATGTTCATAATCAGAGGGTATTAATATGCATATAGGATCTGAACATATGATCTTCCACCAAATAAACCAACTAGCATCAACTACAAGGAGTAATTAACACTACTAGCAACCCACAGGTACCAATCCCGGACTTGGAGACAAGAATTGGATACAAGGGATGAACTAGGGTTTTGAGAGGAGATGGTGCTGGTGAAGATGTTGATGGAGATTTCCCTCTCCCGATGAGAGGAGCGTTCGTGATGACGATGGCGGTGATTTCCCCCTCTGGAGGGAAGTTTCCCTGGCAGAATAGCTCCGCCAGAGCCCTAGATTGGTTCCGCCAAGGTTCCGCCTCATGGCGGCGGAGTTTCGTCCGAGAAGATGGCTTCTAATTTTTTCCTCATCGAAAGACCTCATATAGCAGAAGATGGTCATCGGAGGGCCACCAGGGGGCCCACAAGGTAGGGGGCGCGCCCAGGGGGGTAGGGCGCCCCCCCACCCTCGTGGACAGGGTGTGGCCCCCCTGGTGAACTTCTTGCGCTCAATATTATTATATATTCGGAAAACGTCTTCCGTGAAGTTTCAGGACTTTTGGAGCTATGCAGAATAGGTCTCTAATATTTGCTCCTTTTCCAACCCAGAATCCCAGCTGCCGGCATTCTCCCTCTTTATAGAAACCTTATAAAATAAGAGAGAATAGGCATAAGTATTGTGACATAATGTGTAATAACAGCTCATAATGCAATAAATATCGATATAAAAGCATGATGCAAAATGGACGTATCAGTGTGTACGTAGCTGAGAACTCGTGTGAAATCCCCTCTTCGTCAAGAAAGGTATCCACATTTGCATTCTTGAACTCCGTTCCATTGTCGCTTCGAACCTTCTTGATCTTCACTTCAAATTGATTTTGGGCCTTCCTAGCGAAGTTCTTGAAGATCTTTTGGACTTGCGATTTATCATCAAGAAAGAACACCCACGTAAATCTTGAAAACTCATCAACTATGACTAGACCAAATGAGTTTCCACCGAGACTTTTGTAGGCATTGGGACCAAAGAGATCCATATGAAGTAGCTCGCGCGGTCTTCTCGTGGTCATGATGTTCTTCACCGGGTGACTTCCTCCAACTTGTTTTCCTGCTTGACAAGCACTGCACAATCTATCCTTGTTAAGTATTGTAGGATCGAAAGTATGTCTAGAGGGGGGGTGATTAGACTACTTGACCAAATAAAAACTTAACCTCTTCCCAATTTTAGTTCTTGGCAGATTTTAGCTATTGTTGGACAAGTCAAGCAATCATCACACAATTCAAGCAAGCATGCAAGAGTATATTGGCAGTAGAAAGTAAAGCATGCAACTTGCAAGAATGTAAAGGGAAGGGTTTGGAGAATTCAAACGCAATTGGAGACACGGATGTTTTTCCCGTGGTTCGGATAGGTGGTGCTATCCTACATCCACGTTGATGGAGACTTCAACCCACGAAGGGTAACGGTCGCGCGAGTCCACGGAGGGCTCCACCCATGAAGGGTCCACGAAGTAGCAACCTTGTCTATCCCACCATGGCCATCGCCCACGAAGGACTTGCCTCACTAGCGGTAGATCTTCACAAAGTAGGCGATCTCCTTGCCGTTACAAACTCCTTGGTTCAACTCCAGAATCTTGTCGGAGGCTCCCAAGTGACACCTAGCCAATCTAGGAGACACCACTCTCCAAGAAGTAACAAATGGTGTGTTGATGATGAACTCCTTGCTCTTGTGCTTCAAATGATAGTCTCCCCAACACTCAACTCTCTCTCATAGGATTTGGATTTTGTGGAAAGAAGATTTGAGTGGAAAGCAACTTGGGGAAGGCTAGAGATCAAGATTCATATGGTAGGAATGGAATATCTTGGTCTCAACACATGAGTAGGTGGTTCTCTCTCAGAACATATGAGTTGGAATTGTGTATGTGTTCTGATGGCTCTCTCCACGAATGAAGAGGAGGTGGAGGGGTATATATAGCCTCCACACAAAATCCAACCGTTACACACAGTTTTCCAATCTCGATGGGACCGAATCAACAAACTCGGTCGGACCGAAAAGGTAAACCTAGTGACCGTTAGAGATTTTCGGTGGGACTAACATGCAACTCGGTAGGACCGATATGGTTAGGGTTTGGGCATAACGTAATCTCGGTGAGACCGATTACACAAACTCGGTGAGACCGAGTTTGGTAATAAGCTAACCAGAGAGTTGGTCAGGCAAACTCGGTGGGACCGATTTGCTCTTTCGGTGAGACCAAAAAGTTACAAAAGGAAAACAAAGAGTTTACATTGCAATCTCGGTCGGACCGATTCGCTCTTTCGGTGAGACCGAAAAGTTACGAAAGGGAAACAGAGAGTTTGCAATCCCATCTCGGTGAGACCGAGATCCCTATCGGTAGAAACGAATTGCTAGGGTTTGAAAGTGGCTTATGACAAGTGAAACTCGGTGGCGCCGGATAGAAAGAATCGGTAGGACCGAGTTTGGCTTAGGGTTTAGGTCATATGTGGATATGGGAAAGTAGTTGAGGGTTTTGGAGCATATCACTAAGCACATGAAGCAAGAGGCTCATTAAGCAACACCTCATCCCTCCTTGATAGTATTGGCTTTTCCTAAAGACTCAATGTGATCTTGGATCACTAAAATATAAAATGAAGAGTCTTGAGCTTTTGAGCTTGAGCCAATCCTTTGTCCTTAGCATTTTGAGGGTTCCACTTTCACATCCATGCCATGCCAATCATTGAGCTTTCCTGAAATAGTCATCTTGGAATAGCATTAGCTCAATGAGCTATATGTTGTTATGAATTACCAAAACCACCTAGGGATAGTTGCACTTTCAATCTCCCCCTTTTTGGTAATTGATGACAACATATAGATCAAAGCTTCGACAAATGATAATAAGCATGAAATATATCGTCGCTTTGAGAAGTATGTGACAAGTAAGAGCTCCCCCTAAATTTGTGCATATTTAAAATTTGCTTTGGACTGCAAATTCACAAAGAGTTAGAGTCATGGGTTACTCTTCCATGTCACATACATTTTGGTGGAGCGCTTAAAATGATAAGAATGAAATACATGCACTCATCACCAAGAATAGTGAATGATCACATAAGATAGATAAGATGATAATATTAAGCAAACATTAAGTGTAGCTTATGATCAAACACATGATCATCAATGTCTCACGAGCAATGACATAGTATCTCACACAAAAGCAAACAAAGTTCGAAAAACACCAAATAAAACAAGAGAGAATAAAAGCAACACTCTCTCTCGAAGCCTATGATCTATACATTTTCTCCCCCTTTGGCAACAAGTTACCAAAAAGTTCCTAGAAAATGCATAGTGCTAAGTCGACACTCAGGCTTGATCTTCAGGTGGTGGTGGAGTCCGGAGCACTCCAAGGATGAAGCCTTCTGTAGACGTGGTCGGAGTCGAGGCTGAAGTGGACGCTGGAGCTGGTGGAACTGAGGCTGTAGCTGGTGCAGACGTGGTGGCTCTGGGGTCAGCAACTGGCACTGCAGACAACCTCGGACCTCGTGGCACTCTGGCAAAGGCATCAGCTGTAGTCTTGCCTCTCCTCTCCTGCATGTCATCCTGGAGCTGCTCCACCGCAGTCTGAATCTCTGTCACTTTGACATCCAAGTCATAGAACTTTTGTTCCATGATCCTCTCTAAGCTTGCCTGGTTCTGAGTTAGGGTGGCTAGTCCTTGCTCAATCCGCAGGGTGGATGCAATCAAGTAACCAAGCTGCTCTTGTTTGGTTTTCAGGAAATATTCAGATGCCTCCTCTTGAGTAGGCATCTTGGCAGCTTTCTCCTTCCTCGCCTTCTCCTTCTTGGCTTGTGCTTGGGCAGATGATGGCTCATTCTTAGTCATGACCACTTGATTATCTTCAAAGTCTGGACGGATGGGCAGGTGTTCCTTGTCCAATAAGTATATCCCCATGCCCATCTTAGAGTTGATGAGCTCCTGAATCTGTGGGGCATATCCACAGCTCCTCTTCTGGTCTGCTGCTGTCCTCTTGATTGTTTCAATCATAAGGCTCATGACTTTGAATTTCTGTGGCACGTCAAAGATATGAAGCAAGTTGATCGCGTGGCCCCTGATCATCTTGTGATCTCCAGACTTGGGCAATAGGGTGTGCCTAAGAATCCAGTTGATGGTTGGCAGCCCTGACAGAAGATAGTGTACTGAGCCAAACTTGAACGTATCAAGTGCTTCATTTGGAATCTCCTTGTACATGTTTGACATTGAGTTGTGGTCCATCTTCTTCTTGGCATAAATGTCCAAGTCATCGTCATGCTCTTCTGGGGCATTAATCAGCTGAGCCCATTCAGCAACTGTAGACTGGTACCTCGTACCCTCTGACATCCATACAATCCTACCATCTGGATAGAAATAGGCTGTGGAGTAGAACTGCATGATGAGTTCCTCGTTCCACTTTGTGAGCTTTTGCCCAACAAAGTCCTCTACTCCACATGCCTTGAAGCTGTCCTGCACTCCAGGGTAGTACTCTTTGTTGTCCTTGATGTATTGCCAATCAACCCATCTCATATCACAGACAATTGGCTTCTTGTCTAGCAGCACTGTCTCATAAAAGTCTTGCTGCTCCTTGGTGTGAAACCTGTAGTCAACTGCAGTCCTTCTCCTTGAAGCATACGGGTCTGCTTCTCTCCACTTCTGGAGCCCTGAATCTCTCCTGAGTTTCATATCCTCAGCCACAGGATGAGCATCGTTGTGGTCTGGGATCTTGGGCTTGAGCTTTCTAAGAACATTCTCTTCTTCTTCTTCTTCTGCAGCTTCACGCACTGGGGCCTTGTTCTTCTCATTAGCTGGGATGCTTCTTGTGTTCCTCTTTGGCTTTGGCTTTGGAGCTGGCTTGGCCTTGGAAGCAGCTGCCCCTGTTCTCATGGCATCACCCATCAGCTTGGGTGCCTTAGGTGCTGGTGCAGCTACCTCTTCTTCTTCCTCCTTATCTTCCATGATGGAAGCCTTGCCAAGCACTCTGGCTACAGTTTTCTTCACCCTTTCTTTCCTCTTCTTGCCTTCAGCAGCAACTGGCTCAATGGGAGTGGGCTTCTCAGTTGAAGCTCTGGCCTTTGACATAGGCTGCCTGCCTGCTGGCCTTTTGATCTTCATCCCTGGTTTTATGCCCTGTGCTGGCTCAACTCTCTTGGAAGTTGCTTCCTCTTCTGCCACATAATCCTCATCTTCTGAGTCTGCCACCCTTCAGCTAGAACCCTCCCTTAAAGAAATGAAATTGAGTCAGTGACCCTATGAGAGAGGAAGCTGTTTTGAATTCATCGCCAGCTGCCATACGAATCTGGTGATAACCAGCTCCACTCCAGAATTCCATTCATTTTTCAAACGTAACTCGATTGACTCAATTCACAAACGGCAAGGAAGTCAAAAGTGACGCTTACAGGTCGTACGACAATTGCTTCTCTTCCGGGCGATGATTTAGTCTCAAGCTAAACAAAAGGCAAGGGTTCTTCGAATAAGAACCGCTTGATAATCATTTATTGAATCAGTGTAATGACTCGACAAAATCGAGGCACAGGCTTACCTGGTTGACCGCCCACATTCATTCATTGTTCGTTCTGTTGTGGAATCGTCTTCTTTCTCTATCTTGTGGCAGCTTTAGGCAGATTGCTAGAGGTGCTCCTGCTGACATCATCTGAGGAACTTGAGGGACTAGTGCCCTCACTCATCTGCACTTGCTGCTCTGACAAGTTCTGGCTATCACTTTGGTCTGACATGATGCAAACTCTGACTGCTGACCCTGTGAATAGGTTATAGATGAGATACAGTGGATGAGCATCACAAAATGCAGAGATTTTTGCAAAAGAATAATTCAAAAACTTAGTTTTAGTTTCCCACTGAAAGCATCTCGGATCTACCGATTTCTAAACTCGGTGATACCGAAGCAGTTTTGGCACCTAAACTAGTGAACTCGGTTAGACCGAGTCACAGTTCGGTGGCACCGAGACTGCTAGGGTTTCACAGAGTTCCAAAATCGGTCACACCGATAAGTAATTCTCGGTCAGACCGAGTCTCACTTGTGCAATGGCATAAGCCAAATCGGTGGGACCGAGTTTTTCAACTCGGTGGGTCCGAGATGGTTTCGGCGGAAACCTAACCCTAAAATTTTTGA
The DNA here is from genome assembly GCF_003073215.2 of Triticum urartu. Taxonomy (NCBI): domain Eukaryota; kingdom Viridiplantae; phylum Streptophyta; class Magnoliopsida; order Poales; family Poaceae; genus Triticum; species Triticum urartu. The sequence continues at coordinate 204,149,500 of NC_053028.1, read as the reverse complement.
ATTAAACCTAATCTACGAGTTCATTGACTGGATAGAAGTTTAACAAACGTGGCAAGAATCATGATGATCACAGTGTGCTAAGAATCGGATTGGGGAATAGCACAAAGATCGAGTCCATACCCTAGTTCGGCGGAGACTCGCTACGGCGGCAACGGCGGGGTTGAATTTCCGTTGACGGCGACGGAGACCAGCGACTGGAGGCGGCTGGCGGCGAGGAGACGATCCGGAGACCAAGTTGGCAGAGCAGGCTATCGCGCGGGCGAAGGGGTTCGGAGAAATTTCCAAATTTTTGCCCGTGACTATATATAGCCCGACCCTGTCGGTGTGACCGAGTGGAACAACTCGGTGGCACCGAGATGCAAAACTATATACAGTTGTTGCAACTCGGTGTGACCGAATGGTTCAAATCGGTTGCACCGAGATCGAAAACCTAGATCAACTTAATGATCTCGGTAGGACCGAAAGTAGGGTATCGGTCAGACCGAGAATCATAAAGAGGTTTTGGAAGTTTAAGTCTATGACGAATCGGGGACTCCGAGCGCTCCTCACACAGAGTGGTTCGAATCTGACTTGATCAAATTTTGTGATGTAGCATGAATAGAGTTTGAGACGAGAAAAGCATAGATAGCTAGAGGAGGTTCTTAGGCATTCTTGTCCATCCACTTGGCAAAAGGAAATAAAACCAAACAATCAAAACAAGAAGTGGATGTCCTCGAATGAGTAAAATATGCAACCAGCATGCTCACATAATAAGATGGCAAATGAAATATGTGACAAGGCATGCACAACCAATTCTAGCATCTATCAAGCAATTTGCGATGACAAGGTCATCTATATATGAGTATATTGACTTAGGAGTCAAGTGAGAACACTTGATCATAGGTCATACTCATCGTTTAAGCTCAAGTGGGGTTACCACTTTTACATAAAGCATTGTTATGTTCACATCTTTAGAGTTGCTTTAGCTCAAGTCTTAGAGTAAAGCTCCCCCTAGATGTGATATCCCCTCTTAGAGGGATGAACTAACCTCGGGTTTTGTCGATGATGACTTCATGTAGATGTTGAAGATGTGGATGCTCAATGTTGATGTAGATCACTTGGAGCTATCCATTTGAGTGAATTGCACTTTCAATACCTACATGGGTTAGTCCCACAAGGAACAAACAAGGATATCCATAGACATAGACATGGGTTGTAAAATCATATATGTGTCCATGGGTTTATGCTTATGTCCCATGCAAGAAATGGAGATGAATTTTGAACACCACGACGCTGTGGCTCTTCGGCAAACATTGAGGTACTTGCTTTTGTAATTCTAGCAAATCCAAAACCCGTCTGAAACTCATGAACCTTGGCATGCTATCATAGAATGGCATCAACATGCTGGGGTAAAAATATTGTCCCATTCGGGGCAGGTTATGCTATAAGCTTCTCACAAACCAGAGCTTCTCACAAGAAGCCTCATGGTTCCATTAGGGAAACGTGTCACCTTTGTGGAAAAAATGATATTCGTCGCCTCTTCTTCCTTTCAATTTTTTCCTAGCACTACTAGAATCAGCAGATTTGCCATCTGCCAACTCTTTGTCGTTTGCTAGCGGACGACAAAGTTAGGCTTTGCCATCAGCCACCAGAAAGCTGACGGCAAAGAGGCAGCGGACGACAAAGGTAGGCTCTGCCATCAGCCACCTCTTTGTCATCTGCTAGCAAATGACAAAGAGGGGTTTTGGCCTACTGGTTGTCAAACCGTAACGGGCCCCCTCTTTGTCGTCCACTACCAGACGACAAAGCTTTCTTTGCCATCTGCTAGCAGACGGCAAAGGAGAGGCGGACGACAAAGCTTCAAAATTGACTTAACGGGGCCGTGCCCTCACCGTCGCCCTCTCTCTCTCTGTCTCCTCTCCTTTTTATTTCCTCACTCTGCCACCCCCGCTGTCGCCGCCGCACCCTCCCTGCACCGTCACCACCGCACCCTTCCCGCGCCATCGCCGCCCCCACCCCACCCCCTCCCCGCCCCATCACCGCCCCCTCCCTGCCTCCCAACCCCTCCCGAGCCTCCTCTCCACCACACCCTTCCCGCACCGTCACCACCGCACCCTCCCCGCACCGTCGCCGCCCCCTCCCTGCCTGATCGCCGCCCCCTCCCTACCTCCCCACCCCCCTCCCGAGCCTTCCCGTTGCAGCCGCGGGTCGACCGCCCCCGAGGAACGCCGCCCGTCGCCGCCCCCTCCCCGCCCCGATGCCACCCCGCCTTTCCGCCGCCCCCCACGGTGAGGGCCTGCCTCCTCCTCTCCTGTTTTTTCTATTTTTTCTATTTTTCCTGTTTAGTTTAGGTTTTTTAGTTTAGTTAGTTTAGCTTTAATTAGTTTAGGTTATTTAGTTTAATTATTTTATGTTATTTAGTTTAATTACTTTAGGTTTTTTAGTTTAGGTTTAGGTTTAATTAGTTTAGGTTTTTTAGTTTTGTTAGTTTAGGTTTAATTAGTTTAGGTTATTTAGTTTAATGAGTCATGTTTACTTACTTGAGAGCAAATTGGTAGTGCTTCAACTGGAGCTTGTTGGTCTATCTAGCTTGACTTTGTTGATGCAAAGTTATTTTTCTAGGGTTTGGGGTTGTGCTTGGTTGATGCAATGTTGAATGCAAAGTTGTTCTTGGTGGATGCAAAGTTGTTTGACTAGCAGCAGATTAGGCATATTGTTCTAGGGTTTGAGAATGTAGGGTTTGAGAATTTTTCTGGTTGTTCTTGGTGGATGCAATATTGATTAGCGTACTTTGTTAGATTACTATGCTTTGTTAGGTTGCCATTGCCAACTACCCTACCAAATTAATTAAGTGTTGTTGATGTTGTTGAGCACAAGTGCATTGCTTTTTTCCCTCAGTTTACTTTCATGTCTAAAAACATGACTCTATTCCAACTATGTCCATTTATCAAATATGATGTTGTTGATGTTGTTGAGCACAAGTGCATTGCTTTTTTTTTCTCAGTTTACTTTTATGTCTAAAAACTTGGCTCCGTTCCAACTATGTCCATTTATCAAGTATGATAGTGTTGAATTAGAGCTAAGTTTCCTATGTTGCTTGCATATATTGACTGATTCACCTGTGATGTAATTTCATTTCATGGGGAATGAGTAGAAGAAGAAAACAGAGGTGTTCTTGCCATCATAAATGACCACAAGTGCATTGCTTTTTGAATGTGAAATGATAACTTGGTGTAGTTGATTCTCTTCTGCTCAAAACTTCTGCTGTTGTAATGTTGTATGATAATGTTGTAAGGGTAGTAATTGGTCTCTTCTGCTGCTTATCAGAGATGGGGGCAGGTCGCCACCGCCGGCTACGCTCTGCCACGCCGGAGTCCGACTTGGAAGGTTTCGAGTTCTTCATGATCATACTTGAGAATTCCTCCAGTAGGCAGGCATATAAAAGGAGAGATCTCCCATTCACCCATCTCTTTATCATAACTCTGTTGTTTGCTACATCACTGCTTGACCCACGCTACAGAGGCTGCCTGACACTTTTATGAAGATGCTGGACGGCCGTCGGCCATAGAATGTGAAGCTGCGACAGGCCAGCAGCGGGCTTCACAGGCTGTGGGATGTGGAGGTGGTGTTTGACACCGACCGCCACATGTACCCATGTCATGGCAGGGAGCAGTTCGTTTGTGCCTATGACCTGTGGCACGGGTACTTCCTTTTGCTCAGGTACGACGGCGACGCCATGCTCACCATGAAGGTGTTCAACATGATCATGTGGCAAAGGGAACAAAAGTATGATGTACAGGTTCGCCTAACCAGCTTCATAGTCTGCTTGGTGTTCGGCACGCCTTGCTTGGGGCCGCTACCAACCATGCTGTTCGGAGGTGATGCAAACTGTGACCAAGCCAGCTTGAACCTAAGGGGTCGCGCGCTTAAGGGAAGGAACCTGTGAGGCCCGGTCCGACTCCACGAGTCAGAAGTGATCCTACTCGGACTCGGATCCAGGCTGAATAGATTTTGGGCTTTAGGGTCCATGCGAGGCGCAAGTCTTGAGCCCGCGACGGATGGCTATATAAAGTGGGGGTGCGGCACACTCATGAGATTGATCGCTTCGGCGCTGTCACCAGGGTTTGCATGTGTTGCGAATAGCCACCTCCACTCGACCACCGACTGTGTGATCAGACCTAGCAGTCCGCCGCACTGTGTTCCCTGCACGCGTGGATACCGTTAGAGGCGGTGCACTTGTGCCGCTCCAGTGAACCTGTACGTGGGAATCGACGACCGACTGTTCGAGGGAGATCGGACAAGGAGACGCATTGCCCCAACTCTTCTTCCGCTACACGACACTTTGCGTCTAGTGGTAGCGATTTGTGATCCATCTCCCGTAGCATGTTCTTGGTTGTTTTGCGCGTAGGAAAATTTTAATTTGCAGTCAACACACCCTACCGTAGAACCCAATAGAGCGACGCTCACCAGTTCGAACGCCCTCTGCCGCTCCAGACGACCCCTCTCGAAGCGGCCAGACTAGTCGTAGACCTCCTGATTCCTCACATTTGCGTCGGTGTGTGCTGCAGCCACGGCTACGGTAAGGCTCTTTGCATGCTCAACGAGGCGCTCCTCCTACACCCACATGAACTCGATGTAGCGCGAAAGGTCGCTGGCGCACGTGCGGGCCTCCACTTCCGTCTCCCTCCTTCGGGCGACAGTAGTGGAGCGGGTGATGATCTCGGCGGTCGACGGTTGGCTGGCGGCCACGTCGGCCGACGATAGGCTCGCGGCCACGAAGGCCACCTCCCGCCTTTGGGTCGCGACGGCAGAGCGGACGATGGCCCTGGCTTTCGACGGTGGTGTGGCGGTAACAGCCGTCGGCAACAGACTGGTGCCATTGGCGACTGTCGGAGAAGCAGATGAGATAAGCTACAGGGAGGGAGGGGAAAATGTGACGCAGGACTCGCCGGCCATGAGGGTTTATATAGCAGGACGGTAAGCATTGGGATTTTTGGGGATTTCACTGAGTCGGGCGGGATGCTTCATGGGAACCTGCGAGGTTGCGTGGGAACGGGCACCGACAATTCATTGGCGCCACTTCGAGCCACCGTTTGTCCAAAAGAACGCCCCAGCGCGCCGCGCAAGCTTGCGTTGTAAGCCGTCTACGGCAGCGGGGTGACAAGACGTGTGGGAGGAGGACGAAAGGACACGTACACATATGGTTAATACAAAAAACGTTTGCAATTTAATTACCTACTATACCCCGCCTTGGTTTATAAGTAAGATTTAACTAATAAAATATGAATGCATGTCGCCAAAGATTATATCGTTGGATTCGTATTTGAACATAGTTTCCAGTTATACAATTTTTGTAACATCCATTAACATTTTGTTGGTTAAATTTAAGGTTATATACCAGCAAGTGTGTGCCCGCAACACACACAACTTATTCCATTACAAACAGCCATGATGGATCAAATGTATGCGACGTATCGCACACGCAACTCTAATCTGTATAGAAAGACAGTGCAAAAGATTTCAGAACCATTTGACATTCCAGTAAAAGATGTAAAATCGAGCACTACAGCCAAAGTTTCTGTTTTGCACCACACAAACCAACAAGCAATCTAATCATCCTAAAGGCAAACCATGGCACCTTATTTTTATAATACAATGGAATTGTACAAGGGGATAATTATTTTTGTGAGTTGAAGAATTACTCTCATTAGAAGGTAGGCGCGGCTAGCTAATCCGCTCTTCCTCCTTTTGTTCTTCGCTCTCCTCGTCATCTTTTTCATCCAATGAGCTCGCAGTTTCATCAATTTCTTTTTCCATAGACTCCTGCAAAATATTAATCTTTTCTTGGACAGCAGAGTTATTCTCAATAAATACATAAATATCATAATTGTATTTATAATTATCATAGCAATATTTAAGGATAGCAAGATTTTCAGGTCTATAAATTGAATCATCAAAATCTTCAAACTTTTCAAACAAAGATTCAATTTCATATGCACCCTTAAAAGCAACAAATTCTTCTATTCGTTCCACATCCTAATAATCACATATACCTCTAGCATAAGAAGCCAAGGTTTCATTATCATTAAATTCGCATGAATAGGGAAGGTGTGGAACCTCAATCTTAGAGCAACAAGTATAATCATATCCCAAGCATAGATTCCAAGCATACTATTGCAACATTTCAATTTGATCCCATCAAATTTTCCCTTTTTAGTCAAGCGATAATCCCTAAAGTATTCACATTGATCCAATGTTACTCCCATTATCAAGTTGAATGGGGTTTTCTCAGGATTATCAAAGTAGTGCATAATACTTTTCACATAACGAGCATCGAGGGTTTTAGGAGGTTCCCCATCTCCATGAGTAGCAAGTACCACTAATTTTTTTGGTGTTTCGTGTTCCATATCCATAACTAAAGATAGAGAACAACTTAGAACAGGAAATAAAAACTACTTAGTGACAAAGCAAACAAGCACACACGAGAATATTCACCCCACGCTATTGCTCCCCGGCAATGGCGCCAGAAAAAGGTCTTGATAACCCACAAGTATAGGGGATTGTTTGTAGCCTTTTTCGATAAATAAGAGTGTCGAACCCAACAAGGAGCTAATGGCAGAACAAATATTCGCTCAAGTTCTATCGACCACCGATACAACTCTACGCACACTTGACGTTTGTTTTACCGAAAACAAGTATGAAACTAGTTTATAGGTGTGATGCTAGAACTACTTTGCAAGAATAAAACTAGAAGTACTTTGCAACATAATAGAAGTTAGGTGTTTAGTAAAAGGGTTTGTGTCAACAAGAAAGTTATTTGTCCCTAGGCAATCGATAACAACTACTGGTAATAATTCTTGCAATTTTATATGAGGGAGAGGCATGAGATAACATACTTTCTCTACTTGGATCATATGCACTTCTGATTGGAACTTTAGCAAGCATCCGCAACTACTAAAGATCATTAAGGTCGTGAAACCCAACCATAGCATTAAGTATCAAGTCCTCTTTACTCCCATACGCCATAACCAACCTATTCACGTCTAGGTTGCTGTCACCAGGGGCGGAGCTAGCCTAATGCAAGGGTATGCAATGCATACCCAACATTTTCTGCAATAGATATTTAGTCTATATGTTCATATATGCATATATATATATCATGCATGGTAGTCGTTTTACACATAGAATGTACAAAAACTCGGAAAGAACGCTCGAGTGTCCTCCCACGACCAGGCTTCCTTACTTGGGTTGAGATGCACTTTCCACTAGAAATAGGCCTTCAATTCTCCTTCTGGGCCCAACAAGAGCAACTACAACAACATAGCAGGAATGAACTTTTGCTCAAAAAAGCAGGAATGAACGCAGTATTCTCAAGAAAAAAAGAAGGAAATAATGCAGGGTGAGTTTCCTTTGATAGACTCTAGGAAATCGGTAACACACAACTCCTTACGACGCCTGGAAGTGGAGGTCGTGCCGTCTCCTGGTCGTGGATCTCGCCAATCGGGACACTGCAATATCGGCTCGTCCTCGGCAGACACAGCGGGGCGGCATCCGGCAGGCAACGGCCAACGGCGGCATGTGCAGATCTCATCGTGAGTGTTCTTTTGATTCCTCTCGTTTTTTTGTTCAAATGTTCAAATATTATCCTTAATTCATTTGTTGATTCATCATAAAATTTGAATGAATTCAAGCAACAACTTGAATTGGGAATCTGTTCTCATAATATAACAATATTATTGGACATGATGCCCCTATTTCTCTACAAACAATTTATGCTTGATTGTCGTTGTTGTGTGAAATTTGTTGTTGCTGGAAAAAAATTGAGTTTGCATACCCGTCTCAAAAATCCTGGCTCCGCCACTGGCTGTCACCCCCGCAACACTGACAATAAGCAAACCATGAACATATTGCAACACCCTACAGCTAGGGCCCCTCATGTTTGCGTGAGAACGGAGGGCACCGTAGGACAGCACCATAAATAAAATATACAATCATACCAACCAAGATCGTGATTAACCCACAGGACAAAACGGATCTACTCAAACATCATAGGATAATCCATAGATCATTGGGAAATAATATATGGAGTTGAGCACCATGTTTGAGTAGAGATTACAGCGGGGGGAAGAGGTGTTACAATGCTGCATAGATGGGGAGAGAGTTGGTGTTGACGGTAGCAAGATTGTTGTTGTAGATCGTCGTCCCGATCATTGCCCCGGCGGCACTCCGGCGCCACCGGAAGCGAGGGGGAGATAGCCCCCCTCCTTCTTCTTCTTCCTTGGCCTCCTCCCTAGGTGGGAGAAGGGTTTCCCCTCTGGTTCTTGGTCTCCATGTCAGCGGAGGGGCGGGAGCCCCTCCGAGATTGGATCTCCCTCTCTGTTCTCTTCTATTTTGCGCTCCCCAGATCTGGCCAAAAACTGTTTCTTATATTTCGGGAGATCCGTAATTCCGATTCCACTGAGATTTTAAGACGATTTTTTTCCGGATATAAGCTTTCTTGCGCCCAAAGTAGAGCTCCAACCGATGTTCGAGGAGGGCACAAACCACCACCGCGCGCCAGGGGCCTCTGGCGCGCCCTGGTGTCTTGTGGGCTGTGTGGGCCTCCGTTTGCGGTGATTCCAACTCCCCAAAATCACATATATTCCAGAATAATTCTCCATAAATTTTTATCGCATTTGGATTTCGTTTGATATGGATACTCTGCGATACAAAAAACATGAAGAAAACAGGAAATTGGCACTGGATCAATAGGTTAGTCCAATAAATCATATAAAAGGTTGCCAAAAGTATGTAAAAGTTGTATAATATTGGCATGAAACAATAAAACAATTATAGATACGACGGAGACGTATCAGCATCCCCAAGCTTAATTCCCGCTCGTCCTCGAGCAGGTAAATGATAAAAAAGATAATTTTTGATGTGGAATGCTACCTAGCATAAACTTGATCATATGTCTAGTCATGGCATGAATATTAATACATAAGTGATTCAAAGCAATAGTCTATAATTTGACATAAAGACATCAATACTCAGGCATCCCAATAAACAATCATGTCTTTCAAAATATCAACGCTAAAGAAAGTTATCCCTACAAAATCATATAGTCTTGTCATGCTCTGTCTTCTTAACACAAAGTATTTATCATGCACAACCCCGATGACAGGCCGAGCAATTGGTTCATACTTTTTAATGCGCTTCAGCTTTATCAACTCTCACACAATACATGAGTGCAAGCCATAGATATAGCACTACGGGAGGAATAGAGTGTGATGATAGGGGTAAATATCGAGAAGACAAAAAAGTAAGAAAGTCTCACATCGATGCGGCTAACCAACGGGCTATGGAGATTCCCATCAATCGATATCAATACGAGGAGTAGGGATTGCCATGCAACGAATGCACTAAGAGCTATACGTGTATGAAAGCTCAGTATGAAAACTAAGTGGGTGTGTATCTAATCCTATAATGAAATATTCCCACTAGTATATGAAAGTGACAACATAGGAGACTCTCCAAATGAAAAACATGGTGCTACTTTGAAGCACAGGTGTGGTAAAGGATACTAACAATGCCCCTTCTCTCTTTTTATTATTTTTATTATTTTTCTTTTTTTCTTCTTTATTTCTTTCTTCTTTTTTCTTTTTTTATATTTTTTCTCTCATTGTCCAGAGTCTCATCCCAACTTGTGGGGGAATCATAGTCTCCATCATCCTTTCCTCACTAGGGCACTGCTCTAAAAATGATTAACGATGATCATCACACTTCTATTTACTCATAACTCAAAAGAAAATAAAAATTACAACTCGATACCTATGACAAAATATGACTCTATATGAATGCCTCTAGCATATACCAGGATGTGCAATGATCTAGCGTAACATGTATGAAAAATGATGAACGGTGGCTGAGCCACAACTACTATGTCAGCTATATGATCATGCAAAGCAATATGACAATGAATGCTCAAGTCATCAAATGGAAGTGGTGGAAGTTGCATGGGAATATATCTCGGAATGGCCATGGAAAAGCCATAATAGGTAGGTATGGTGGCAGTTTTGAGGAAGATATAACAAGGCTTATGTGTGATAGAGTGTATCATATCATGGGGTCTGGATGCACCTGCGAAGTTTGCACCATGTCTCGATGTGAGAAAGGGCAATGCACGGTACCGTAGAGGCTAGCAAATTGCGGTAAAGTAAGAGTGCGTATTGTAAGTGCATCTAGTGCCACCCCTAGTTGGTTTTGGAGTATTGACGACAAACATAGTTGAGGGACTAATGTGTTTGTGAGAATTGCAGGATAACACAGGTAGAAGTCCCTCATTGATTCGGTTTTCCTACCAGAGATGACCCCTAAAAATGTACGAAGACATTGATGTCAAAGGTGGTATATGAAGATATTCACATTGAAGACTATGACAAGAGAAGACATCGCATGAAGCCTATGGAGCTCAAAGACTTAGATCTTTCATAGTTCTTTTTCTTCCTCTTTGTTGAGTCATAGGAACCACCGTACTGTTAAGTGGGGTCCAAGAGAACCAGTCAGAATGACTGAAGTGCTGCCTAACCAAAACCTATGTCTTCGAGTGAAGACTATGAGAGCGAATCTTGTCCAGAGTCGGACAAGTTAGATTTGCTTGTAGCCCAAGTAAAGTTGCCGTGTGAGTTTGAAATCTGACCGTTGGTACACGTGTCAGTTCCTTAGTGACCCAAGGTCATTTCGGACAAATCAGGTCGGGTTGCCTAGTGGCTATAAATAGCCCACCCCCTACAACCATAAACGGTTGGCTGCTCAGAGTTAGTATACGGCTTTTGTCGTTTGAGAGCAACCCACCTCGAAGCTTTTGAGAGAGAATTCCTTGCGAGGATAAAGCCCTAACCACCCAGAGCCAAAGAGAATTAGGCATCACTTAAGTCTTCTTGTCTGTGTGATCTGAAGACTTATTACACTTGAGGACTGTGAATCCTCCAGCCGGTTAGGCGTCGCGTTCTGAGCATCCAAGAGACATTGTGGATTGCCGGTGAACGAAGTCTGTGAAGGTTTGGGAGTCTACCTTGAAGACTTACCAGAGTGATTGGGCGAGGTCTATGTGACCTTAGCTCAAGGGGAATACGGTGAGGACTGGGTGTCTTGAGCTGCGTGTTCAGGACTGGGTGTCCGGGACTGTGTGTCCTCAGGTTTAAATACCTAGCCGCCCTAACCAGACGTGCAGTTGTCACAGCAACTGGAACTGGTCCAACAAATCATTGTCTTCAACGAGTCACTGGTTTCATCCTTCCCTTCTCTTTACGTATTGTTACTCCTTGTGAAGTCATTGTATGATTGCACTATCTTTTATCTTCACTGAGTGACTGCGTGTTCTGTTTGGCTTCATAATATCTTCCTACCTGATCCTTACTACATTGCTGCTATTCGTCATTGTGCTTTCACTCTATTGAATACTTGACTATGGCTTGCCAAGTGTAGTCTATCTTCCGCTGCAGGGTAATAGGTTTATTTCTATCGTTTGTCTTCATAACTTCCACGTTTTGAAGACTTTCATAAAAATCGCCTATTCACCCCCCTCTAGTCGATATAACGCACTTTCAATTGGTATCAGAGCAAGGTACTCCCTTGTTCTGTGTGATTCGGTTTAACCACCTGGAGTTTTAGCTATGTCGACTGCAGGGATAATTAAAGTCTCCACTGCGTGCCCCGTCTTCGATGGAACTGAATATCCCTACTGGAAGAATAAGATGCGCATGCATCTTGAAGCCATTGATGTCGACCTATGGTATGTCGTCAAGAACGGCGTTCCCAAGGATGGAGAAGGTGTCAATGCTGCTGATGTCAAGAAGTTCGTTCAACTGGACTCTACTGCCAAGAATATCATCTGTGGTCATCTGACCAAAGGACAGTATGGCCGTGTGAGTGCTTTGGAAACATCTAAGCTGGTCTGGGACTGGCTCTCCAAGGTCAACGAAGGCGTCTCAACCCAGAGAGATCAGAGAATCAGTGTCCTTCGCAATCTCTTCAACCGCTTCAAGCGAAATGACAATGAGAATGTCCAGCTCACGTTTGATCGACTCACTGACATCACAAATGAGCTTCAAGCCCTCGGCGCTACTGAGATCACCAATTATGAAGTCGTCAAGACACTACTGAGATCACTTGACAGTTCATTTGACACCCTAGCCCTGATGATTCAAGAATGACCTGATTTCAAGACACTCGATCCGTCCGACATACTTGAGAGGCTCAACACACATGAGTTTCAGCTTTCTGAGAAAAGAGATATCTACGGTCCAAACTATGGGCGAACTCGTGCCTTGAAGGCAAAAGCTGTCTCCTCATCTGAAGAAGAATCTAACAGCAGTTCTGATGATCCTGAAGACATTGGAAGGGAACTTGCTATGCTTGCGAAGAAGTTCCAAAAATTCACCAAGAAGAAAGGCTTCATAAAGTCTTTCCGATCAAGCTCAAGGAATGATGAAGCTTCTGCTCACGACTACAAGAAGAAAACATGTCACAAGTGCAAGAAACCTGGCCACTTCATCTCTGAGTGTCCGCAGTGGGACAATGAGAACAAAAAGAAGAAGAAGAGCAAGGAATATGACTCTGACGACAAGAAGAAGAAGAAATACTCAAAGTCTTCTTCCAAGTCTTCCTCAAAGTCTTCATCACACAAGAAGAGCTCATCTGGCAAGGCACGTGCGTTTGTTGGCAAGGAAATGGATTCAGAGGAGGAGTCCGCTTTTGAGGAGGCGGAGGTGGAGTCTGAGGAGGAGTCCGATTCTGGCGTCGCAAGTCTGGCTACAGCATACGTTGCGAAGTCCATCTTCAACACTGAAGACAATTCATTCATCACCGACACCGATGCAAATGACAAGGACTACTCCGCTTCTACCTTCTACTTCATGGCACGCGGTGCCAAGGTAAACACACGCACTACTCAGTATCAAACATCTAGTGACGATGACTCTGATTATGGTTCAAAACCCAGCTACAAAACACTTGCTAAAATTGCAACTGAACAACAGAAATCCATGGAACATATTCAAAAACTGTTAGACAGAAGCGATGATCTGTTAGGTGCTGAAATGACTCGGTCTGAGCCCTTAATTGAAGACATAAAAAATCTTCACGTTAAGTATGAGGAACTTGAAAGTCGTCATGAAACGCTCTCAACAACTCATGAAAAGCTTTCCTATGATTATCTTCAAAGGAAGCAAGATCTTGAGAAATTGAGAGCGGCTCATGAAGATCTTCAAAAGGAAAACGAGTCACTTCGCGCCGAACAGATCAGCTCCGCTCAGGAAGGATTTGAACCACCATGTCTTAAAAGCATTGAGCGTGATAATGCTACTACTGTTGCTGAATGTTCTACTGCTGCTACTGTTGCAATATCTTCAACTGTTGATGTGGGAACTAACCCCTCTGCTGAGGATTCCACTGCTATTGCTGATGAGAATGCTAGGTTGAAGACATTGCTTGAAACAGGGATGTACAAAAGTCTTAAAGGGCATCAGACACTATGTGATGTCCTCAAAAAGTAGATCTTGAACCGAAACCCGACGAAAGAGGGTGTTGGGTTCGTAAGGAAAATGAATGTTGATGGCTTTTACTGGAAACCTGAGCAGTACCCCAAAACCACATGGGTTGCTGTAAAGGAATTTTCAGCAGATCCATCCACTCTATCTGGGTTCACTTGTGCAAACCCCATTGTCATTGATGAATCCTTTGATGCAAACCATAAACTGTTTAAGAATCAGAACGGTGAAGTGTTTGCCAGGTACATTGGTACTAACTGCTGGAATGGACCGCCTATGAAGAAGATCTGGGTTCCGAAAAAGTGTCTGGTGAATCTTCCTGTGAATGTCATCATGACACCTCACGTGAAGAAGACAAACCTCAGACCAAAGGCTTCATACGGTCCAAAGGCTTCATACAGACAGAGGACTCACCTGAGTCACACTAACGCAAATGTTTTGCAGGGAAACCATACTCAGGCCTATGAATATGAGAGCGGTTCATCAAACCGCCATGTTCATAAGACCAAGAACTATTCTGCTTATTCTTATGAGTACTATTGTCCGCCTGCAAGACTGTTTGCTAGGGCTCCAAAGCCAAAGTTCTCAGATGCTGCACTTAGACTTATTGCTTCTAAGCCACCCTTGAAGATGTGGGTGGCTAAGAAAGCTTAACTCTCTTTTGCAGGGAAAGGTCTCCAGCAGAAAACCAAAATCGTCTGACGCTATTGCTGGGGACCTTAAACATCTTGTAGGGCGCAAGATCAAATGCCCGAATGGTCTTACTATGTACTTCGTTCATAAATCGCTTGCTACTCTCCCTATCAGTCCTAATCTGGATCTAAGCTTTCATAACCCACTGGTTCGTCAAATGTTTTTGCTTCACAATTCTCTTCGTGAAGCCTATCCCCCTAACTGCACTGTAGGGTACGACACCAGCGTCTTCAGAATGGATTATTGATAGTGGGTGTACAAATCACATGACTGGCAAAAGAAGCCTTCTTATGGACTCAACCTTACGTCCATCCGACAAGAGTCACATCACATTTGCTGACACTGGTAAAACTAAGGTATTGGGTCTAAGTAGAGTTGCAATCTCAAAGGATCAACACATGGATAAAGTCATGCTTGTTGAATCCCTTGGCTTCAACTCAATGTCTGTCTCAATGCTTTGCGATTTAAACATGATCGTAATATTTGGAAAATATCGTTGCCTTGTACTAATGGAATCTGACAAGTCTCTAGTATTTGAAGGGTATCGAAAAGATGATTTGTACGTGGTAGATTTTTCGGCAGGACCACAGCTTGCCGTATGTCTTCTAGCAAAAGCTTCAGAATGCTGGCTCTGGCATCGGAGGCTTGGGCATGCTGGCATGAGGAACCTCCACACCCTTGCAAAGAAGAAGCATGTCATAGGCATCGAGGGCGTCAAGTTCAAGAAAGATCACTTATGCGGTGCCTATGAGGAAGGAAAGATGACGAGGGCCAAACATCCCTCGAAGACAATCATGACTACTACTCGACCCTTCGAACTGCTTCACATGGATCTTTTCGGTCCCACTCATTACTCAACTCTTACTACCACTGCTTGTCTCTATGGCTTTGTCATTGTTGATGATTATTCTAGATATACTTGGGTGCACATAATCCTTTACAAGACTGAAGTGCAGGATGTCTTCAGACGCTTCACCAATCGAGCAATGAACAACTATGGCGCCAAGATAAAGCATATCAGAAGTGACAATGGCACTGAATTCAAGAACACTGGCCTTGATACATATCTTGATACCTTGGGCATCACACATGAATTCTCAGCCCCGTACACGCCACAGCAGAATGGCGTCGTCGAAAGCAAGAACAGAACACTCATTGAGATGGCCAGAACGATGCTAGATGAATACAAGACTCCAAGAAAATTCTGGCC
This sequence comes from Triticum urartu, assembly GCF_003073215.2. Taxonomy (NCBI): domain Eukaryota; kingdom Viridiplantae; phylum Streptophyta; class Magnoliopsida; order Poales; family Poaceae; genus Triticum; species Triticum urartu. The sequence goes on along the minus strand of NC_053028.1, from coordinate 204,134,089 downwards.
TGAAGCCATTGATACTGCATGCCATACAATCAATCGTGTTTATCTTCACAAGCTTTTGAACAAGACATCTTATGAGCTCCTTACTGGCAAGAAGCCAAATGTCAGTTACTTCAGAGTATTTGGCGCCAGGTGCTGGATCAAGGACCCACATCACACCTCAAAGTTTGCACCAAAAGCACATGAGGGTTTTATGCTTGGATATGGAAAGGATTCGCACTCCTATAGAGTCTTCAATCTCTTTCATTATAAAGTGGTTGAAACAGTGGATGTGCAGTTCGATGAGACCAACGGTTCACAAAGAGAGCACCTGCCAAATGTGCTAGATGAAGTTCCATCCAGTCAATCAATCAAGCTAATGGGAACTGGAGAAATTATACCTTCTAAAGCTCATCCCGAAGAAGAACTTATCATCTCAGCACCTGATCAACCTGAAGACAATGCTCAGCCTGAAGACATTCCCTCTAACAACGACAATGATTAGCAAGAGCAAAATCTTCGCCCTATACATCCTCGTGTTGCCAATGAAGTGCAGGTTGAAAGAATAATTGATAGCATCAATGCACCCGGTCCACTCACTCGTTCAAGGGCAACTCAGCTAGCAAATTTCTGTGGGCACTTCGCATTCGTCTCAATAACAGAACCCAAGAAAGTTGAAGAAGCCTTCATAGAACCTGAATGGATTCAAGCTATGCAAGAAGAGCTTCAACAGTTTGAGCTGAATAATGTATGGGAACTGGTTAAGCGTCCCGATCCTCAGAAGCACAACATAATAGGCACAAAATGGATATACCGCAACAAACAAGATGAGCACGGTCAAGTTGTCAGAAACAAAGCTCGTCTCGTTGCTCAAGGATATACTCAAGTGGAAGGCATTGACTTTGATGAAACATTTGCTCCTGTGGCTAGACTTGAAGCCATACGCATACTGCTGGCCTATGCAAATCATCACAACATACTTCTTTATCAAATGGATGTGAAGAGCGCCTTTCTCAATGGCAAGATTGAAGAAGAAGTGTATGTTGCACAACCACCTGGCTTTGAAGATCCAAAACATCCTGACATGGTATACAAGCTCAACAAGGCACTGTATGGCCTCAACCAAGCCCCTCGGGCCTGGTATGACACACTCAAATACTTCCTGAAGAGCAAAGGCTTCATACCTGGTTCCCTCGACCCCACTCTCGTCACGAAGACATATGATGGTGAACTGTTTGTGTGCCAAATATATGTGGATGACATTATCTTCGGGTGCACCAATCAAAAGTACAGTGAAGAGTTTGGATTTATGATGCAAGAGCAATATCAAATGTCTATGATGGGAGAGCTGAAGTTCTTTCTCGGTCTTCAAATACGACAGCAACGCAATAGCATCTTCATATCTCAAGAGAAGTATCTCAAAGATTGCCTGAAGAAGTTCGGTATGCAAGACTGCAAAGGCTTCATGACGCCAATGCCAGCCAAGCATCATCTGGGTCCTGACGACAATGGTAAAGAGTTCGATCAAAAGGTATACCGCTTCATGATTGGTTCTTTACTTTATCTATGTGCATCTAGGCCAGATATTATGCTTAGTGTTTGCATGTGTGCTCGATTCCAAGTGGCACCAAAGGAGTCGCATCACTTAGCTGTGAAGCGAATTCTTCGATATTTGGCTCACACCCCAACTCTAGGATTATGGTATCCAAAGGGCTCAGAGTTTGATCTGGTTGGATTCTTGGATGCTGATTATGCTGGTGACAAAGTGGATCGCAAGTCTACATCAGGCACATGTCATTTTCTGGGACGATCACTTGTATGTTGGTCTTCAAAGAAGCAGAACTGTGTATCTCTCTCCACTGCTGAATCTGAATACATTGCTGCTGGATCTTGCTGCTCTCAGCTTCTGTGGATGAAGCAAACACTCAAGGACTATGGCATTCATCTGAAGCAAGTGCCACTCTACTGCGACAACGAAAGCGCCATCAAGATTGCCAACAACCTAGTTCAGCACTCGAAGACAAAGCACATTGAAATTCGTCATCACTTTCTCAAAGATCATGTTGTGAAGGAAAATATTGATATCATACACGTCAACACTGAAGAGAAATTGGCAGATATCTTCACCAAGCCCTTGGATGAGAAGAGATTTTGCAAGTTACGGTGTGAGCTAAATATCCTGGAATCCTCAAATGTCCTGTGATCAGGCACACATCCTTACCCTTATGCATATTGATGACTTAGATGTGCAACACACGAAGTAAAGTATATCTTCAATCAATGAAGACATACATTCTAAGTGTGAATACATTAATGTGGAATTTGACTTCGGAGCGCCACGATAATTGTGCTCCGTGTCTGGGTCTAATACTTCCTATATGGTGGGTAACGCCACCACCAAATGTTCTATTTGAAGTGTTTCACTCATGGCGTTACCTTGCTATGTCTTCACATTTGGTTTGGCTTCAATTTCAACATGTTTTCATGATGATCTTCACTATGTTGATTATATACATATATACTAGTGTTCTGTCCTCTACAGCATTCACTTATAGCTATGTCTTCTTGTTGAATCTTTTGAACTAAGTGAATGTGATCGGACCCTAACCTCTCTGTGCTTTCTATCTCAAACTCTATCTCTCCAAATCATATGCATTCTATTGAAACTATCGAATGTCTTCTCTGCGTCCTTGTCAGCAGAAGATACAGAGACAAACCTTAAGTCCGCTTTCAATGCTCATTCCTCCACATGAAACCCGGAGAAGTAGGAACGTCCACCCGACAATCCAGGCGTGCATGGGACGTGGAACAAACCCCAAAATTCTGCATGATGGCCACGTGTTCCTTAGATGCGAATTGCCAGGGGCACCTGTGTAATAACGCAGTGCCGCCCTTGTACCTATAAATACACACTTCACAGCGGTCATTATCTCTTCTTCCACTCTCGCACGAACCCTAGCGCCACCGCTAGCCCTCGACGACGCCGGCGACGAAGCACTTCGCTGCCGCAACCTCTCCGACGCCGTCTTCACGCCGACCGCGGACATCGTCCTCTCCGCTGTCGCCGTAGGTGCCCTCCGTCGCCAAGTTAGGGCACGGAAGATCGAACTACTCGGCCTCCTCTTCCACTCCGTCTAGCAGTTCTTAGTGTGGTAAATAAAACTTCCTTTTTATGGCACCGTTGATCCTATGGCTTTGTCAGTTTCTACCACAAGCAGTTTCTATTCACACAAGTTAGATCTCTCTCATACTACATCTCATAACATGCCTAGTATATTCACTTATGCTTCACAAAGTAGTTAGATTCCTCACTTGTACTGATCTCTGGATTCGTACAAATCTGGAACCAACTCCTTATCTATGAGTGAATGTCTTCGCACGATGAGGTCAATGTCTTCTAAACTGATTAATATTCAAAATCTTCTAAGAATGCATATGACCTCTTCCCCTTCCCTCGCACCTTAATGCTGTCACAGGTACATGTCCGTGGGAGAATCCCTTGGTTCTCATAGTCTGCATTCATTTGCAGAATTCTTACAGCATCATATCAATTCTCCCGAAGCCAGTTCCTGTCTGTCCAGCAAGCGAAAGCCCATGAAGCCTTTGAACGTATTGAAGCCTTTCAGTTTAAAGTTCATGGCTTCAGAGAAATCAGCAAGGAAGGGTGGCAGAAAGCGTCATGGAGAAACATCAAGAGATCTGCCAGATGACCTCTCAGAACTGTACAAGATAGATCCTGAAGAGGATTACAATCAGCGCAAAACACGAATCCAATGGATTCGACGCTATTGGGCAGAATAGTGGTTCAAGTACAGATTTATGACAAAGGAATATGCTGAAAAGAATGCCATCAAGCGACCATGGGGAGACATCCTCTACAAAAATCTTCAACCCAGGACCAGAGATGAAGCCATTGAACAAGGCTTCTATCCCTGCATGGTCCGTGGACCATAGCCTACAGATGCTGACCCATCGTCACTGCTATGGTGTCGTGACGACATTCTGTTCAAGCGCAACTTTCAGTTTGCCCAGAACTCAGCGAAGCAGAACAAGAAGACATTAGGACTAGACTTCAACCCTGGTCCTTCTGCTCCAAGGGCTGACGGCACCCGTGATGCAGAACCCAATGTCGTCGGTCCTTTCTACAACCTTGAAGGTCTCATCACCCATATCTTGGTTCAAGGGACAGCCGTGAATGAGCCTACAGCTGACGCTGAATCAGATGATGCGCCTGCAGCGCTGAAGCCAAAGAAGTTGAAGAAGCCTAAAGCTTCAAAGCCTGCCCCTTCACCAAAAATCTCACGAGCGAAGCCACTGGCAACTGCACCTCCTGAAGACAGTGTGCAGTCTGAAGATTTGTCACGCATCTCCAAGCCCCAGAAGGTCAAGATGCCTCTGCCACACACCGGCCAAGAGCTAACTGCTGCTGCCATTCTGCGCAATGATGCCATTGATCTGTCAAGTGATGAAGATCTTGCAGATAACGCTCTTGAGCAACTCATCAAGAGCAAAGAAGAAGCAGAAATCTTCAATGATCTGCCTCTCTTTGATGTAACAATCATCCACAACTTCATTGATGAATGGTTTGACACGCCAAACATCAGCTTCAACGATCTACAACTACCCATTGGCCTCAGTGTCGCCTTCCATGGCGCCATTGCTTCAGAGTTAGCCATCGCCCAGCGCATTGTTGAACTGAAGCAGAAGATTGACTTTGAGAAATCTCAGTTCAAGAAGCAAATGGCCAAGCTCAGCGTGCAAGACATGAAGAACTTCAAGATTATGCTGCACGAGCTCAAGGAAGCCTTTCTAAAGAAACGTGCAGAAGCTCAGGGTTCTCGTGAGCGCATGAAGGTCTTGGCTGATAGGTGTGTGCAAGCCTACAATGAGGTTCAGAAGCGCAAGGCCCTTGGGCGTCCTAGCATCGACCCCAGGATGGCTGCCAGGAAGACGAAGAAGCCTGCTATGGCTGAACCCGAAGCACCAAGGCAGGAAGCAGAACCCCTTGTCTTCCCAACTAGCATGACTGGCCCGAAGCCAAAGGCCAGGTCAACCGCTTCAGAACTGAAGAAGACCAGAACTGCTGAGGCTGAAGCAAGGAAGACAAAACATCCTGAAGCCTCTGCTACTGCCCCCGCCAAGAAGAAAAGAAAGACCAAGAAGGAACGGGCTGCTCCCACAGAGCCCTTGATTGTTGAACCCATTTCCATGGTTCACCTCGACGCCGATCCACAAGAACGTCAACTAACTGTCCATGAGCCTGCTTTCACAGAGGCTCATGAAGCTGAAGACTTTCCAGCAGCTGATCCCATCACTGCTGAAGACATTGGTCACCATGACCAAGTTGAAGATGATGTAGCCCTTCCTCAGCTAGAGCACCAACAGGTATCATCGCCTGTGCTCACACACAGCGAACTCATCTGCATTGGTCGTCCACTGACGTCAAATGCACAGGATGCTTCATGGGCGGATCGCCCACAAGAGGAAGAAGACTTTGAGGCCCAGCCAACAGCAACTCCACAGGCGTCACCCGCGTTGCGTAGGCTTCGCAAAGGTCCAAGGCCTCAAGTCTCTGCTGAAGACAATCCGGCTGCATCAGCCGCTGAAGAAGAAGTCCCACAAGTTGCCACTCCCCTGTCCCACCAAGAAGCGGTTCTCAAGGAGAACGTGATCGTGACCGACCCTCCTGCTCGTCAAGTGGAGGTTGAACATCTTGAGGCTGCCACCACCAACACCACTAAAGCCACTGACGCTGTCATGGCTGAAACTAATGTGGAGCCCTCACCAACAAAAGCACCAGAAGTCAGCGAAGCCACTGATCCCGCCGCTTCTGTTCCTGCGTCTGCTGCCAGTCCCTAGTTCGACTATCATGTTGAGCACAGGCCTCAGGTGCAGAAGCCAATCCCAAGATTGCCAAGGTTCCCAGGTCCTGCATCAGCACCTGGCTCCTTCAATATCAATGGCTTCAGAGCAGACAACACATTCTTCAATAGCTCCAGGAACCCCTACTCAAGGGAAAGAATATCATCTGATCGGTTCTGGAGTTATCCGCAGCGAAGCTATTACTCATGCGTTCTTTACAACCAAGGTCGCATCTTCCCACACAAGCGCCTTGACATTGAAGCAATAGCTGGTCTGCCCTGTCTGGAAGAAGCTCTGGATTGCTTCAAAGAGGTTGGACTGCTGTCGTTCGTCACTGACCAAGAGCATTGGAATGAAGAGTTGCTGCTCCAATTCTATGCCACACTTCACATCCGCGGGTATAGCAAAGATCCAAAGACTTGGGTCCTGGAGTGGATGCCAGGAAACGTTCATCACGAAGCCAAAGCCTTTGACATCATTGAGCTCACTGGTTTTCCCACTCCTGGCGATCTCTACGAGCATGGCTGTCAGCTTCATAGTGAAGCTATTGAAAGCATCTTTCAGAAGACCGAACCTAATATGAGTCAGATGCTCACTATGATGAAGCCATTGCCCCAAGATGCTGCTTATCCCACGGATTTCTTTGTTGAAGACCTTGAGTATCTGGCAAGAACCATTTATCACATCATAAGGCGAACTCTCTGGCCAATCAAAGGACATTCTCCCCATGCCAAGCTGGAAGGTGTAATGAAGACTTTGGTCTTCTACATTCTTCATGGAAAATGCTTCAATACACAGGATTTCTTCATTCGCCAACTTGCTGCATCTAGCTCTGATCTGTTTGGTTTGAAGTTCTACGCCCCTTGGGTGATGCGGCTGATCAAACTTCACTCCGCTATCTCATATCAGCCCTCTGCCCGCAATCATCGGATCTTTTTGCCTGATGTGGATATGTCTATTGAAGCCATCTATCCTGAGCCTGCCAAGGAACCTCTAAGTCTTCAGAATGCAGAGCATCAAAGTTTTTCTCAAAACGTTGAAGGCGTTGAAGCCGTAACTCGTGTGTATCCTTTGGCTGGCACTACACGTGCACCGCATCCTGCTCTCACTGAAGCCACTGACAGTACAACTGCTCCACGACCCAAGAGGTGCACTCGTGTTCTCAATGGCTGAGAGCTTCTTGTGGCTCTTCATCAGAAACAGGATAGGCATCATGACTGGCTGAAGCGTCAAATGCAAAGCCTCTTGGTGGATGTTAATCGCATTCACAATCTTGCCACCAAGAATGCTTTTGTTGCCCATGAAACCTCTCGCCGCACATGGAAAGGGCTGACGCTGATGTGTTCTGAAGATGATCTTCAAGAGGACGGCTTCTCTGAGCGATTCAAGTTTGACTCCACACCTCCTCGAAGGGCAGTGTTGCGACGAACCCCATCCCTTGAAGACTCTGAGTTCTCTTCCTCTGCTGCAACTGTGAATGCCAGAGTGATCGAGGATGAAGACGATGCTACTTCACCGCCACCACCTTCAGCACGCTTCGACTCTGCTCCAAGCTCTTCTGCACCGCCAAACACCACCAACGACCCTGCTGCTTCACCTACTCTTCATGGGAACGAGTAGATGCTCTATGTCTTCAAACCTTTTTGGTCCTTACTGACAAAAGGGGGAGAAGCATATGAGTTTTATAGTCTTCAAGCGGGTCCATATGGGCGGGCGCTTTATATTTTGCTTCGTGCTTACAACTCTCGTTTTTCTACATTTGGTTCTTTGAGTTGTAACACTTAAATTCGATGGTCGTCTGCTACTTATTTGCCACCTTGTGTCGCGATGATAAATTCCGCATGTGCGATGATAAGTTCCGCACTTAGATCATTCTGCAGACGTCCATTTTCCATTATGCATGTCATTATCTTCACATACTTTCTCATGCATAGTGGATTGTCATCATAAGTTGAAGTGGATCTCCACAAGTACAACCTGCCATGTGCATTTGCATTCCAAAAGCAAATTACTTATATGCACATCTTCAGGGGGAGCCCTTGCAACTTATGAAAACAATTCCTTATCCTTTACAATTTCATAGACTATATTCCCCGTTGAAAACTTCAACTAGTTTGTCATCAATCACAAAAAAGGGGGAGATTGTAAGTGCATCTAGTGCCACCCCTAGTTGGTTTTGGAGTATTGACGACAAACCTAGTTGAGGGACTAATGTGTTTCTGAGAATTGCAGGATAACATAGGTAGAAGTCCCTCATTGATTCGGTTTTCCTACCAGAGATGACCCCTAAAAATGTATGAAGACATTGAAATCAAAGGTGGTATATGAAGATATTCACATTAAAGACTATGACAAGAGAAGACATCGCATGAAGCCTATAGAGCTCGAAGACTTAGATCTTTCGTAGTTCTTTTTCTTCCTCTTTGTTGAGTCATAGGAACCACCATACTGTTAAGTGGGGTCCAAGAGAACCAGTCAGAATGACTGAAGTGATGCTTAAACAAAACCTATGTCTTCGAGTGAAGACTTTGAGAACGAATCTTGTCCAGAGTCGGACAAGTCAGCTTTGCTTGTAGCCCAAGTAAAGTTGCCGTGTGAGTTTGAAATCTGACCGTTGGAACACATGTCAGTTCCTTAGTGACCCAGGGTCATTTCGGACAAATCAGGTCGGGTTGCCAAGTGGCTATAAATAGCCCACCCCCTACAACCATAAACGGTTGGCTGCTCAGATTCAGAGTACGACTTTTGTCATTTGAGAGCAACCCACCTCGAAGCCTTTGAGAGAGAATTCCTTGCGAGGATAAAGCCCTAACCACCCAGAGCCAAAGAGAATTAGGCATCACTTTAGTCTTCTTGTCTGTGTGATCTGAAGACTTATTACACTTGAGGACTGTGAATCCTCCAGCCGGTTAGGCGTCGCGTTCTGAGCATCCAAGAGACATTGTGGATTGCCGGTGAACGAAGTCTGTGAAGGTTTGGGAGTCTACCTTGAAGACTTACCAGAGTGATTGGGCGAGGTCTGTGTGACCTTAGCTCAAGGGGAATACGGTGAGGACTGGGTGTCCTGAGCTGCGTGTTCAGGACTGGGTGTCCGGGACTGTGTATCCTCAGGTTTAAATACCTAGCCGCCCTAACCAGACGTACAGTTGTCACAGCAACTGGAACTGGTCCAACAAATCATTGTCTTCAACGTGTCACTGGTTTCAACCTTTCCTTCCCTTTACTTACTGTTGGTCCTTCTGAAGTCATTTTATGATTGCACTATCCTTTATCTTCACTGAGTGACTGCGTTTTCTGTTTGGCTTCATAATATCTTCCTACCTGATCCTTACTACATTGCTGCTATTAGTCATTGTGCTTTCACTCCATTGAATACTTGACTATGGCTTGCCTAGTGTAGTCTACCTTCCGCTGCAGGGTAATAGGTTTATTTCTATCATTTGTCTTCATAACTTCCATGTTTTGAAGACTTTCATAAAAATCGCCTATTCACCCCCCCTCTAGTCGATATAACGCACTTTCAACTTCGGAGCGCCACGATAATTGTGCGCCGTGTCTGGGTCTAATACTTCCTATACCGTGGGTAACGCCACCACCAAATGTTCTGTTTGAAGTGTTTCACTCAAGGCATTACATTTGCTATGTCTTCACATTTGGTATTGGCTTCAATCTCAACATATCTTCATGATTGTCTTCACTATGTTGATTATATAGATATATATATATATACTAGTGTTCTGTCCTCTACAGCATTCACTTATAGCTATGTCTTCTTGTTGAATCTTTTGAACTAAGTGAATGTGATCGGACCCTAACCTCTCTATGCTTTCTATCTCAAACTCTATCTCTTCAAATCATATGCATTCTATTGAAACTGTCGAATGTCTTCTCTGCGTCCTTGTCAGCAGAAGATACAGAGACAACCATTAAGTTCGTTTTCAATGCTCATTCCTCCACCTGAAACCCGGAGAAGTGGGAACGACCACCCGACAATCCAGGCGTGCGTGGGACGTGGAACAAACCCCAATATCCTGCATGATGGCCACGTGTTCCTCAGATGCGAATTGCCAGGGGCACCTGTGTAATAACGCAGTGCCGCCCCTGTACCTATAAATACACACCTCAAAGTAGTCATTATCTCTTCTTCCACTCTCGCACGAACCCTAGCGCCACCGCTAGCCCTCGACGACGCCGGCGGCGAAGCGCTTCGCTGCCGAACCTCTCCGACGCCGTCTTCACGCTGACCGCGGACATCGTCTTCTCCGCCGTCGCCGTAGGTGTCCTCCGTCGCAAACTTACGGCACGGAGGATCGAGCTGCTCGGCCTCCTCTTCCACTCCGTCTAGCAGTTCTTTGTGTGGTAAATAAAACCTCCTTTTTACGGCCTCTTTGATCCTATAGCTTTATCACTTTCTACCACAAGCAGTTTCTATTCACACAAGTTGGATCTCTTTCATACTACATCTCATAACATGCCTAGTATATTCACTTATGCTTCACAAAGTAGTTAGATTCCTCACTTGTACTGATCCGTGGATTCGTACAAATCTGGAACCAACTCCTTATCTATGAGTGAATGTCTTCGCACGATGAGGTCAATGTCTTCTAAACTGATTTATCTTCAAAATCTTCTGAGAATGCATATGACCTCTTCCCCTTCCCTCGCACCTTAATGCTGTCACAGGTACATTTCCGTAGGAGAATCCCTTGGATCTCATAGTCTGCATTCATTTGCAGAATTCTTACAGCATCACATAAATTCTCCCGAAGCCAGTTCCTGTCTGTCCAGCAAGCGAAAACCTTTGAAGCCTTTGAACATATTGAAGCCTTTCAGATTAAGGTTCATGGCTTCAGAAAAATCAGCAAGGAAGGGTGGTAGAAAGCGTCGAGCAGAAACATTAAGAGATCTGCCCGATGACCTCTCAGAGCTGTACAAGACAGATCCTGAAAAGGATTACAATCAGCGCAAGACGCGAATCCAATGGATTCGACGCTATTGGGCAGAACAATGGTTCAAGTACAGATTTGTAACCAAGGAATATGCTGAAAAGAATGCCATCAAGCGACCATTGGGAGACATCCTCTACAAAAATCATCAACCCAGGACCAGAGATGAAGCCATTGAACAAGGCTTCTATCCCTGCATGGTCTGTGGACCACAGCCTGCGGATGCTGACCCATCGTCCCTGCTATGGTGTCGTGACGACAATCTGTTTAAGCGCAACTTCCAGTTTGCCCAGAACTCAGCGAAGCAGAACAAGAAGACTTTGGGTTTAGATTTCAACCCTGGTCCCTCTGCTCCCCGTGCCGATGGAACTCGCGAAGCTGAACCCAATCTTCTTGGCCCCTTCTACAATCTTGAAGGCCTCATCACTCACATCGTGGTTCAAGGGACAGCCGTGAATGAGCCTGCAGATGACGCTGAATCAGATGAAGCGCCTGCAGCGCCGAAGCCAAAGAAGCTGAAGCAGCCAAAAGCTTCAAAACCTGCCCCTTCACCAAAAATCTCACGAGCGAAGCCACTGGCAACTACACCTCCTGAAGACAGTGTGCAGTCTGAAGATTTGTCACGCATCTCCATGCCACAGAAGGTCAAGATGCCTCTGCCACACACCGGACAAGAACTGACAGGTGTTGTTGTTCTGCGTAATGATGCCATTGATCTGTCCAGCGATGAAGATCTTGCAGATGACGCTCTTGAGCAACTGATCAAGAGCAAAGAAGAAGCAGAAATCTTCAATAATCTGCCTCTCTTTGACGTGGCAATCATCCATAACTTCATTGATGAATGGTTTGACACGCCCAACATCAGCTTCGACGATCTGCAACTTCCCATTGGCCTCAGTGTCGCCTTCGATGGCGCCATTGCTTCAGAGTTAGCTATCGCCCAGCGCATTGTTGAACCAAAGCAGAAGATTGACTTTGAGAAATCTCAGTTCAAGAAGCATATGGCCAAGCTCAGCGTGCAAGAGGTGAAGAACTTCAAGATTATGCTGCACGAGCTCAAGGAAGCCTTTCTCACGAAACGTGCAGAAGCTCAGGGTTCTCGTGAGCGCATGAAGGTTCTGGCTGACAGGTGTGTGCAAGCCTACAATGAGGCTGAGAAGCGCAAGGCCCTTGGGCGTCCTGGCATCGACCCCAGGATGGCTCCAAAGAAGAAGAAGAAGCCCGCTACGGCTGAACCCGACACACCAAGGCAGGAAGCAGATCCCATTGTCTTCCCAACTAGCATGACTGGCTCGAAGCCAAAAGCCCGGTCAACCGCTTCAGAGCTGAAGAAGACTAGGACTGCTGAAGCTGAAGCCAGGAAGAGGAAACATCCTGAAGCCTCTCCTACTGCCCCCTCCAAGAAGAAGAGGAAGACCAAGAAAGATCGGGCTGCTCACACAGAGCCTTTGATTGTTGAACCCATTTCCATGGTTCGTCCTGACGCTGAACGCCAACTGACAATCCATGAGCCTGCTTTCACAGAGGCTCATGAAGCTGAAGACTTTCCAGCAGCTGATCCCATCGTTGCTGAAGACATTGGTCACCATGACCATGTTGAAGATGATGTAGTCCTTCCTCAGCTCGAGCACCAACAGGTATCATCACCTGTGCTAATGCACAGCGAACTCATCAGCATTGGTCGTCCTCTGACGCCAATTGCTCAGGATGCTTCATGAGTTGATCGCCCACAAGAGGAAGAGGACTTTGAGGCCCAGCCAACACCAACTCCACATGTGTCGCCCGCGTTGCGCAGGCTTCGTACAGGTCCAAGGCCTCCAGTCTCTCCGTCTGAAGCTAAAACTGCTGAAGACATTCCGGCTGCATCAGCCGATGAAGAAGAAACCCCACAAGCTGCTACTCCCCTGTCCCACCAAGAAGCGGTTCTCAAGGAGAACGTGATCGTGACCGACCCTCCTGCTCGTCAAGTGGAGGTTGAACATCTTGAGGCTGCCACCACCAACACCACTAAAGCCACTGACGCTGTCATGGCTGAAACTAATGTGGAGCCCTCACCAACAAAAGCACCAGAAGTCAGCGAAGCCACTGATCCCGCCGCTTCTGTTCCTGCGTCTGCTGCCAGTCCCTAGTTCGACTATCATGTTGAGCACAGGCCTCAGGTGCAGAAGCCAATCCCAAGATTGCCAAGGTTCCCAGGTCCTGCATCAGCACCTGGCTCCTTCAATATCAATGGCTTCAGAGCAGACAACACATTCTTCAATAGCTCCAGGAACCCCTACTCAAGGGAAAGAATATCATCTGATCGGTTCTGGAGTTATCCGCAGCGAAGCTATTACTCCTGCATTCTTTACAATCAAGGTCGCAACTTCCCACACAAGCGTCTTGACATTGAAGCAATAGCTGGTCTGCCCTGTCTGGAAGAGGCTCTGGATTGCTTCAAAGAGGTTGAATTGCTGCCATTCGTCACTGACCAAGAGCATTGGAATGAAGAGTTGCTGCTCCAATTCTATGCCACACTTCACATCTGCGGGTATAACAGAGATCCGAAGACTTGGGTCCTGGAGTGGATGACAGGAAATGTTCATCACGAAGCAAAAGCCATTGACATCATTGAGCTCACTGGTCTACCCACTCCTAGCGATCTCTACGAATCTGGCTGTCAACTTCATAGTGAAGCTGTGGAGAGCATCTTTCAGAAGCCTGAACCTAACATGAGTCAGATGCTCAGTATGATGAAGCCATTGCCCCAAGATGCTGCATATCAAAGAGTTCTTTGTTGAAGACCTAGAGTATCTGCCAAGAACTATTTATCACATCATAAGGCGAACTCTCTGGCCCATCAAAGGGCACTCTCCACAGGCCAAGCTGGAAGGTGCAATGAAGACTTTGGTCTTCTATATTCTTCATGGCAAATGCTTCAATGCGCAGGACTTCTTCATTCGCCAACTTGCTGCATCAGGCTCTGATCTGTTTGGCTTGAAGTTCTATGCCCCATGGGTAATGCGGCTGATCAAACTTCACTCCGCTATCTCATATCAGCCATCTGCTCGCAATCATCGGATCTTTCTGCCTGATGTGGATATGTCTATTGAAGCCATCTATCCTGAGCCTGCCAAGGAACCTCTAAGTCTTCAGAATGCAGAGCATCAAAGTTTTTCTCAGAACATTGAAGGAGTTGAAGCCGTCACTCGTGTGTATCCCTTGGCTGGCACTACACGTGCACCACATCCTGCTCTTACTGAAGCCACTGATAGCACAATTGCCCAGTGACCCAAGAAGCGCACCCATGTTCTCAATGACCGAGAGCTTCTTGTGGCTCTTCATCAAAAATAGGATAGGCATCATGACTGGCTCAAGCATCAAATGCAAAGCCTCTTGGTGGATGTCAACCACATTCGCAATCTTGCCACCAAGAATGCTTTTGTTGCCCATAAAACCTCTCGACGCACATGGAAAGGGCTCACGTTGATGTGTTCTGAAGATGATCTTCAACAGGATGGCTTCTCTGAGCGCTTCAAGTTTGACTCCACACCTCCTCGAAGGGCAGTGCTGCGACGAACTCCATCTCTTGAAGACTCTGAGTTCTCTTCCTCTGCTGCAACTGTAAATGCCAGAGTGATCGAGGATGACGACGATGCTACTTCACCGCCGCCTCCTTCATCATGCTTCGACACTGCCCCAAGCTCCTCTGCACCGCCGAACACCACCAACGACCCTGCTGCTTCACCTACTCTTCATGGGAACGAGTAGAGGCTCTATGTCTTCAAACCTTTTTGGTCCTTACTGACAAAAGGGGGAGAAGCATATGAGTTTTATAGTCTTCAAGCGGGTCCATATGGGCGGGTGCTTCATATTTTGCTTCATGTTTACCACTCTCGTTTTGATACATTTGGTTTTTTGAGTTGTAACACTTAAACTCGATGGTCGTCTGCTACCTACTTGCCGTTTTATGATGCGATGATAAATTCCGCATGTGCGACGATAAATTCCGCACTTAGATCATTTTGCAGACGTCCATTTTCCATTATGCATGTCATTATCTTCACATACCTTCACATGCATAGTGGATTGTCATCATAAGTTGAAGAGGATCTCCACAAGCACAACCTGCCATGTGCATTTGCATTCCAAAAGCAAACTACTTATATGCACATCTTCAGGGGGAGCCCTTGCAACTTATGAAGACAATTCCTTATCCTTTACAATTTCACATATTATATTCCCCGTTGAAAACTTCAACTAGTATGTCATCAATCACCAAAAAGGGGGAGATTGTAAGTGCATCTAGTGCCATCCCTAGTTGGTTTTGGAGTATTGACGACAAACCTAGTTGAGGGACTAATGTGTTTGTGAGAATTGCAGGATAACACAGGTAGAAGTCCCTCATTGATTCGGTTTTCCTACCAGAGATGACCCCTAAAAATGTATGAAGACATTGATGTCAAAGGTGGTATATGAAGATATTCACATTGAAGACTATGACAAGAGAAGACATCGCATGAAGCCTATGGAGCTCGAAGACTTAGATCTTTCGTAGTTCTTTTTCTTCTTTGTTGAGTCAAAGGAACCACCGTACTGTTAAGTGGGGTCCAAGAGAACCAGTCAGAATGACTGAAGTGATGCCTAACCAAAACCTATGTCTTCGAGTGAAGACTATGAGAGCGAATCTTGTCCAGAGTCGGACAAGTCAGCTTTGCTTGTAGCCCAAGTAAAGTTGCCGCGTGAGTTTGAAATCTGACCGTTGGTACACGTGTCAGTTCCTTAGTGACCCAGGGTCATTTCAGACAAATCAGGTCGAGTTGCCTAGTGGCTATAAATAGCCCACCCCCTACAACCATAAACGGTTGGCTGCTTAGAGTTAGTATACGGCTTTTGTCGTTTGAGAGCAACCCACCTCAAAGCTTTTGAGAGAGAATTCCTTGCGAGGATAAAGCCCTAACCACCCAGAGCCAAAGAGAATTAGGCATCACTTAAGTCTTCTTGTCTGTATGATCTGAAGACTTATTACACTTGAGGACTGTGAATCCTCCAGCCGGTTAGGCGTCGCGTTCTGAGCATCCAAGAGACATTGTGGATTGCCGGTGAACGAAGTCTGTGAAGGTTTGGGAGTCTACCTTGAAGACTTACCAGAGTGATTGGGCGAGGTCTGTGTGACCTTAGCTCAAGGGGAATACGGTGAGGACTGGGTGTCCTGAGCTGCGTGTTCAGGACTGGGTGTCCGGGACTGTGTGTCCTCAGGTTTAAATACCTAGCCGCCCTAACCAGACGTACAGTTGTCACAGCAACTGGAACTAGTCCAACAAATCATTGTCTTCAACGAGTCACTGGTTTCATCCTTCCCTTCTCTTTACGTACTGTTACTCCTTGTGAAGTCATTGTATGATTGCACTATCTTTTATCTTCACTGAGTGACTGCGTGTTATGTTTGGCTTCATAATATCTTCCTACCTGATCCTTACTACATTGCTGCTATTAGTCATTGTGCTTTCACTCTATTGAATACTTGACTATGGCTTGCCTAGTGTAGTCTACCTTCCACTGCAGGGTAATAGGTTTATTTCTATCGTTTGTCTTCATAACTTCCACGTTTTGAAAACTTTCATAAAAATCGCCTATTCACCCCCCCTCTAGTCGATATAACGCACTTTCACGTATAATCCATGGACTCACATTAGTCATATAGAACTCATATACTTATTGCAAAAGTTTATTAGCCCTCGAAGCAAAGAACTACTATGCATGCCCCTAGGGGGATAGATTGGTAGGAAAAGACCATCGCTCGTCCCCGACCGCCACTCAAAAGGAAGACAATCAATAATAAATCATGCTCCAACATCATAGCATAACGAGAGACTATACGTGCATGCTTCGGGAGTCACAAACCTTAACACCAATATTCTTACTAAACACAACCATTTACTAGTACCTCCCACATATTCCATCTCTATATCGCAAAACTATTGCAAGGAATCAAACATATCATATTCAGTGATCCATAAGTTTTATGTAGGATTTTATGACTAACCATGCAATTGACCAATTCCTTTTGACTCTCTAAATAGATATAAGTGAAGCATGAGAGCTTAATTCTTTCTAAAAAAGATCATTCTCTAATAAATATAATTGAAGCAAAAGAGAATTCTACAAACAACAATTTTCTATATGAAGAGAAACAGGCAATCCAAACTTCAAATGATATAAGTGAAGCACATGAAGCATTCTATAAAGCCATACTCAAAAGATATAAGTGAAGTGCAATGAGTATTCTATAAATGAACCATGGACTATCTCATACCAGCATGGTGCATAAAACAAAAATGAAAATTAAAAGCAAAAGACGCTCCAAGATTTGCACATGTCATGCGAACGAAACGAAACCGAAAACATACCAATACTTGTTGAAGAAAGATGGGATGCCTTTCGAGGCATCCCCAAGCTTAGACGATTGAGTCTCCTTGAATATTTACTTGGGGTGCCTTTGGCATCCCCAAGCTTGAGCTCTTGCCTCTCCTCCTTCTCCTCATATCGAGACCTCCTCGATCTTTGATCACTTCATCCACACAAAAGTTAACCAAACTTTTAGTGGCGGCATTAGTGAATATGGCAATGAAATCCCATCATGTACTGCTGTAATATTACTGTATAATTATAAAAAAATACCCACTGTATGCTATCATAATTCTATGGCCCCAAGTCAAGGAGGTTTCAACAAGAATTCAAACATATGCAAATAATGAAGCTATAACAGCAATCTGTGAAAACAGGATAGTCTGTAAAGATTCAAACATCTACCATACTTCTGTAACTCAAAAAATTCTGAAAAATTAGGACAAAATAAACATTTTGTATAGAAAGACAATGCAAAATGTTTCAGAACCATTTGACATTCCAGTAAAAAATGTAAAATCTAGCACTACAGCCAAAGTTTCTGTTTTGCACCGCACAAACGAACAAGCAATCTAATCATCCTAAAGGAAAATCTTTGCACATTATTTTTATAATACAATGGAATTGTACAAGGGGATAATTATTTTTGTGAGAATCTTCATGAAAAATTCTATATTGTTTCCATAAGCATGAACACAAGTGTTCAAGGTCGACCCTCACTTCTCCAATGCATAACTTCCAATCGCTTCTCTTTTGTGAAAAGGTTTTTAAGTTCCCATCTATATTTTTTTGCTTTTAAATTTATAAAAGCACTCAACATAAATAAGTGACTCTCTAAAACTTCCGGGTTGTCTCCCTGGCAGCGCTTTATTTAAAGCCATTAAGCTAGGCATAAAGTGCTCAAGTAATGGATCCACCCGGATCCCAAGGTATATCAAAGCCAATTTTAATTAACAATGATTTGGCATTTAGTAGTGAGCACAAAGCAACATATATCAAGTAATGACAAAGTCTAACTCTCTTCCTCTGCATCATCATGTCATACAAGAACAATTCATGCACATCAAGTAAAGGCCAATACATGGCATAAGCAGTTTCTCACAATTTTATCGTGTTGGAAACATAGAGAGGCGGAGATATAGTTCCTCCATCATAATAATTGCAAGTCGGAGCAGCAAGCACATGCATATATATATTCATCAAAATCATCATGTGCAACAGTAAAAGGCAACCCATCAATATAATCCTTAACAAGAGCAAACTTCTTCGGTATAGTGTAGTTGGGAGAATTCAAAAATATAATAGGACTATCACGTGTGGGTGCAATAGCAACAATGACATTCTTAACATAAGGAACTATAGCAAGTTCATATCCATAGGCATAATTCATATTGGCATCTTGGCCACAAGCATAGCAAGCATCAATTTCATCAAAAAGGGATATTTCAAATGAATCAACGGGATCATAGCAATTATCATAGCATTCATCATTCGGTAAGAATGAAGGGACATTAAACAATGTATGAGTTGAAGAATTACTCTCATTAGAAGGTAGGCACGGCTAGCTAATCCGCTCTTCCTCCTTATGTTCTTCGCTCTCCTCATCATCTTTTTCATCCAATGAGCTCGCAGTTTCATCAATTTCTTCTTCCATAGACTCCTGCAAAATATTAATCTTTTCTTGGACAGCGGAGTTATTATCAATAAACACATCAATACCATAATTGTATTTATAATTATCATAGCAATATTTAAGGATATCAAGATTTTCAGGTCTATAAACTGAATCATCAAAATCTTCAAACTTTTCAAACAAAGATTCAATTTCATATGCACCCTTAAAAGCAAAAAATTCTTCTATATGTTCCACATCCTAATAATCATATACCTCTAGCATAAGAAGCCAAGGTTCCACTATCATTAAATTCACATGAATAAGGAAGGTGTGGAACCTCAATCTTAGAGCAACAAGTATAATCATATCTCAAGCATAGGTTCCAAGCATACCATTGCAACATTTCAATTTGATCCCATAAAAGTTTTCCCTTTTTAGTCAAGCGATAATCCATAAAGTATTCACGTTGATCCAACATTACTCTCATTATCAAGTTGAATGGGGTTTTCTCAGGATTATCAAAGTAGTGCATAATACTTTTCACATAACGAGCATCGAGGGTTTTAGGAGGTTCCCCATCTGCATGAGTAGCAAGTACCACTAATTTTTTGTGTGTTTCGTGTTCCATATCCATAACTAAAGATAGAGAACAACTTAGAACAGGAAATAAAAACTACTTAGTGATAAAGCAAACAAGCACACACGTGAATATTCATCCCACGCTATTGCTCCCCGGCAACGGCGCCAGAAAAAGGTCTTGATAACCCACAAGTATAGGGATTGTTTGTAGCCTTTTTCGATAAATAAGTGTTGAACCCAACACGGAGCTAAAGGCAGAACAAATATTCCCTCAAGTTCTATCGACCACCGATACAACTCTACGCACACTTGATGTTTGCTTTACTGAAAACAAGTATGAAACTAGTTTATAGGTGTGATGCTAGAACTACTTTGCAACAATAAAACTAGAAGTACTTTGCAAGATAATAAAAGTTAGGTGTTTAGTAAAAGGGTTCATGTCAACAAGAAAGTTATTTGTCCCTAGGCAATCGATAACAACTACTAGTAATCATTCTTGCAATTTTATATGAGGGAGAGGCATGAGCTAACATACTTTATCTACTTGGATCATATGCACTTATGATTGTAACTTTAGCAAGCATCTGCAACTATTAAAGATCATTAAGGTCGTGAAACTCAATCATAGCATTAAGTATCAAGTCCTCTTTACTCATATACGCCATAACCCACCTATTCGCGTTTAGGCTGCTGTCACCCCCGCAACACCGACAATAAGCAAACCATGAACATATTGCAACACCCTATAGCGATGGCCCCTCACGTTTGTGCGAGAACGGAGGGCACCGTAGGACAGCACCATAAATAAAATATACAATCATACCAACCAAGATCACGATTAACCCACAGGACAAAACAGATCTACTCAAACATCATAGGATAACCATAGATCATTGGGAAATAATATATGGAGTTGAGCACCATGTTTAAGTAGAGATTACAGTGGGGGAAGAGGTGTTACACCGCTGCATAGAGGGGGAGAGAGTTGGTGTTGACGGTAGCAAGATTGTTGATGTAGATCGCCGTCCCGATCGTTGCCCCGGCGACACTTCGGCGCCACCGGAAGTGAGGGGGAGAGAGCCCCCCTCCTTCTTCTTCTTCCTTGGCCTCCTCCCTAGGTGGGAGAAGGGTTTCCCCTCTGGCCCTTGGTCTCCATGGCAGCAGAGGGGCGGGAGCCCCTCCGAGATTGGATCTCCCTCTCTGTTCTCTTCTGTTTCGCGCTCCCTAGATCTGGCCGAAAACCGTTTCTTATATTCCAGGAGATCCGTAACTCCGATTGCACTGAGATTTTAAGACGATTTTTTTCCGGATAAAAGCTTTGTTGCACCCCAAGTAGAGTTCCAACCGACGTTCGGGGAGGGAACAACCCACCACCGTGCGCTAGGGGCCTCTGGCGTGCCCTGGTGTCTTGTGGGCTGTGTGGGCCTCTGTTTGCAGTGATTCCAACTCCCAAAAATCACATATATTCTAGAATAATTCTCCATAAATTTTTATTGCATTTGGATTTCGTTTCATATGGATACTCTGCGATACAAAAAACATGAAGAAAACAGGAAATGGCACTTGGCTACTATTTTGCATGTTTTTGTTGGGTTAATAACAAAACAGGAAATGGCACTTGGCTACTATTTTGTATCTTGGGACATCCTAGTGTTATTATTGGTCTTCGCACACATTTCTGATTACAGACCTGTTTGTCGCGTATCACACACATCTTGTTATATTGAACCGTTTATGTTCTCTTGTCTCAACACAAACAGTTCATCCGAGTGAACCGCATGTCGTATATTGCACACACCTTGATCTGGCTGACCGTTTCTTTTGTGTTGCATAATCACAAACAGTTCACCCGAGTGAACCGTATGCTTTATATTGCACACACCTTCATTTCGCTGCCTGTTTCTTTTGTTCCTCCTCATCCCAAACAGTTAATTGAACTGAACCGTATGCCTTGCATCGCACACGCAACTAAAATCTGAACTGTGTTTGATGCATCCGTCATAGCAAACGTTTTGCACCTTTTTGACGGTTTTTTACACCACTGTTTGCGATTATTGCATCACACACAGTTCCGTCGAAGGGTCTCTGATCGTAGTGTCGCGTTAGCAGCATCCTGCAGTAGTGTAGTAACATTGCCATTTGTCAATCCTTGAAACACTGCGATTTGTCAAAATATGGAGCTAAAAATGACTAGCACTATCTAATTTTTGCAACTAAAATTCAGTAATTAAGCATAGATTTCATTCATAGATTAAGAAGTCGTTCTTAATTTATACAAACAGTTCAACTCGATAGCTGAACCGACCAAACTTTTCCCCAACTGTTGCCAACCACGTACTGAAATAGCTAGTTCAACTATATATACTAGCTAATTTTAAGTACGTTCTACAGTTCCACCACATCTATAGTCAGATGAACTGAACAAAATAGCCCCCTAAATACTACTACTACGGAGGGACTTTGTACTACTTCCGGCAGCCTCTCCTCGGCCGAGTGCACTCAGTAAGAGGAAGAGGAGGAGGAGCTACCGACGAGTTGGACAACTGCAATACGGTGCCTGCCGCTGCTGCACCTTCAGTGATGCTCACCACAAACGCCCTCTGCCGCTCCAGACGACCCCTCTCGAAGCGGCCAGACTGCTCGTAGATCTCCTGATTCCTCGCCTCTGCGTCGGTGTGTGCTGCCGCCATGGCTGCAGTAAGTCTCTTTGCATGCTCGACGAGGCGCTCCTCCTCCTCCCGTAGGAACTCGATGTAGCGTGCAAGGTCGCTGAGGCACGTGCGGGCCTCCACCTCCGCCTCCCTCCTTCGAGCAGCGGTGGCGGAGCGGGTGATGATCCCAGTGGTCGACGGTGGGCTAGCAGCCACGGCGACCGACGATGGGGTGGCGGCCATGACCACCACCTCCTGCCTTCAGACCGCGGTGGTGGAGCGGGTGATGGCCACGGTGGCCGGTAGTGGGGTGGCGGCCATGACGGCCACCTCTCGCTTTTGGGTCGCGGTGACGGAGCGGGCGATGGCCCTGGCTTTCTACGGTGGTGTGGCGGTAACGGCGGCTGGCAACAGTTGCCGACGGGCAGCGGCGGCGGAGCGTGTGGTGGGTGTTCCGCGCACACCCAATAGGGACGCCACGCGCACTACACTACACCGGGGACTGCGCCGCCGCGGTGTAGCCTCCTAGCTGGAGCTGTCCTCTGATGATGGCAGAGTGGCTGAGCGATGACGACAGACTGGTGCCATTGGCGATTGTGGGAGAAGCAGACGAGATAAGCTACAAGGAGGGAGGGGAAAATGCGATGCATGACTCGCCGACCGTGAGGGTTTATATAGTAGGCTGGTAAGCATTGGAGTTTTGGGGGATTTCACCGAGTCAGGCGGGAAGCTTGCGCGGTTGCGCGGGAATGGGCTCACCACCGTGTGGCCAAAAGGACACCCTCGCACGCTGCTCAAGCTTGCGCTCGAAGCCATCTGCGGCAGCGGGGTGACAAGACGTGCGAGAGGAGTATGAAAGGACACATACACATACGGTTAATAAAAACATTTGCGATTTAATTACCTACTATACCCCTATCCTGGTTTATAAGTAGGATTTAACTAATAAAATATGAATGCATGTCGCCAAAGATTATATCGCTGGATTCGTATTTGAACATAGTTTCCAATTATATAATTTTTGTAACATGCATTAACATTTTGTTGGTTAAATTTCAGGTCAAAATATGGCGCAGAATATAAAGGGGACTAATAGACCAAGACAGTGGTAGTAGCACACGGCCGCTCTCTATGGCGTATCACACACATCTTGTTAAGTTGAACCTTTGCTATTGTATTTCCTAATCACACACAATTCTTCCTAGTGAATTGTATGTTTTATATTGCACACACCCTCATCTGGCTACCCGTTTCTGTTGTTCTGCATCATCACAAACAGTTCTTCTTGATTAACCGTTTGCCACTCATCCAATGAAGGGAAGCTTCTACATTCGCAGGGGACGTGGCATTGACCATTGGGCGGCAACAGTTGGTCCTCGGGGTGCGCAATAAAGGATGCAAAGAGGGATCCTATAGCATCAAGGACCAGCTTCCCTACCCATAGCTCATCTAACAGAACCCCCAAGTTAACTGTGCTGAGGCTTGAGTAGTCATCAGATGGGTAACCGGATGGGAAGCGGCCTCGATGTTTAATTAATTTATGGGATGGGTCACTGTAAACATTTAATTGTCTTAAATGTATATAGTGCTCCCTCCTATAAGTTGAGTTAACCTCGAGGTCCTTGTTTTGTAATTTTTAACATGTTTTGTTTTTTGAACACATGTTGATTGGCTTGAAGGTCTATCTCGTTACTTTTTGATATTTTTTGTTTTTTGAACACATGTTGATTGGCTTGAATGAAGGTCTATCCCATTACTTCGCGACATGTTTCCAGAACATGGACCTCGAGGTTAATTCAACTAATAGGACGGAGCACTATATACATTCAACGCAATTAAAAGTTTTCCACAAAAGTGATATGATCTCTGTGAAACTTATAAGTCATGTATGTCAAATAAACCTCTGTGTACTTGTTCTCAAATTAACCTCCGGTCTTGTTTGTCGTGTATCATACACACCTTGTTAAGTTGAACCGTTTATGTTCTCTTCCCTAATCAAAAACAGTTCATTCGAGTGAACCCATATATCACACACACCTTGATCTGGCTGACCGTTTCTGTTGCTTTCCCTAATAGAAAATAGTTCATCGGAGCGAACTATATGGCCGTCCGTTTCTTTTGTTTTGTCTAATCACAAATAGTTCGTCTGGATCAACTGTATGCCCAGCATCGCACACTCAAGTAAAATATGAACCATGTTTGATGTACCCGCGCAAACGTTTTGCATCTTTTTGATGGTTTTTTTACATCATCGTTTGTGATTAATGCATCGCACATAGTTTCGTCAAAGGGTCTCTGATCGTAGTGTCGCGTTAGCAGCATCCTGCACTAGTGTCACATCATTTCTTGACCATATCACATCACAACATACCCTGCAAAAACAAGTTAGACTAAAAGTGCAACTATCCGTGGGTGGTTTTGGTAATTGCTAACAACATATAGCTCATTGAGCTAATACTATTTCAAGATAAATATTTCAGGAAAGCTCAATGATTGGCATGGCATGGATTAGAAAATTGGACCCCTCAAAATGCTAAGGACAAAAGATTGGCTCAAGCTCTAAAGCTCAATACTCTACATTTTACCTTTTAGTGATCCAAGATCACATTGAGTCCATAGGAAAAGCCAATACTATTAAAAGGGAATGAGGTGTTGCTTAATGGGTTACTTGCTCAAAATGCTTAGTGATATGCTCCAAAACCCTCAACCACTTTCTCATATCCACATATGTCCCAAACTAAAAGTCAAACTCGGCCCCACCGAAACTTTCTATCCGACGCCACCGAGTTCAGTTGACATACCCACTGCCACAAAACCCTAGTCTTTTCGGTCTGACCGATAGGGATCTCGGTCTCACCAGATGGGATTGTAAACTCTCTGTTTCCCTTTGTAACATTTCGGTCCAACCGAAATGAGTGATTGGTCCCACCGAGTTCGCAATGAAAACTCTCTGTTTCCCCTTCGTAATGTTTCGGTCTCACCGAGATGAGCGAATCGGTCCCACCAAGTCTGCCTGACCAACTCTTTGGTTAGCTTATTACCGAAGTCGGTCTTACCGAGTTTGTGTAATCGGTCTCACCGAGATTATGTTATGCCCTAACCCTAACGAAATCGGTCTCACCGAGTTGACATGTCGGTCCCACCAAAAATCCTAACGTTCACATTTTGAACTAAATCGGTCCAACCGAGTTTCATTATTCGGTCCCACCGGGTTTCGTGATTTGTGTGTAACGGTTAGATTTTGTGTGGAGGCTATATATATACCCCTCCACCCACTCTTCATTCGAGGAGAGAGCCATCAGAACATGCCTACACTTCCATCATACATTTTCTGAGAGAGAACCACCTACTCATGTGTTGAGGTCAAGATATTCCATTCCAACCATATGAATCTTGATCTCTAGCCTTCTCCAAGTTGCTTTCCACTCAAATCATCTTTCCACCAAATCCAAATCAGTGAGAGAGAGTTGAGTGTTGGGGAGACTATCATTTTAAGCACAAGAGCAAGGAGTTCATCATCAACACAACATTTATTACCTTTTGGAGAGTGGTGTCTCCTAGATTGGTTAGGTGTCACTTGGGAGCCTCCGTCAAGATTGTGGAGTTGAACCAAGAAGTTTGTATGGGCAAGGAGATTGCCTACTTCGTGAAGATCTACCCTAGTGAGGCAAGTCCTTCATGGGCGATGGCCATGGTGGGATAGACAAGGTTTCTTCTTCGTGGGTGGAGCCCTCCGTGGACTCGCACAACCGTTACCCTTCGTGGGTTGAAGTCTCCATCAACGTGAATGTACGATAGCACCACCTATCGGAACCACGCCAAAAATCTCCGTGTCTACATTGCGTTTGCTCCCTCCAAACTCCTCCCTTTAACTTCATGTGTAATGTTTTACATCCCGCTGCTATACTCTTAGACTTGCATGTGTAGGTTCTTTACTTGACTACTGCTAAGTTGCTAAAATCTGCCAAGACTTAAAATTGGGAAAAGGCTAGATTTTTATTTGGTCAAGTAGTCTAATCACCCCCCCTCTAGACATACTTTTGATCCTACATAGACGTCCCCTACTTTGTTGTTGCAAGTTTTACGTGGCTGCTACGGGCTTCTAGCAAGAACCGTTCTTACCTACGCATAAAACCACATCGGTGTTTCATCAAGTTTGTTGTTTTAACCTTCTTCAAGGACCGGCCATAGTCAAATTCGATTCAACTAAAGTAGGAAAAACAGACACCCGCCAGCCACCTTTATGCAAAACTAGTTGCATGTCTGTCACTGGAACCGGTTTCATGTGCGTGGACATGTAAGGTTGGTCCGGGCCGCTTCATCCCACAATACCGCCAAATCAAAATAAGACGTTGGTGGTAAGCAGTATGACTATTACCGCCCACAACTCTTTGTGTTCCACTCGTGCATATCATCTACGCATAGACCTAGCTCTGATACCACTGTTGGGAATTGTTGCATGGAAAACAAAAAAATTCTGCGCACACGCAATGATCAATCCACAGAGATGCATAGCAACAAGGGGGGAGTGTGTGCATGTACCTTCATTGACCGTAAGCAGGAGCGTTTCACAACGCGGTTGATGTAGTCGAACTTTCTTCGTGATCCAACTGATCTACTACCGAACATACGACACCTCCGCATTTTGCACACGTTCAACTCGATGACGTCCCTAGCCTTCTTGATCCAGAAAGATGTCGAGGTAGTAGATGAATTCTGTCAGCACAACAGCGTGGTGACGGTGATGGTGAAGTGATCTCTGTAGGGCTTCGCCTAAGCACTATGAAAATATGACCGGGGGTGTAAACGGTGGAGGGTGGTGCCGCGCACGG